>NW_009799101.1:2919327-2999629 GCF_000213175.1 Neurospora tetrasperma FGSC 2508
CCTTCTCTACCTTTCTTATTACATCTTATATAACCCTTCCATTACCCTTCCATTACCCTTCCATTACCCTTCCATTACCCTTCCATTACCCTTCCATCATCTTTCCATTACCCTTCCACCACATAAATACACCCACTAACACCCCCCACAACAAAAGTGACCGACACATCCCTCATTGCCCTCATCACCCAAGCCCTCAAAGCCTCAGGTCTCCCAACATCAGTCCAGCCAGGGCCCTTGTGCTTCCCGCTTCCTTCTTCTGCGGACGCCACCACCGCCATTGCTGTTGACAGCGACGGGAATGAGGCTGGACCCACCGCAGCCGAACTTCAAGGAAGAGCTGCTACAAAGCTTCATCTTCATGAGATGTGGTTGTATTCGGAGAGGGTGGAAGAAGATGATCATGAGAAAATAGCCACGTTGACTTCAGAGCAGGGGAAAAAGTTGAAGTGCGACGGAAATAGCTGGGATGGGAAGACTTTGGCGAAGAGTTCGTTGGATATTAAAGTTGATTTGAGGGGGCTGAAAGAGTAAGAAGACGGAAAGGAAAGAGATGGATGGATGGATGTGTGTTTGGTGGGCGGAGGTTAGGGCTGCTTAACATTCCATCACTGATTTCTCGAGGGCGGAGAAGGGATTGGAGATCTGAGAAGGGTATCTAACCCAGTTGAGACTTGGAGAATACATATAAATGAGCACTTCGGACCGGCAAGTTGGTATGACCCCATGAGTCGACAGCATCTATGATCAATTAACTTGACTTGAGATGGCATCTTATTTCAAGAAAGTTCTAGTCAAGTACCAGATGTACCATCAAGTCCTGTCTCATGTTTACTGGAATGTATCTGAGGTTGCCTCGCAGCCAGATCATCACTCAAACATTCCGTCCAAATACAAATACACAACATCGTATTTCTCCCTTAAATGCCCATCTTCTCCCCGACCAGAAACTTGCCAGCCAAAGATTTGGGTATATCGCTCAACTGACAGGACAAGCAAACATCAACAAAGTCAAACCGCTCATATCCTTCATCATGGCTAACTGATATTGACATTACGCAAACATTTCAGGTCCGGACATACTAACTCCAACCCAGTGTTTCAAGAATGCCCTTGGCCTCAATCCCACTGAAGCCGGAAACCGCGACAGCCCGAGCCTGGCTACCGCTCCGAAGCGACTGAAGACCCTTTGCAATCTTCCACGCCTCCTCTTCGCCGACGACAAACAAGAAACGTTTGCCCTCCTGATCGCGGATCGATGTTCGAAGGAGATGCAGACCTCGGAACTTCCATCCGTCCGCCTCTTGCGAAGCAGCCGACCCAGTCGCCGAAGAGCCCGAGCTGTTAGCATTCAGGCCCAACCGGCAGTTCGTACTGCAGCAGGTACCTAATTCGTTCAGGTAGGCCACGGCCTCCTCGCCATTAAAGGCCCTGGTAGCAGCTTTCTCGGCCGCGCGGCGCATGGCGCTGCTTGTGGGCATCATTTTGAAGAGCGGGTGTGAGGATGGGATGGCCCCCGAGGCAACTCCTGTGCCGTTAGCGGAGCTAGCAGCGAGCACAGGACACCAGACTTCGACCTGCTTAAGGGTCCAGGCCTTGATGTCCCACTCTCGTTGGGCAACGCCGCGCACATCGTCATCCACGAAAAGACCTGCGGTCGAGATGCGGAGGATGAGCCCGTCGGTTACGGTGCCGATACCGGAGATAAGCTGCGAGGCAGGGGTTTTCGAAAAATGGTTGACAAAGTTATAGACGGCCTTGATGACGATCTTGCCAGGATCGTCAGTGTGGTATGGAGCCCGCATCGAAGGCGGAGGGCTAGTGTTGTTGGTGGTGGCAGACTGAGCGTACGAGTCCTCTGAGAGATCCGAGATGGACTTTTTACGGGCCGCGGTAGGGTTTTTAGGCTTGTCGTATGGCCGGTAAGAGTACTCGTCAGCAGTGCCTGTTGCACTCGAAGCTGGTCTGGGGGATGCGGGCTTTGGCGATGCCGTCCTCGCTGCCGCTGGATTAGGCGATTTTGTGGGCGAGTGTGGTGGCGCGGGCGATGCGCGCGGGGTCGAAGTACGAGCGGTGGAAGCATGAGAAGTCTGCGAGGCGGTGGCCGAAGGAGTAACAATCGAAGGTGGTCTGCCATTTGGCCACAAGCTGGTCCTTTCGCCAACCTTTGGCATCGCATACGGTGTTTCCTTGCGCGCAAGCCTCTCCTTCTCCTTTTCCATCTCCTCGTCTTCTCGCCGAAGCTGCTCAAGGCGCTCCTCCCGATCCCGCTGTTCTTGTGCTTCGCGGGCTTCACGAGCTTCCCGTTCCCTTCGCCTGATGGCTTCCCGGACTTCACGGTCCTTCGCCTCTTGCCGATCCCTCTCGAACCGTTTCCTTTCTTCCTCACGTTGTATGGCCTCGTCCTTCTGTCTCAGTTCCTCCCGCTCACGGGCTTCGCGCAGCTCACGCTCCTTAGCCTCGCGGTCCTTTTCCTCGCGTTCTTTGGCTTCACGCTCCCTGGCTTCGCGCTCACGCGTCAGCTGCTCGCGCAGGAGCCTCTCCCGTTCACGCTGTCTGGCTTCTTGTTCCAGCTTGATTTGGCGCTCGCGTTCCTTGGCCTCCCGTTCTCTTGCCAATCGCTCCTTTTCTATAGCAGCGAGTTCCTTGGCTTCCCATTCGGCCTTTTGGCGTAGTTCCTGCTCCACCTTTTCTCTAATCTCGCGCTCCAGGCGCTCCTTCTCCAGAGTCTCTTGTTCCTTGCGCTCCCTCTCTCTTTCTTCCCTCTCACGGGCCTCCTTCTCCCGTTTCTCGCGCTCACGCGCATCACGTTCTCGGAGCTCACGCAGACGGCGAGCCGCATCATCGCGCCTCTTGAGTTCGGCTTCCCTGGCCTTACGCTCCTCCTCCCGCCTTCTAGTCTCCTCTCTCGCCTTTTCCCATGCGCCTTTTGAGGAAACTTCAGACTTGGTTGGATCTTCAGGGTCAAGAGGAGTGGAAGGCCCATGCGGAGGCTCTTGAGAGTCGACTGACTCCTGTCTATGCGGCTCCGGCACTGGCTCCTGTTCGTAATCCGGATCATCTTCAGGACGAAGCTCAGGCTCTGGCGGTGGCTGGTGTTTCGGCTGCGATCTTGCTTGTGTCTTGGAGTGGGATTTAGACTGGGACTTGGTGTGGGACCGAGTTTGGACAGGGGACTGAGATCTCCGGTGTGACCTTGTCTGTGTGGGAGACTGCGGTCTCTTGTGCGATCGAGTTTGTGTTGGGGATTGTGGTCTGTGCTTGGCCTTGGGTTCCGGCTCCGGCTCGGGCTCAACATGTGGTTCCGGTTCCGCGTCATTGTTCTCCTTCCACGAAGGACGCGACCACTCATCGGCCGGAGTCTCGGGATCCGTGGGAGGTGTAGGGGGACGTGGTGGCGGCGCGTGCGTAGACTTGAAGTCTTCATAAGGGGGCGCTGTCTTGAACGCCCCAGAGGCATCGGATTCGCCAGTTGTCTTTTGCCAGTCGCTTCCCGACCCCAGCTTTACGTTGCTTGTAGATCGGCCGAGAGACCAAGATCCCACCGCTACCACAACCAGGAGTACTGACAGCCCAACGCTGCCCATCCCGCTGTGCCACCATGACAGAAAAGCCGGCGTCAGCGCCTTCCCTAGGAGCAGTGCAGCAAGGGTGGAGATGACACCTGCACAGAAGCTGTTCCATTGCGGTTGCAAGGATGGTAGATATAGGAAGCCAGCACCAGCAGAGTGCTCCGGTATGATAAATACATCGTATTTCCTAGGCGGAAGAGCACTTGAGCCAGCCGATGTTTTTGGATTTTTGCCGTGGGGCGGCGGAGGAGGTGGCGGTGCTTCATCCATTCCGTGACCAGACCGTAACCGGATAAGTCTGAGTGATGTTTTCGGAGAGAGATGCCGTCAATAAGCCTGCAGACGGTCGCAAAATATGAAGGGGTCTTGAAGTTCGAATATCAGGTTGTTCTATAGTGCTCGTGGGCAGCCATGAAGGCAGCCAGAAGTACTGGAGAGCGGCAGAAGTCTGCCATGTGTGTGTCAGCCTCAGTCCTCAGTGTAACCCGGAATACGCGAAAGGGACAAAGGCGCAGAGACATGCAGCAGCTGGCGCACCAGGGCGCTCTTGACAGCTCGCGAAGACGCACGACGCTGGGAGCTCGAAGGAATGGTGGTGGGCTTACTTACATGTCCGGCTTCGTTGCGATCGAATGTGGTTGTCCAAGGTCAAGATATGAGAGTTGTGGACTGCAATGACCGTCGTTAGGTGTTGTCACGCGACCAGCAAGTTGATGTATGGGACAAGATTTAATGTCGGTGGCCGGCGCACACAAGCGTTGAAGGGTTCAGGTTGTCCTCTGTCTGGATCGGAGGAGGAAGGGGCTTTGAAGAAGACAGATGGGAAAAAGAGAAAATCGGGAAGCTAGCCACAACAGGTTCAGGGCGTGCATGGTTGCATTTTGTGTGTGCGACGCCCTGCTTGTTGGTTGGAGTGATTGGGAAACTGCGTGCAAGTGAAGTGGAAGTGGAAGGCGGTGCTCCCGTCCCGCCCAGGCATTGTTTACTTCCTCTACAGTGCCATTGACCGACAGGGGCAGGAACCTGTGGAGTTTTGGGCGGGGTACAGGGGTTGACAGCCTGGCCGTGCTGGCGCAGTCAGCAGCTGAACCGGCACATGTATTCTGTAGTGTGAGTAGAGGTACGTAGTGTGCGATGTCCCTCTTGCTCCCGGAAAGGCAGGAACCCGTCTCCAATACGATGGCGAAATAGATTACCCTGTGTCGTATATCCATAATCCGTATATCCTAGATGTATCAATCAGCTGAAAGTTGCACAACCTAGTTGTAACAAATCATCTACCGCCAATTCGACGTCCTCAAAGTAATAGGCTGTGCATGAGACCCTTAAGCGAAGCGCTGACGTGACCAAAGTTTCGAAACATGCCCAGGCTACCCGGCGCGGCTTGGCCCTTGCTCGACAATTGTTCTCTTCTAACATTCACCTACACCTATGTGGTAAGCGCACTCTACATCAACGAAGCTTTGGGAATCGCATCATGTTGGATGGGAATTCAAACTCGCAAAGTGACAGGAGAGGAGCTCAACCGTTGCTGGGCAACCAACTTACGTCCCCATCCGTGACGTAACTGGGACCTCTGGTTTTCTGAACTATATACACTACAGGGTACGAGGGTCAACCGCTGTAACCAGATGGCTGGGAGCCTCGGGCCCAGCCACGCCAAGTTGTAGTGAAGGGTATCAAACTCACCGCCTGCCTCCTACAACAGACATGTTTACGAGCGTACTATGCTTTGTAACCTCGACTTCAGCCAGGCTAGGCAATAAACAATTTGATCAGAGTTTCTTTTGCGCTATATGATGAGAGCAAGGTCTCCCCCGGTCTCCAACCCAACTGATAGATCCACCACGCTGTAAACTGGAATGAATGACAGATATATAAGCCAAACGGTATAACAAACAGGACTCTCACAAACAACAACCCAAACTCCTCGACACAGAAGAGAAGTAGCTCCGTAGCAAAAGAGTTTGTCAAGGGAAAAGAATGATGCATCAACCAAATGACTCCGTAGGTTGTCCCAAAAGAAGTAGGCCAAACTCCACCACGCAAGTGAGCACATCCGACAACCTCCCCAACACCCACTGCAACAACCAAAACCCTTGGACGCCGGCGAGAACGCCCTTGACACAAAGCAAAAGGAAAGCATCAAACATGTTACCTTCTTCGCCGCCGCCGCCGCCGCCTCCCGAGGGCCTACCCTTTGCTCTCAAGCCTTCATTTCGTTTCCCCATTCCTTCGTCCCCTTGTGGCTGTTGTTGTGATGCGGTCCTGCTCTTCTTCTCGTCTTTGGTGCTGCTGTGGTCGTCGTGTCCGTCGTCGTCCGATGATAATTCATACAGCCATTGGTCTCGTCGTAGTCGTAAGCGGCCATTTCGGGGTCTGTGGATAGCTCCGTGCTGGTCTTCTTGTGCCACCGTAGTAGGAACAACCACAACCTCCGCCACGGAGCCTTCCTCGCTTGACATGATAAACATCATCCTGTTCAGACTATCACCGTCGTTATTCTCCTCATCCTCATCCTGTGTAAAACTTTCATGATCCCACTCGGGAAGCGGCGCCTCACGTCAACCAAGCCTCTTGACCCGTCCCTTGGCGACCCTCAACTTCTTATCCACCACATCAACATTAGTGTTGAGGTTATCCAGCATGTTCGTCTGCCGCTCAACCTCGTCGTTGATAGCCAGTCCCATTTCCTTCTGCCGCCTGACAATCCTCGCCAGCGCCTCCACCTCCATATCCTGATCGCGCATCGTATCCCTCTGCAGCTGCAGCACCCCCTCATTATCCAACTCCCTCGTCCTTTCCGTCTCCGGCAACGGGGCGCCCAATACCCTCCCTCCTCTCACCGACCCTCCACCAGCACCAGAAGACCCAGCAAACAACTTGGCCCTCTCCCCGGCCTCCCCACTACTACTCCCACTCCCCGATGGCCCACTAATCGAAGCCTGCCTCGCCGCCTCCCTGCTCGCATGCGCCAAGCTCGAACTGAGCTTATCCAACCCATCCCTCTCCACCCTCGCGGCCGCCAGCAGGTCCCTTCGTCTCCTGAGTTCCCCCTCCCCGACCCGTCCACTACTCTTCAGAACCCCCAAGCCCTCCTGCAACGCGCCCAGCAAGCTGCCCGCCCTAACCAGCGCCCTCTTGGCCGCCGCGCCCGCCTCCAGCTTCGTCATATTCTCCGTCGCCCCATCCCTCCTTCCCAGCGCCACGCGCGCCTCGTGCAGCGCACCCTTCAGCTCGCGGTGCAAATCCAGCCACGTGCCCGGGTCACTGGCAGCAGCGAGGTTCGCGTCCTTCAGGCCTATAGCGGGAATTTTTCCCTCGATTCCGCTGCCACTACCCGCAGTACTAGCGGCGGCATTGGCACCGCTAGCCCCGCCGGGCAGGTTCAGAAACGCGCGCCAGACGGGCGTATCACGCCACCGACGATCGGGCGGCTCGGCAATGGCGCGGAGGTAGCGCTCGAGAGCGACGCGGCGCTTTTCCGTCAGCTCGGGGGAGTTGACGGTGGATTTGAACCAGTTTTTGGCGGGCAAGGGTTCGGGGGGCGGGGATCCGACAAGGGAGGTGAGGGCTTGGTGCAGGGCGAGGAAGTCGGAGTAGCGCTTTTGGACGACGAAGGAGCGGAGGGGAAGTCGGAGAGTGATGTTATAGAGTGTGAAGGGTTTTGAGGAGCCACCGGATTCGGAAGAAGGGGTGGATATGGAGGTTGTGGGGATGGAGATCTCGGCTGGGGGGGCCATGGTTGCCGTTGCCGTTGCCGTTGTATATGGCCGGGATCTTCGGCTGCTTGTTTGTGTGTTGAATTGTTGTTGTCGAGGTTAAAAGGTTCGTGTGGTGTTGTTGATGTTCAAATCATAGAAGGACGACCCGGCGATGACGAAAGGCAGCAGCTTTCAGGTCACTCGGGGGAGTTTGGTCGTGTGACTGTGACGCGAAGCGATCGGCCGGAGAGAGCGTCGTGAATGTCTTGGCTTGTTAGGATAGCGACAGTCAACTTGATAAAGCAGGGGTTTTTCGTTGGTAGATACGGATCGAATGGATTTATCGTGATCTGTGTGGACCAAAGGTCAACAGGGCTGGGCTGGCAGGCAGGCAGCACTGATGCTAGGTGATGAATCGCCACGGCAATGCTGTGTGAATGGCTGGGGATGATGGGATGGTTCGTTTCAATGCTGACGAAGCGCTTCGAAACTGAATGACTTGAACAAAATGGTGGGTATCTCTTGCAAGATCAAAGAAGCAGACGCGAATGCCCAATGCAAAAAATGGGAGAGAAAGACAAGGAAAAAAAGAGGAAGAGAAAATGTGTTGCTATCGATCAGAGGTCGAGATCAATCTGGTGTTTGATGTTGTCTGGAGAATCACATCAGACCTTCGATTGGGGTAAAATGCAGTGGTTGTTGTCAATGCAGTGCAGTGCAGCTGATCGATCGATTGGTTGGTGGTTGGCCGTGTTTGAAGTTAGGTGGAAAAACCTCCAGTGTGTCATTGCGTCCATGGACAGCCAGAAGACGGATGCCCGCGATCGGATGCTTTCTCTATGTATCCAAAGCGTCACTGCCTAACAGGGTTCGCTGGCGTTTAGTACCTGGATCAGTTAAGCGCCAACAGACGAACCCAGCGACAGGAACTCTCAGGTCTGGGCACCTTTCCGGCCCCAGCAAGGTACGTGGCGTGGCTGACGGGTCTCCGAAACGACATGATCCCCACTGTCTACACTACATACTCCGACTCTTTTGTGATCATCTTTCCAGCGGTAGCATCCCGTGTCTTTTTTTCCTCCCCCAAGTAGAAATATGTTCGTGAATGCGGTGTAACTTGACGGCCTGGGAACAAGCTTAAGGGAGCCATGGATTCCACTTTATAAAGTTCAGACGCTGTAACACAAATGCACTCACCCCTCGGGTCAGAAACACGAGGCATCAATCACATTTTATAGACAACCACCAGCGAGGAACGATTCATCTGCCTATCACCTCACCCGTACCATTCGAAATTCAACAGGCTCACAGTGCAGGGGGAGAAAAAAAATCCCAGATAGCTTTTATCTACCGTCAAGTCTTCGTCGTATGTGCGAATTGCAGTGCGTGTGGACTATGCTGAAACCTTCCGACCCAGCTGGTGTCCAGGGAGTCATAAAAGCCCTTCTGTAAATATTGCAAATCCGTGCAAAGAGAGGGTATAGAATAGAGGATCAACCCCTATCCCATACATACCACATGCTGTCCGTCCCAAATGTATAAAAAAGGGTCCCTTTGTTATGCTTCAAGAGAGCCCACTAGTATCAGATCCGTCCTCTTTTCCTGATACACCACGCAATGTGCCCGCCAACAATACCAACAGCATAGCGACCCTTGTAGTCCGCAGTTCATGACCCGGAGCCAAATAACAACACCATTAATCTTCGGCCTCTGCGCAAATCCAACCCAATCCCCCCACCCTCTAAACCGCGTGGCGCTACCCTCCGCCTATCTCGGTGAGCAGGCCGCGTTGCAGTTGTCGCTATAGTCGTTGAACCAGCATGTGATACGTTTAAAAGGTCTCCTGATCGTCGGCGGCTTCGGCGTCGGCCTCGGGAATCTCGAAGCCCTCCTCGGTCGAGTAAAGGATGGCCTGGATGGCCTTGATGAGACCGTCCTCCTGCTTCTCGAGTTCGGGGTCCTCCTCGACAGCGCTTTGAACAAGAACCTCAATGTCGCGCAGCTTGTGGAAGTAGAAGTCACGCTCGCGCTCCAGGCCGCCGACGGCCTCCTTGAGAGTTGCGACCTCTTGCTGGAGAGCCTGGGTGGCGGCCGAGTTAGCAGCGGGGGCTCTGGCAGCGACACGGGGACCACCGGTGGGGGTGGCGCCACCGGGACGTCTCGCGGCAGCCGAACCGGCGGAGGCGCGAGAGGCACCGCTCATGGTGGCAGGGAGAGCGCCACCCTTGCGACGGGCAGCGGCATCGTAATCACCGCCGGGGTAGTACTGGTCCCAGAATCTCTTGGTCCACTGCAGGAAGTCGAGGTTGTCCTGCATCTTGCATTTTACGAGCGCCTCGATGGGGATGGACTTTTCGATCTGGTGCTTGGTGAAGGTGTCTGGAGGAAAGCCGTCGTCAGTAACATAACTCGCTGTGCGGCTTGGCAGGGGAACCGGCTACTCACTCTGGAGGATCTTGAAGTTCTGAATGTAGGCATATTCCGAGGTCACGTTGAACTTGACGCGGGACATGGGAACATCGCCGAAGATGCTGTCGTAGACCTGGCAGAGGGCGGCGCTGTTGCGGGCCGGGGGCGATTAGTAAAAGGGGCTCTCGTTCAACGGTCGGGCGCGGGGCGGGGCGGATGGCGATGGAGGGGCATGGCAAACTAACCCAGTACCGCACTGCTCAACCTTGGTCAGGTTGAGTTGGAGAAGACTGTTGATCCATTGAAGGAGCTCTTGACTGTGGACATTTAATCGTGGTCAGTCCAAGATCTTGAGAGCTGGTGTTGGGCCCCGACCCGGCGCAAGGCGTGGCCGGGGCGACAAGCAACACGGGGATGGCGTAGTACACACCGTGATTCACCCATTTTGGCCGGCAAGTCTGGGGTTCGCAAACAACAAGTGAGCGCGGTTGTAGAGAGGAAAGATGTACGTTTGGCTGCAAAGCAGACGGTCGTGAGAAGAGAAGAGCAGCTGAGTGCGCGGCAGGCAAGGATTTGGAAAAGGGCGACAAGGGAGAGTGGCTGTGGAAAATGTGTTGTTGATTCGTGAGAAGTTCACTGGAAGACTATCTGTCTGGTCAGTTCCAGTGGCTGCAGGCTCACTGTTTGTCGATGTCTTCTTCCTCCCACTTGCTGGACTGGCTGCTTGCCTGCCTCTGAAACGGGCAGCGCCAAGAGCAAGCAAGTGCCAGCCAAAATTGATGGAAATCAAGGTCCCTAGGGCGTGGGGCCAATCACAAGCCCGATTCCTCGGGGCCCTGGCTCGAGCCTGGCTTTGAAGAAAGTGGTGGACCTCAATTGAGCTCCCTCCTGTTTCTCATCGGGTCTGTGCTTTGTCTCGCACGTGACCGTGTAAGCTATACCTAGCTCTTATCTTATTGCTTATCAATATTCACTGAGCTTCCACTTCCACTTCCCCCCCAAACAAATGTAACCATTGGACTCGATAGGTTTTGAGCTTCCTGAATTCTGACTTTCATGTTGTCTTGCTTCACCTTCTCTTGACCTTGGTGGTTGCGATACTAGTCACCCAAAATGCGCCCCTTTGGTTTTCTTAACCAGTCTGACGACGACTCAAAGTGGATGATGATTTTGGCAAGGCACACCCTGTCAGCGGTCATTTCGTTAACCGTTCGAATCTGTCGGGGTTGAGAATAGCGAGATGGGCCTTGCTGAAGACTTCGGCGACCTTCTGCAACCCAACAAACAGTTGACTCTCGCTCTTTCTGAACTGGATATAGGACCAACATGCTCTCTTTGGCGAATGCGATTCCTGTAATTGCGCAATCACTCGGCTTTCAAGTTTTGGAATGTTGCTCTCGACTCCTTTTGCGCAGCTGACGCCCATCATGAGGTTGCTCGTCATCGTTTTGGACAGTTGGGCTGCTTCAACCAGAGTAAAGACGGGAACTGTCTACTCTCGGTAGAATGGGGATGAGTCAGTGGGCTCTACTGGCTCTTTATATTACAGTATAAGTCCATCTTCACTCTACTTTTGCCAATTCCTTCAAACACATGACATCACATATACATTCCATCGGAAGCTAGTCTAGGCGTTAACGCCGACTCTCCGATGTCACATCGATGCCAACCGGCTCGGTCCGTCTTCTGTCGGCGTTTCTAATGCCCGGGATCCCTTTCTTCACTTTCTGACCGAGAAAGGGACGGGGTTTGCCGCGCTTGGCAGTGGGTTTCTTTTTCGGTGGATTTCTCCGGAATCAAGATCAAAGAAGATCACGATCGTGGGGGCTCCTACATTTGGAGAAGACCCTTGATGCGCGCTTGATAAGCGAGCGCCTGCAATCGAGGGAATCTTCCTGCAATCGGTCGATTTTCGGACGTCTTAAGAATGACGCCATGTTCATCGCAACTTTTTATCCAGAGTACCGGGTCACCACTGCATGTCTGTACTTGAGGTGTAAAGCCGAGGTTTGAGTGTTCTGTGGTATGTACACTACTGCATAGAGGTATGTGCAAACACTTGAAGGGAACCCGTGCTTAGAAGTGTCATCCAACAACATCTTTCCAAGTCTTGACATACAACAGTTTGTAATCAAGTCTTCGAAGCCGAGTTCATTCCGACGAAGGTACCCCTCCATCAAGAGTCTAGACCCATTCCATCCCATGCTCTGACATGATCAGCGATTCAAGCGCTCTAAGCCATCTCTAAGTGCCGTCGTTCCGTCTCCCAAGGACGTCGTGGAACCAACTTTGCAACATTTTCCTATCTCTATGCCGGATCCATATCTTGGGTAACGGTGCGAGCTTGCTGACATCGAATTTGAGAGCGATCAAAGAGCATTCGCCATTTTCTTCGAACCCTTGAACTCTTCCACATTCTTTCCAAGTTCACCTAGAACCGGCAATACATACAGCAAACCCTCGAAGCAGATTTATATCCTCGATAGCCTATTTACACATCACCATGGCGGTTGATTACCCTACCAACATGATCTGGAGTACCCTCGTAACCAAGAGGGCGTACTTGGGCGGGGCTCTGGTCCTCAACCACAGCTTGAAAAAGGTGGGGTCAAGGTACCAGCTCAAGATCATGGTCACCCGCGAAGCTCAGGCCGACAAGGAATTTATGGCTGTTTTTGCTGCTGCTGGTATTCCCACCATTGTCATCGAAACTATCGAGCCTGCACGGCAAGGCAAAGTCAACAAGGCATTTTGGCAGAAGCTGGCTCCATGGGCGATGACCGAATATGAGGTAGGTACCATATCGAATATGCACCAGGGCTGTATAGACTATCAGACTAACAACATCTCCAGAGAATCGTCCTCCTCGACAGTGACCAAGTCATTCTCCAAAACATTGATCATTTGATGACCCTACATCTTCCAGAGGGCTACATTGCATGCGCACATGCCTGCACTTGCAACCCCCGCAAGCTTGCCCACTATCCCAAGGATTGGTACGTTCTCTGCTTTGGTTCACCCGTCGATCCCGACGTGTTTCCTGCCGATCATCTCCATAGAATAGACGAACCTCGACTAACAACCCCCTAGGATCCCCCAAAACTGCCCCTTCGCCTCTGCCAACCAGCACACCGGCTCCCCAGCACCCATCACTCCTTCCTCTCCACGCACGCACCACCTTCTCAACAGCGGCACCGTAGTCCTCACGCCATCAAAACCGCAATTCGACGCCCTCATCGACGCCATCAACACCCACCCGGACGTCCCCCATATGGTCTTCCCCGACCAGGACATCCTCGCCATCGTCTACCGCGGCAAGTGGAAGCCGCTTCCGTACGTCTACAACGCTCTCAAACCGATGCGAGACTGTCACTCGTCCCTGTGGAGGGACGAGGATGTGAAGATACTGCATTATATCCTCAACAAGCCGTGGGAGAGCCGCGATTTTGATGAGAACGACAAGGTGGAGTCAACGCATCGGTTGTGGTGGGGGGTGTGGGAGGAGGTGGAGAGGGAGTGGACGGGAGGGGAGGCGGGTGAGGAGAAGAGGAGGTTGTTTGACAGTGTTTTGAGGTCGGTTGTTGCGCAGGCGTGAGGGAGTGGAAGGTGTTTCTATTTGGCTTGACAGAAGGGCCTCGGGGAAAGGCGAGGAAAAGACATTGGTTACAGGGTTTAGAACGGTCAGAGGAGATGCCTTAACCTGGGCTGGTGGTATTTTGGCTTACGATACGATGATTACCAACAACGCGCACTTGGAGGCATGGAAGCTACAATAGGGAGCGAAAGCGACGCCTGTCTTACACGCAGCGAGACAAGTTACGGATATACGCGTTGGCTTGAATGTTCCCATGAGGCTGTTGACGATGAACAGATACCATACGTATTGGCCACGCTGGACTGGTAAGTAGTACGTTGCCATCTTCTTCTCTTCCATCTTCCCTGGAAGATGCCAAGCCGGTGGGGCGGCCACCTAGGCTACCATCGTCACTTCCTAATTAAACAAGAAAGAAAAGAGGGGTAAGAGCATCGTGAAACTACAAGTAGGTTCTCGTCGTGAAGGCCCGGTGCCTCGGACACCACTGCACTCTGATTGATAACTCCAGCTTGTCTCCTCAGGTCATACTATCCAACATTCAGCACAGCCGTCAACGAATCATTCTACCTTCCAATGAAAGAATTTGAAGCGCTCCTGAGCAGCTCAGAAAATGTCCGTCGCCAAGGATTATAATGACTCAAATGACCTCGACAGCCACCGCCGGCGCCTGGAGATATTTCCAGTCAAATAGCTCGTTCGGGCACAGACTTCTCCTGACCAGATGCCTATTCAACATGGGATAAATGTAAGTCTGGATTGTCACTGATGTTCAAATCTCCATGGCTCACAATGATGGGAACGACAGATGATTGAACTATTAGCCATCCACACCTTTATGAATCTTAAAGTCCTCGAAGCCATTGGCCCAACCCGTTCAATCTCGCTCGACAACTATCCAAAAACCACAGAAGCACGGGATTCACTCCTGGGTATGCCCTACATGCTTTCCATATCTCTAACCTGACCACATTACTAACCCTTCATGCACTCAAAAGGACGAATGGCCCGCCCTCTCGCAGCCACCGGCTTTATTGACCAAGTAGAAGTCCAATCCTGACATCCCAACAGCAGCAAACTAGAGTATGAACGCACCGAATTCTCCCTCGCCTACACCATCCTCTTTCAACAACTACCACCAACAACAAGAACCCAACAATTTCTTCACGGTCCTCTACAACCAATACTCAAGACTCATGCTTAACTTTTCCGATTCCTACCTCCCGTTCGTCGCCGTCTTAGCCCGTAATCTGAACTTGAGCCATCCATCCCCTTCTCACCCCCCTTCTCACGCCTTGTCTTACTCCTTCTCATTTTTATCTCCCTCATGTCCCTTCTCCACCTCCTCCTTTTCTTTCTCCTCTTCCTTTCCGGTACGTGGCGTCCGGGAATTCCAAGATCCGCTGCTTCACCCGTTCACCTTTGCTTACGGACAATACGGCAGGACGACGGCTTGGGAAATCATAGGGCAGGATTCAGAGAGACCTGGAGACTTTTCAAAGGGGGATTGATGGGTTAGGTGATGTCATGATTCCATGTGTGGGACATTTTGATTTTAGGTCTTTGGCTGCGAGCGAGGCTGGTAGAGGAGATGTAGGCGACGGTCACGGAGCAGTGTCGAAGCAAATTTTGGAGGCGCACGCTTAGTTGAACCCCGAGATAATCCTGTTGCAGGGTAGGGAGTATGTGATCGAGCTGGTGAGGACTGGGCAACGGAATAGAATGGAACTGCCGAGGGGTGTGAGAGTTCTGGTTCGTGATTTTATGGGGAGGCAGTCTGTTAGAGGTAGGTACCTTACACACACCCATATCCGTGGGCGTACCATTTTGGCTGCTGAAGTTGTTAACTGACTTGCTTCATCAATGCCAGGCGCGAAAGCATGTTTCATGCAAATTATCCTCCACGATCATCAGTGGTGGAAGGCAAGATAGAGGAAGTAGTTGCAAGGTGAGTGGCAACTTCGCCAGCTCCACATCGGTCAAGGGGGTTTGTTTACATCGTGGATATCGCGGACCCTAACCCTTGTCGATCATGGTGTTTACCTTTCCATTTGTCGAAACCCGTCTTCTTTGTCCGATCTCTTTGACGCTGGTGTTTCAGGACGGTGGTATCCCAGTGATTCCTTTGAGATTGAGTTTTTTTTTTTTTTTTTTTTCCCAAAATTCGATACAATTTGAAGATCAAATTGAGAAGACAAGCGAAAAATGCGCCCTGGGACGCTTTCTCCGGCCATTCTGATTCGCTCCAACCCAAAGTATCCACCTCGTTGTCCACAACATGAATGCACGAACAGGTTTCACGGTCCCATTCGTTCGGGTCTCGATACCCCAGGTTTTTCTCGAACACTGACATGACATGGACTGGCTCACCTCACCTGTTTCCTTTTTTTTTTCCCTTCCTTCTTCTTTCTTCTTTTTTTCTCTCCCTACCTTGCTTTTCTGTCCAACTTAATTTTTTTGGTCACTCAGAACCACAGAGTTTCTCCCTTGACTTGACAGCCCATCCATTCATTATCTACATCCAGAGAAGTCACCAATAAGAAAAAGAAGAAACCATACTTTTCAACAACTTCCAACACCAACCCGCGGAAAAAACTCCACAACCTACCTAACTGCAGCCTTGAATAAATAAAAAAAGAGAAAAAGGTCCCAAGAGTTTCCAAAGAGGAAAAGATGTGCATCCGCGTCCTAACAATCTTCAAATGCGCCTGTCCCCACCGCAACACCCTCGTCTGTCCACACCACATCCACGTCCGCGAACCTTCATCAACCGGCGATCTCCAAACCTCCTCATCTCACCCAATTACTATCATTACCTCTACTAGCTCATCCTCCCCATTCGAATCCCCAGCAGAAAATACCACTACCACCAGCAGCACAGACGATGACGACTTCCAAAAAGGCTTCACTCCCCGCCTTCCCTCCGCCCTCCAAGGTCACAAGAACTGGACACCCCTTCCCGGAAAAGAGAATCAGCGGTGGGAACATTGTCCCGGCTACCTCGCAAAAAGCAGAGCGTTGGCGGTGGCGGTAGCCGGAGCGGGAGCGGGAGCGGGAACGTCGTCCTCGGGTGGTAGTGGTAGTAGCAATGGCAGTAGCAAAACAGGTGAGGGCACAGGGGTAATGGTTGGGAAGGAAACGCAGTGCGCAGAGTACAAAGCTACGGAACCAAAGTTTAGGAGGCGGTGGGAGGTTAAAAGTGGGTTGTGTGAGGAGTGTAGGGGGATGCATGGGATGCAGGGACCTGAGGCAGAAGATGGGCAAAGAAGGAAAGATGGAGTGAAGGAGAGGGGGGAGGAGCCTAAGGGTACGGTGAGGGGGGAGGAGAGGGGGAGGGCGAGGAGTAGAGCGGCTACAGACCCTACGGCGAATGCTGTACCGGTGCCGGCGATGGTGACTGGTGGGAAGGTGGTGAAGGGGGTGAGTGGGAAGGTGGTGGGGAGGAGGGCGGTGGGGAAGAGGATAGCTACTTTGTGAGCTGAGTCAGTGCTGGGTTTGGGAGGTTTCTTTTGGGAGATCGATATTAAAGTGGTTCGATTTTGCGGTACCTACAAGAGTCGATGTTGAAAAGGTCCCTCCACTTCCACCTACCAGGACTTCCAACCTGTCTGTATCTAGACACTATCCGCCAACTTACAAACCACTCCTCCCCTTCAACCCCGACACACCATACCTTTACACCGATAAACCCACCTTGAGCAAGTTCACAACTTCTCCTCCGATCCAGCAGCTCCATAGAAGCATCAAACGTCACAATCAGCGTCAGCCCAAACTTTGTACAGCTCCATCTGGCTCAAATCCCTTTTCAAACCAATCCTCGATCCGCCACCAAACGCAATCGACGCCGTCTCAAACAGCCTCATTCGTGCCTGATACTGACCATCGCTTTGTCCTTTCTCATGCATACCTCTAGGTTTGTAGAAATCAGGATTGACGACATCCATATCCTCACCAAAGATACTCTTATCACGCCGATGAATGTACGGGCTCATACCGATAAGGAAGCCACAGGGGATTACGGAGCTATCGGGCAGGACTATTGCGTTCCGTACCTATCATGGAGATGGCGGGATGGCAGCGAATGGTCTCGTGGATAAAGCGGGTGATAGAGTGAGGGGTTGATTCCGGAGACGCAGACTGCGGATTACAGTACAGCTTGCAACCAGATGCGCGGGTCTTTGAGGGGGTAGTAGAAGAGGGCGCGCATATTTCCAGTTATGGCGATTATGTCGGCGCCGGTAATATCTGGGAAGGGGCTGGTATCGTCCGGTTTGTGACAGGTAAATGGGAATTGCCAGGTAAAAGACAAACGGAAAAGAGAAACAAACTGTTCATGAGGAGGTACCTCTAAGCAATGATTTGCTTCGTGTCAACAATGTCCAGATGAGGGGACATGGATTCGATGGAAATATTGCAACCTCGAGCCTATCCTCCCGGGAGATTTCATCCTCGCGCTTTAAGCGGGCAGTTATTTTCTCGACGGCGACGTTAGTAACATTGGAGATTTTAGGAGGCCCAGGTGGCTGACTGAGTTCTTGTCCAACCAGTAGTCCATTCAGTGTATCTGGGCGCAGATACCGAGATACCTAGTCAATGGACTTATATCCGCGATGGCCAGCGTACCGTCGAAGTCACCGCCTTTTTACACGAAGCCTAAGGTGGCGATGCCGTGCAAGTCCGAGGAGTAGTACTCGCCGAACTCGCACTCCTTATGGGTATCAACGTAGCGTATCTGGAGATGGCCAAGGAAGCCGTTGTTGACCTTGTCCAGGAATGAGTGGCTCCATGGCTATTCCAGGACGGTGGGAACGGAGTCGTGACGGACTGAAGGGCGTACTCGGCGTTGTCGACTTTGCTGAACATATGGTAAATAATCTTACCATAGGTGATGCTGCTGAGATCACGGCAAATCGAGGCCGTTTACATCGGGGATCTCTTCTAATAGCATGGTTGTCCTGGTTTTCGACGTAGACGTAATAAAACAGGTCCAGCCATCATCGAGATCCTTGGGCGATGACCCAGTAGTCTAGGTGGTTCGTCGCAAAAGGCGATGAATTTGGATAATATACACACCTCTGCATGGTTATTAAAGGGCAAACTCGTGAATTGGGCGATCTCTGGGGGTAACCAAGTCTTTAACCATAGTCCCCAGGTGGCAGTCTGTACAGAAAATGGGGTATTAGATTATAGGAAAAACCCTGGTCTTATGTACAGCCACTAGCTCCTTGGCTGTACCGCGCTGTCCTTTCCCACTCGTGCCAAGGTGTGTTCAGCTAAAAGGTCTTGGTAGTGTCTCACCTTTTCTCCGAGGGGCGTTGTTCATTATTCCATTGTTGTCTTTGACTTCATCTACGGTGTAGTGTAGTAAATGGATCGTCAAAGACAAAAAGCCATGTTTGTGTCTTGGTAAGTGGTGGAAATTGGTGATGATGCATCAGCATGGTAAAAGTCTGCCAAGGCCCCTGATGCCAGGGGAGAGGGGATCTTGAAATCAGGGTGCCATCAGTCTTATCAGGGGCGAGCTGGGGGAAGAGTCTTCATTGTGAGACCAAAGAGGTTGACACTGGACACACAGATCTTCAACGAAACGAGGAATCTCTCCCCAAATTGCTACAGTACTGGTCGCGGAGACGTGTCCGTAGAGGTACGGAGTGTTGTTCCGGGTGGTGTCGTGCATCACCCTAAGCTATAGCTTGGCGTAGCAACGGGGAGTGTACACTAACTTCTCTCCATAGGGCTCGAGGCTCTGACTGGAGAAGCCACTAACACTGTAGCGAGATGTAGCGCTTTCTAGATGTTTGTGCACACCGATCGTATGTAGTTCCAAGCTTACTTTCGTGCCCCTTCTAGGCGATTCAATGTTGATGCTCGTGCTACATGTATTCGACACATGTATGCTTCGAGGTGACTGCTTTTCCAAACAGTACAAACTCTCCCAGCTCGCTCTTGTTAGCAACTGGTGAAAATATACGAGATGCATGGCCCATGGAAATATTCCCAAGACACTCACCCATTGGAGTTAGATCACAATGTGCCAGCAAGTCATGTTTTGGACCCTCACATGAATCGAATGTGACACCCTGGGGATACCCTTTCGTCAAGTGCCGATGGTGCCCCAAATGGTAGACAGAATACTCAAATAAACATCCCATCGAATCCGTCTGTAGCTGTCGGCTGGGATGAAACAAGGTAAGTTCCCATGCGCCGGCAGTGGATCCTCATGGGTCAGACAACCTTACTTTGACCTCTGTAGTCAATAACGATCATGGCAATTCCCGAGTTGCTCATGAACACAGTGTTGAGGTGTGGTCAAGCAAGAAAAGTCTCGAGGTCCCACACTCCATGTGTCTGAGCATCACACGTGGAGAGAGAGAGCCGCGGGCAGAGCTGCTGATCGTAGCCATGGGCAAACCTGACGGAGTTTCGGTCGGGATGACAGCCGATCATCTCTCCAGGAATCATAGGTCGGTCCCAAATCTTACCCACGACATCTCGATCTCATTTCTCCTATTAACAATTGAGTGTTGGTCAGAATCCTAGGCATGATCCTAGCGCAGATGGTATTTCCCTACCCGTTTGTAAAGACTATTTGAAGCCGACGATGGAACCTCAAAACTGGATCTTCTCGCCTCGGGTAATCCTCGCCTATGACATCCCCTTTCCGTCGTTTCAGCTGCTGACTTGTGCCACCTCCACAGGCATTCTTTACTACCCTAGGTCCCAGACCCTCGGTGTAGCATGGCTATGAGCGAGGATGCCTCAAGGGCGTTGGTCATCATGTGGGTGATTGTTGGGGTGGTCTTTGTCTTGGTAATCCTTCGTGTCTATACCCGGGTGGTCTACATGGCCGCCTATGGTGTTGACGACTGGATATATGTTGCCGCATTTGTGAGTTCAATCTGACACAAACGTGCATGAGGCAAAGTTAACCTTACCCCTATTTTATCCAGATCATTCTTTTCATTTATACCGTCCTCATTCAATATGCTGCCTTCTTTGGCTTCGGCCAAACCGAAAAAGAAATAGCAAACGCTACAAGGGCGTCAAAAGCTCGCCTGTTCGAATGCCTCGGACAAACCACGTCATTTATTGGCACGCCTCTCGCTAAAGCTTCACTTGGAGCGTTTCTTCTTCGACTGGTCACGGTGACGTGGCATCGGTTTGCTGTCTGGGGAGCAATGACATTGATGTTCTTGTCATCTGTTGGTATGTAAGCTCTCTTGTTCGAGTGGGACAAGATCCGCGAACAGTGTGCTAGAGTCCCAGACGACATTAACACGATTTTTCCCAACAGCACAGTTGCTATGTTTCTGGCTGTCTTGTCGTCCTTTCAACTACGTGTACAACAAAAATATCCGGGGAGTCTGCCCAGTTAATACACGGCCAACTTTCTATCTTCTCTATGGTGAGTGGTAGTGCGAGCTTGAAGATTCGGATAATGACTAACCTTTGGTAGGTTCAACCATCGCCACAGACTTCTTCTTTGCAATATTTCCATGGATCATCCTGTGGAGGCTTCAGATGCCCAGACAAGAGAAAATCACTATTGGCTGCAGTCTGAGCCTCGGACTAATGTCAGTATTCTTGATGTACCAACACGCTCAGTTCGAACTAAAATTGATGATGATCTAGTACCGCTGCGGCCGGTGTTAAACGAGTGACAGAAGTGGAAGGCCTGTATACATCAAATTATCTGAGTAAGGAAAGCCCTGTAACGACCCATCTATATAAAGCTAACAGTTCACTTTCACTTACAGAAACCACCCTTCCTCTCATTGTGTGGTCGGCCGCAGAGATGGCTATTACCCTGGTCTGCATCGGCATCCCCGTTTTGAGACCGCTATACAAGCGCATGTACTTGCGCTTTCGAAGGCAATCCGCACACTCGTCAGAATATCTCCAACAATTAGACCGCTCAAAGGAGCAACCAGGATTTGCACTGCAGACAATCGGCGGAGGGCCCCTTGATAAGGAGATGAGTAACTTGGAGCGAATGAACAGTACAAGACCAACAAGTGTCATGAACAACAACACTGATGACTTTCTGTACGAGCGATTCCGGATAGGGATTAACGAAGCGTCTAAGACGACGGTGATAGCTCAGCAGCGAAGGATTGACGACGAGGATTCAAAGATGGACGCACTCGACGATTATAGCTGTAGCCAACTTGAGCGCAGTACTGATAGCACGCGGAGGGCATTGGGAGATGAAGAGCTCGGTACGGCGAATAGTAACCAGCGGAGTCAAAACACCATTACCGTAACGCAAAGCTTTAGCGTTGATAGAAGTTGAGCATGTAGTACTTTATCTGTTCCCATGTAATTGTCAGTCGTTCAAAGTCGAGAAGAGCTCCGTTGCATTGAAGAAGCAAAGACACTAGTGTTGCGAAAGGCAAGGAAAACGGAAACAAAGGTAACCCAAGTGATGATATTGGATACAGTATTTATGACAAGGATATGTTGCCACACCAAACGCCGTATAAGCAAAGGGCTGGAACTGTCTAGCAGTCTCATAGGGGTATCATGGTCCGTGAAAATGCTCAAGTACAAAGTGCAGGAGGAGAAGCCAGAAAGTGAAACAGAGTGTCGTCTGAACCAAGACCATGAAAATGCCGCCTGCCATACACACCCACATAGAGTTTCCCTGCCCGCGGACCTCTGAAGCTGTCGTTTGACTTGCTTGCAGACGTTTGTCGTCCTCAATTGCTGTTCTCGGCGGCGTCGCACGCAGACCCCAAATCGGAGGATTGCTCGGGATTTCCGCGGTTCCTGACACCACTTCTTTTCTTTTTCTTCACCTCGCACTCATCGGCAAAGTCTTCCGGTATCAAACCCCTTCTTCGTTTTCCCAGGGGTTGCGTAGCTCCGACATCAAGCCATCTTGGCAGCATTGCCTCCTCTTGAAGCACCACGATGCCATTGATGATGACGAGCCCATGCGTGTGAGCTCCCTTGAACTGGTGGCGCACAGGGCAAGTTCCTCCATCATTGACCAGGTTACGTATTTGGATCTGGCGATCTTTACGTGTTCTTGTGTCAACAAAGGCATCTTGTCGCTCTAGACACGGCGGTCTGCGGCTAGACCTAAAAGGGCGAGAGCAGATGGACCGGGAAATTTGTCGATCTTGGCTTCCATCGTCATATCCATCTACTGCAGCGTTTCGTCCATATGTTCTTCGTCGGTTGGAAGAGCCACTGAGATATCTCGAGGGTATAAGGGTGTTTGTGTCGAGATTTTGATGGATTTGCTTGTGATAGTGGCGGGGGTAAGTTGACTCTGCTGATAATAGGCAATAAGGTACTGCATTCAGAGCGTTATTTGACGACAAGAACAGGCACTAACTATATGATTTCGAGTGAGTGTTTCGGAGATGGTCCAGACACTCCAGTGCCAGGATTGCTAGCTGGCCCAGACTCTCCGGACCCTGGGTGAAACGGACATGCGTAATCTGCCCAGAAGAGTCAAGAAGAGAGGTGGAGAGAAGTCTTGGTCGCATGATTCTCGAAACAGAAGACAGCTGAATCCAGGACTACTATCTTGCTCTGTGCTTCAGATACTCGGATGGAAAGCCCTGGGAAACAGTGTAGAAGACCGAGAGAATGGCAAAACGGGGTTCAATGGGGCACAATGGTAAGAGAGGTGAACATGTCAATTTCGTTCCAAAATAATCATGTAGCTGAGAAAGTGATGTATCAGCTGTTCTTGGGTCAGCATGTGGACGAGAGAGAGGATCGACTGCTTATAGCTGTTGCACTCGTCATCCTATGCCGGTTGATTGATGCCCCTGAAGGGTGCTACCATCTATGCAGCGTAAGGTTGGCCCATTGTATCGTTGGGTAAGTCGACCTCCATCAAGAGGCATGTTGGTACTGGGCTTCCGAGATTGACAGAAGATATTTGGTAACTACACTCCTTTAAACGGCCCGGGGACCTAGTCGGCGGTGTGGGGCTCCTTCCGTGTTAGTGGTCACCCAGGGCACTGTTGCCTGCTGTGCCTGGGAGCATGGAGTCCAGGCTGACGCAACAAGTGGAACCTATATAAGGTAGGGTGGTAAACCATCTGGTAGGGAGCAGGGAGATACGATGGGGTCATTGTAGATTGGAATTTCACTTCAAAACTCGACCAGTCTGGCAACATCGATGTTCCTCAAACAGAAGGAAGAGTACGTACTTAGGAGAGGGTACCACGATCGCCGTAGAGGTAGAGACAACCTCGGAAGCCGGCAATCAGGCGGGAACTTCTTGCCCCACCACAGCCCCGGCCGACTGGAGCACAGCCCAGCAAGGCGCAGGTCCACACATGCCGTACGTCTAGCCCCTAAAACTGAACCTTCCTTGTCACAACCCCGACTTATCAACAAAGGGACTTGGATTGTCTGCGCAATACTTCCAAGTTCATAACATCTGCGTAATATTCTCGCGGTTTCTGGCATCAATTCCATCTCCACGTAGAATGATGGGATTGCTGGGAGTGATGAGTCGACTTGGGATCTGAAGGCAGCTCCACTACCTTTTAAGCTTAAATGTGTTTGATGCTTAACATCATCCGATCCATCATCACCAGGGACACTCAAACTGAAATCGGTCGGCCTCGTCAACTTTTTTGTGTTGATCTTAGTATCAGTGCTGGTGAGGATAGCACAACCTTCTCTGACGCCGACCAACAGATCATTATCCAGCCAGCTTGCCGATACCCGATTCCAAGATAAACAAGTACACTAGCCAAGCGAATTACCCCAAAATTCCGAGCTTGTGTAGGCTTGGTATTCCAATGATATGTGTTTACAGCTCAACATCATCATCATGATTGCTCGGCGGGTGGCGACACATCAGGGCAGTGTGTACCACCCACAACCATTCAGGCATTTCGCTCTACGTCATGGGGCCAGACCCTTTCAATGCGGTCATGGCTGTCAAAGAAGCAAGCCAACACGCCTCGATCGAAGTGAATAAAATGACATGACCCAACTCGCATCAATAGGTTTCATCTAATTTAGTTATTCCAATCACATCAAGCTCGCTCTCAATCAACCAACTTGAGCGATCCTCCATCACAAACGAGGTCAAAGTACACCGACCTGAACTCCTTAGCAAGGAGACCAACAACGCCAAAATGGCACCAACACCAACGGCCCTCGTGGCCAAGTCCCTCTCTTCCGGCAGCGAAACGCTTGCCAACCTCGTCCCCCGCTACATCCACCGTCATCGTCGTCTCTCGCGCGGCGGCCTCATCGGCGTAATCGTCGCCATCGTCGTCGCATTGATCATCCTCGCCTTCTTCAGCTTCTTTTGTCGCAGAAGGAGAATTCGCCGGTCACGACTTCACATGCACCAGAACATGCAAGAGACGGCAGCTGCTCCTGGAGGATGGGCTCATTCATCCCACCATCATCAACCACCGCCGCCGCCGCCGCAGAATCCGAACGGACTGAATGCTTCTGGTGGAGGATGGGCACAGCCTGGGACTTATCAGCCGCCGCCGTATCAGCCGGATCCAGTTTACACCAAGCCGGGTGGGAACTACCAGTAATTTGTCATTGGGTAGTTACAGGATCAATGGTTTTCCTGGTGTTATTTGTTGGTACAGGATGCTTAGAGATATTGGAGTTGGGATTATGATTTACGATCAGATGTCGGAATGGGCGAAAACATGAGCAACGCACTCTTGGGACGTGGGGTACATTCTTCTTTTATCTTCTTTGAAGCTTCCAACGAAGGAGGCTCCTGTAACATTTTATACATGTATATTGTGTCGACATGCTCTCATGTCATATTTTTTGAATATTTACCCATGTCATCTGCTCTTAAGAGACGACCCTAACCCTTGACCGTGTAAGTGATAACAAGTTTGTTGTGAAGGTATTCCCAAATCACATTACGGATTCCTGGATTGGAAACCAGTGATCAAAGTAATGCGTCTTTCCATCCAAAGCCATTTCGTTTCCGACCTGGGCATTCAATCACAGGGCGCCCAAGTTGTTAGCAAGACCACATGTCTGCACTATGAGGTAGACCAAGCCATGATATGCAAGGTACGTCGCATTGGTAGGGTGGAAACGACTCTGCCATGCCTGCGCATCACTCTGGACATTGGGCAATGCCTAGCAAGCTAACGGATTGAACGCCCAGGAGCGCCATTTCCACAATTGCAGCCGTTTATCCTACTTTCTATCAACTTGATTTTGCAACATGCTGTCATAACCCTATCAATGAAATTATTTGGATCGTGGCATCGATTTCAAAATAGCAGGATTCCGTACAACATTCAACATTAATCCGCTTTCCGGATCGCCCCCCGGAAAACCCTTTGACTCAGCTTTTCCCCAAGCCTCGAACCCGATGCCGTTATACCCGCTATTCTGTCTTGGCCGCTCACGGTCCCGGCCCTTCGAATGGCCTCAGCCCCCTCCCAAAATGGGAGTCACTTGATCTCCAAACGTCGGCCCAATGACTTGCCGATGAGTACGGGCTAGAGCCCAATACTATCTGGTTGAAGGCGACCATTGAAAGAGGCAGTGTTCTTTTGTGTTCCTGAATGCGCAGACGTGTTACTACCAAATAATACCACCTGCTTGCTGCGTGACCGTTCCTGGCGACGGGACGCAGCCGAAAGGGGCAACTGTCAACGTATCTGTGCCAAGCATAAAAGGGTGTGATGCCCCTTCCTTTTGAGTGTCTTGTGTGATACAAGAAATTATCAGTTGTGTGGACTTTTTCAATTCACTCAGGAAGACCAATGGCCCGAGTATTCGGAGTTCATCATCACCCACCTTGACAACGCAAGTTAACAAACAACACATCAATCGAGCAGTCAGTCTCATCAAGAAAACAGCAACTGAAAAATACCTGACATCATCGCCACCATACATTCAACAAGAGGGGGTTTGACAAAACTACAAACCACCACCCAAATGGCACCAACCTCTTCTACCACGGGCCTCATCCTCCCCCGTGATGCCTGCCAGTCCCGCTACGGCTGCGGCACCATCCACTCCGACAAGCTCCCGCTTCTCATCACCGTGGCCGTCGTCGTCGCCATCATCATAGTCACCATCTATTGGTGCAGCTTCCGGTCATTGAGGGCTCAGAAACGAAAGCGGAGAATCAAGAACACAGAATTGCCTTCAAGCACTGCACCTCATGCAGTCCGGGAGGTACCCACACCGACGACATTGGGAGCGGGGCCAACGGGTGCGGGTACAGGTGCGGGTGGAAGTGGAGCCACCGAAACCGGGGCAGTAGCGGCGGCAACGGCGACGGCGGGAGAGGCAGGAGAGACAGGAGGAACGACATGGCAGGTTCCGACAAGCGGGCTTAATCCTCTAGTACCGCCGCCAATGTACGAGGAGACGCCGCTGCCACCGCCTACTTATCAGAGGGATGCCCAGGCGCCGAGGTATGCGTGATGGATGATCATGGGCTTATAATTTCTGTGCCTTCGGGGTGCCAACGGCAGTATAGAAGGGCTTGATTCAATCGGGGGTAGTAATGGTGATGATGATGCATGTCCTACAGTTTGTGGACCTGGTGGGAGTTAATGTTTGGACGATTCAATGTTTCGATGTAATAATCAGTATACACTACAGTTAGTAGACAGATACCCCAAGAGATACCCCTTGATGCCTCTACACTACTGATCTATATCTCCATCGACAAAATCTCAACAACACCTCATGTCTCCTCCCTTGTGGTTCGATCTTGAAGCCATCACGGTGGGGATGGTCTAGGCAGGCGGCAGCGCGCGGGGATATTCCTAGCGCAAGTATGCTTGAGACACAGTGGAACTTTAGGGCCGGTGTCCCGAATTGTGACGACTTACCGAAAATTCCTACTGCAGCGATTCCTGTTCAGCCCGTTCCTGAATCAAGCACAGGCCATGTGCTCACCGTGATGCTGTTTTGGGAGGGAGCTCCAGGTTCCATCTCGAAAGGCAAACTCGCGCCGAGACCAACGACCAACGGAAATGGATCTAACCTCTTTGGAGCGTCTGCCTGCTGCAGCCTACGCTAGAAATACAAAATGCTACCCTCAAATCTCAAATTGTCCGAAGCCACACAAATTCTCACCGTCCTGGTTCTCGACTCTGTCTTTGTTTCCCCTGTTCAAAATTTCACTGGACGGCACGGTGGGTGATTATTTTGGATCTTTTGTTTGTTCTCTCATTAATAGTCTGCTTGTTCTTTGTTGCTGTTGCTGTCTTGTGTTGAAGCTCTACGATACATACTTTGCGGAATTCAGCAGTTGCACCGCCGACAGTCGAATCCAGGATAGCGACATGAACTGATTCGGCGACCTATTCTTTAATCATAATTCACTCACGCGTCATACCCACCGAAGCAACAGGAAATGGCGCCTTACGCTCTTTTTCGTCAACTGTGGCCTGCCGCGCTCTGTCTTGTTGAGGTTGCCAGTGCCGCCGATGGCTATGTTCACCTACCCTTCTCGCGCCCCGAGCTGAAGGATCTGGACTTGGGAAAGAACGGTTCGAGGACACTATCCGACTTTGTCGTCCCCTACCTTGTCCAA
The DNA here is from genome assembly GCF_000213175.1 of Neurospora tetrasperma FGSC 2508. Classification (NCBI taxonomy): domain Eukaryota; kingdom Fungi; phylum Ascomycota; class Sordariomycetes; order Sordariales; family Sordariaceae; genus Neurospora; species Neurospora tetrasperma. Next base: position 2,947,132 of record NW_009799101.1, read on the forward strand.
GCCCAGGTCGGCACTCCTCCTCAGAACTTCTCGCTCCTCATTTCGCCAACCTCGACCGACACCTGGGTGGTTGACGCTACCACCTCGCGTTGCGACTATCAGTACTCTTCGTACTATTGGGATGAGGATGAGGTTGAAACCGCCCGGGCTCTTGATGTTCAGAAATGTGTCTGGGGAAGCTTCAACAAGTCTCAGTCATCGACTTACCGAACCGCGAACCCGCGACACACCGATTTTGCCACATACACCTTTTCTGGTTATGCTCAGGGTAGCAACTTCACCGACAAGCTCGTCGTCGGCGACCTCACCGTCGATAACTACCCGATGGGCCTAGTTGACCAAACCAACTTGTGGATGGGGGTGCTGGGTCTTGGGTACAACTACTCCACCATTTACGGTGAATCCTCCCTCTACGGCGCCAACCTCCCGGGCTACTACCCCACCATTCTCGACCGCATGGTCTCCTCCGGCCAGATTTCCACCCCGGCCTACAGCATCTGGCTCGATGATGAAGACGGCACCTCCGGCGGTCTTCTCTTGGGCGCCGTCGACAAGTCTCGCTACAAAGGCGATCTCCTCCGCCTTGACGCCAACAACCCGCGCGCCCTAACCGGCAAGTTCTCGGTAACCGTCCACTCCATCAACGCCACGGGGCTCGGTACCGGCGGCGATGGCTCCCAGCAGCCCCTAATATCCAACGCCCTCCCCCTAGACGTCACCATCGGCATGGGCGAGCTCATCTCCTTCCTCCCTAATGACCTGGTCAGCAACATCGCCTCTCTTACCGGAGCCACACACGACACTACCGCCGGCATTTACACCATCCCCTGCGCTGCCGGCACCTTCGACAACGCGACACTCTTCGCCTTCACGCTCGGCGGCGAAGGGGGCCCACTTCTACAAGCGGCAACTGCCGATTTGATCATTCACCCGGGCGTCTTCACGGGCCAGGTCTCCAGCTTCGACTCGACAAACTCTGGTTCATCCTCTTCATCCATCAGTCTCGACCTCCCCGAAGGCACCTGCGTCTTTGGCATCCAAACCTGGAACGACGCCAGCACGCTCAACGGCGTCAGCTATGGTAGTAGCAGTGCCAGCAGTAGCAATCCCTACTACAACCTAGGAAACTCCCTCCTCCGCCGCACTTACTTGGTCTTTGATCTCGCCCGGCAGGAAATCGCCTTTGCCCCCGCCGTCTTCCAGTCCACTTCCTTATTATCCGCCAGAGCCTCGACCTTCGACGACACCGACAACATCATCACCTTCACCCAATACGGCTCTCCCACTCCGGAATCTCAATACTTCTGCTCCGACTATGAATACTACTGCCCCGAGGACGCCGTCAACTCGAACTCTGGAGGACGGTCTACCCACGGGGGCGCGTCGTCGTCGGACGACGGTGATTATTACGATGGAAGGAGGTATTGGAGGATTGTCTGCATTGTGCTGGGAGTCGTCTTTGGGACTCTGATTCTGGTCGGGCTTGTGTTTGCTGGGCTCTTGTTTAAGAGGGTGTTGGATAAGGATCCGAGGACGATGGGGTTGCCGGAGGAGAAGAAGAAGCTAATGGATGGGGGAGAAGGGGGTGATGATGAGCTGCAGCCGTTGGAAGGTGGTGGGCAGGGGATGATGAGTCCTGCTGCTGCTGCTGGTGGTGCTAGCTCGGGTGGGGCGGGGGTTTTGCCTATGATTCACGAGGGAAGAGAGGATGACGCTGGTTCCGATTTGCCGACGAGGGAGCATGAAGCATCAGGTTCGGCTCAGACTCAGCCCCAGGTTTCTCCGGTAAATGTGAATCGCGAACAGAGGTTGTCGGCGCCGGAGTCTCTAATGGATGCGCCGAGGTCTCCGAGCCCGCTTTCGGAGGATGGTATGGGCGGCGCGAGAGCGGAAGCTGCTTCGCCGGTGTCGGAGAGAGTCAATACTCCCCCGAATGAAGCCAAGGGGAAGGGGAAGGCGGTTGCTGAAGTTATTGGACAGGCAAGGTGAACTGGTATTCTGATGGACTATGTGAATATGGTATAAGGAGTGTATGAATGAAGGTAATGGTTGTTATTGGATAATCAAAAGAAAAGTAATCGAGATACCCTGAATGTTTTGCACCATGGTGTTGCTTTTGCATTGGTCTATGGTGTGTACCCTGAACAGGCGCTAATGTGGTTGGGTCGTGTAATGATCGCATGGGATCTGTCTCATGCCTCTCCGTCGCTCAGACTGAGACACTGGTCTCGGAGTTCTTAAATCGATCGCATGCAGGCACTTCAAGGTCCACTTCTATCTGATATCCGGGCCTGGGCCTTCCTTGTCGCCAAGTAATCCAGCATAGACCCACCTGGACCCTTCTTGCATCACCTCAAATCATGGAGATTGAATGCATTCAGCACATGACATCGCTCACAACGGTTCAACACGGTTCAGAAAAAAACACGTTTTCCTGCAAGAAATGACATGCGTAGGTAGGGTCCATGGACCATCCATGGTTGTTGTTGTTGTTGTTGTTGTTGTTGTTGTTGTCGATCCCCATGTTATTGTTTGGTATGTAGTGTACGGTAGGTATGTGAACTTGGGTAAGTTGTGTATAGTGTAGGACAAAAGCAGCCGCTGACGTCATTGGGGATATCGTCGTCACTTTTGTGTGTGTTATTGGATCAAATGCGTGTAAGTGAAGTGTGACACGAGGTCCCAACCAAACGAGCGGGACAATAACAGGTAAAGAAAATCAAACTTGTGGAATATCGTTCGTCATTGTGAGCTCTCGCTCGTAGGAATGATACCAAGTATTTATTTATTTAAACTGCCGGAATCCCCCTTTCCCTTGTGTGGTTGCACTTGTTTTGTTTTTGTTTTGTCTTGAACACCGACACCGTACACACACCACGAAACCCATTACGATACCAACAACCAATAACCTAGGTAGCTGCATACTACCCAACAACACCTACACTAATCTAATTAAAACCAACAAAGACAAAGATAAAAAAAATGGCCATCTCAACAGCCATCACCTCCCTCCTAACCTCCATCACCGAACTGATCCAATCCCTCTTCCACGGCATCTACTCCATCTTCCACACCATCTTCTCCGCTTTCTTCAGCCTTTTCTTTGGCCTGTTCGCCTTTGTCGGTGACTTGCTCAAAGGGGTTGCCAACACGTTGGGCGGCGTGGGCAATTTTGTTGCTAGTGAGTTCTTCACTTCCCTCCCCCAATCCACCCTCTTCTTTTCTTTTTTCTTTTTTTTTCTATTTGTTTTATTCTTATCCCTTCGGTTGGTTTCTACTTTGTTTGTTTGTTTGTTTGTATACCTTGCCTCGTGATATCCGCCTGTGACGAGAGGTGGCGGGGGAAGAATCACGCCAGTGGAAATCGAGCGCAGCGAGCGAAGGGGAAAAAGAAAAGGAAGAAGAAAGAAAATATCAAGGTCAATGCTGACAGAGACCAAAAAACGCAGGCAACTTCCTCATCATTGCTCTCATTTCTGCCGCTGGTTTTGCCTACGTTCGCTACACCAGCCAAGGAGGCACGACTTCGGGACAAAAGGCGGCGAGTGTGGGCAGGAAGAAGGTCAATTAAGTTCAGATAGGGACAAAATTTGGAAGCTAGATTGCCGAATATGGGCCGATGACGAGTTTTGCTTCAGGACAGCGAGGAGACGGTTACGTGGCGCGCTGTGTGGGAACATAATGACATATTTTGACTTGAAGTACGAGTAAGGAAGCTGAGAGCGATATGAATAATGAATGGATAGGATACCCCCCGGACAGGTTCTTGGATGGTTTACGAATAGTTATTCGAACTGTATTCTTGGAGAGGAGTTACGGATTGAGTTGCCTGGAGTCTTTGAGAGGATAACACAACGACTTTGTCACTACTTCCTTCAAATTTCACCAAGTTCACTTGTATGATCGTATCAAAAGAACCGTTGATATGGGCAAACTGATTAAGTGGAGTTCGAGCTCACTAAATTGCCATGCTAACCAAAATACTAGGTATCATCCACCACCATTCCGTACCACTTCCGTCACCCATCCAAAGTAAGCCAGTACGCCGTCTATCCAGATCAGTACCTTGGGTCCGTGTGTGTTGTGTTCCCTTGCCTTTGAATGCCCGAAAAGATAGAATGGGGATCGAACCCATCCATGTGCCCAAAGATTAAACAAGTAAAGAACCCAAACAACCGCAATCGCTCTCCTCTAATGCATGCCCGCGCTCAAATGCAGTCTAGGCCTTATCACCAGGCCTCCTTCTGACTCTCCACCGCACTCTCATACTCCTCCTCACCCTTGCCCTTCTGCACAATAACCGAATACCTCCTCTGCTTATGCTTTCCCTTCTTCCTCTCCTCCTCACTATCGCCCTCATACGCATCTTCTCCTTCACCCTCCTTCCTGATTCTCGCACCACCAGCATTGGCCTGAGCGTTATCGAGATCGACTCCACCCTTCTCACCCATACCGCCTTCCTCAAGCTCGCCGCCCTCCATGACGATGCGCAGCTCGAGATCCTCGTCCTTGGAGTACACCCGAAGACCGACGACGCAGATAGCATTCCACGGATCCGGCTCGTTTTCGTCCTCGGTATCGTCCTTGTACTTGCTGACCATGACGCTTCCGGGAGCGGGAGCTGCGTTCATGCGCGGCTTGCGTGTCATGTCGTCGGAGCTATAGAGCTCTTCCCAGTCTTCGATGGGGGAGGCGCTCGACTCACCATCCGAAGTGACGTACATGTTGGGTGACTTCTTCTTAGGTGGGCTGCTCTTAGCGGCGGGCTTGTCCTCGGACTTCTTCTCAGCAGCAGCAGCAGGAGGTCCACCAGATACCTTGGAGTCGGTAGCAGGAGGGACAGGGACCTTCTTGTTTTTCTCATCTGCAGCGTCGGCTACGGAGTTATCAGTCTTGGGAGTGTAGGAAGGACCGCTAGAGGCTTCAGAGCTGCCCGATGAAGGAACATTGCCTTCTTGGTCGGCCTTGTTATCAGACTTCTCTTCAGCCTTGGTCACAGCGCTCACGCCACCGGAAGCTTGACTCTCGGTCTTCTCGACCGCTGGTGTCTCGGCAGGCGTGGCAAGAGGTGTGCCTTGAGGACTTCCGTTAGCCTCGGCAGCCTTGACGTCTTGCTTCTCAGTATCAGAGCCCGACTCGGTCTTCTTGGCTTGTTCCACGGGCTTTGTTTCATCGGCCTTCTTCTCCTCTGGCTTCTCCTGGTTCTTGGTCTCCTCAGTCTGAACACCGACATCCTTTGGCTTCAGTTCTTCCTCCCGACGCTTCTTCTCCTCGCGCGCAGCTTGCTTGGCCTCGAGCTTCTGGTTGTTCTTGCGACCCTGCTTCTTGGTGATCTGGCGGTTGAGGTGACGCTTTTCCCACAAACGATAACGCTCCTTCTGACGAGCATCGCTAGCCTTCTTCTGGTCGGCCTTCTTCCGAAGGGCCTTCACAGCTTCCAGATGGGCGGCAGCCTTGCTGTGGGCAAGATCGTAGGCATATCCGACTTGGGCGAGCTTCTCGTTCTCGACACGCTTCTTACATTCCCGCTTCACCACATCCTCGATGCTGGGCTGGTTGGTGTTGCGCTCTCCGATGATGCTGATGAAGACACTATAGTTGCCAGGTAACATGGAGGGCAGCTCAATAGATACTGACCGGTCCATCAAATAGTTACCATGGCTACGGACAATGTAGTCTTCAGCGTTGGGCCTGTGTTGTTCGTGGACACGGAAGTGTAGACGGAAGGAGTATTGACCATGGAGACCCTTGAAGTACCGGTTGTCGAGCTGACTGAGGACCAATACCAAGGGCGACTCACGAGTCAGCTTGAAGTGGAATTTCTCGTTGTACTGAGGCTTCCATGGCACCTCCACACCGATCCATCTCTGACAGCAGCGCCAGTCAGGGTCGCGGAACAGACGAGTACGGTCAAAGTGCTGGTACTTGCGCAACAGATCTTCGTAGGAAATCCAGAAGACGCTGTCACTGCCGAACTGGTGACCGAGCTCTTCCTGGACATCGGTGGTCCACTCCTTCGAACCGTCCGACCACGCGCCTTCCCAAATTCCCTTTTTGGTTTTACCCCAGGGATTCCTAAGCTTGACGAGGCGTGTGCCGCCTTTCAATGTCTTTGCTTCCATGACGACGTAGGCATGCCCTTCGGAAATGCCTTCACGCTCGCCATAACCGCCGTCAAGCAAGCCTGTGCTGCAACCGAACAGGAACTCATCATTAACCCTGCTGAGTTCGTTTTCCCAGAACCCGTCAAGGTCGAGGATGTCGGAAGCCAGCAGCTCAGTTGTGACACCGCCAGAAAGATCTTCCAAACCCTCGCCAATCCATCCTCCGGACAGGGAAGCATAGTCGCCATGAGCCTTGGCATATGCCTTCTCGATCAGAGGCACCCAGGTCTCGTTCTGGTCCTTGCATTGGCCAAAAAAGAGGGCCTTGGAGCCGGTCTGATAAGTTTGACGATACACCCGTTCGACATCTTCACGATCGATTTGCTGTAGCAAGTTACGCTGCATGCTTGGTGAATCCCAGCAAGGCGACTTGAGGTACAACTTGTCATCGATAATTGAGTAGATCCACTCGCCATCTGCAGAAGTGTTAGCGAGATCGCTTCGATTGCAGAAATGGTGGTAGCGGCATACCTCTGTAAAAGACAAATCCGTAAATGCCGATCCGGGTGTCGTATTCGACGCATATCCGTTGGATACCGTCCTTAACGTTGGCAAGGCCAGACAAGCTAGCAATCAGCCAGCAGTCTCCCAAGCTGCCCTGCTTGACGTCCGAGCCCTCAATCTTGGCCATGAATGTAGGCTTCTCGTAGATCTCGTGTACACGCTTTACTGCCTTGGGCACGGTAGAGTTGGGATTTTGCAATGTAGACGCGCTCAAATCAAACTTGGTTCGGCCCAAGCTGTTTAGGCAGTGGCCCTTTTCCATCTTAAGATCCCAGTCCTGTAGGAAGGTCACTTGTCAGCCAAATTTCAAGGGGAAGGTATTTAACCAGAGTAACTCACCAAGTCCCAGCCGGGATCCCGATACCGTGTGTTTACCCTCTTGCATTCTTGAATAATCTTTCTGACTTTTCTTCGGCATTCTTCAGCAGCTCGCTCGTACCCCTCATTGAGCAGTTCATTAGACCGGTCGGAGATGGTGGGCGGCAAGACAGGATCGAATGGCAAGATTGCCAAAGCCTTGTGGAACCTTTTGCTGCTGAAACGTTTCCAAATTCGGTTTATGGATTGTTGAGGAGGCAGCTTGAGCTTCTTTTTCTGTTTCTTGGTGGCTTCGCTGGAGTTAGCGGGGACCGGAATCTTCCCCTTGTTCCGACGATAGCTGTATTCCTCGTCCGACTCGGAGGACGACGAGTAGCCGTGCATGATGGGCAACTAAGTCTAACTGGACCTCGATCGGATGGAGATATCGTATCCGGATGGAGGTTCAGATAGCGAGAAGCGAGGGTAAGAGGAGGAAACGCCGCCGGGGCGTGCTGACGTGGTAAAAGGTTATATGGTTGGACCGAAACACACCCAACTATCAAACGAAGGTTTGATATATGTTGGGCCAGCGAGTAAGACAGCTTGGATAACCCGCAGCAATAAATGGTTCCTCGTCCCAACAAAGAAACAGGAAATGGAACAGGGAGATTTATAGCCCCAAGGTGAGGCCCAAAGTGTGTAAGGGTCCACGAGAGTCCGGGAGAGCGGCAGGCGACCGAGACGCGACAAGCAGGGGGACACGAGCCCCCGGTATGTTGGGGTCCTGGGCTCGAGCTGCGAAGAACGGATGGGCGGTGGCGGATGATAGGTAGGGTAAGCGTTCTAGAAGCGATCGACTGACTCTCGTCGATCACTTGGCTGCGATAAGGGTCCTCGAGGGTGTTTCGAGGGGTCCAACTGGAGGGCCGACGGGATACCTCGCTGTAACAATGAAAGACACACAGACAACAAAGACTATCCACGAACCTTTTGCCGCGTTGCTGAAGCTTACACTATCAGCCATACACCGAAGCTGGGTGTCCCTCGTTGGAAACACAAAAAGTCGAGACGACAGACGTCTAGGAAAAGGCCAGTGAGATGGGCAACCAGGACGACGATGGCCGTCGGTCATCAACGTCATAATATATATCTCGCGATTCCCGCAGCACCGCAACTGGCTGAAGGTACAAAGAGGTTGACCACGTCGCGTGTTCGAGCGAGACAGGAACTATCTAACCACAGACTAGCCGTTGGGCCATCACCTACACTACTGTGGTGTGTACAAGCTGACAAGCCAGCACTGCATGACTGCTCTCTCGCAGGCCACAAGCCATCAAGGCAAGCACCACAGAGGTGCAGGGGACAAGACCCTTAAGGCCCAGTCAAGACCGACCAGGCCGTTGGAAAAGGCGCCATTCGGAGGTATCGAAGATGACGAGCTGCGAGCGGGACGTGGTGGAGGTGGTGGAGGCGGTGGTTTTTGGTAGATCCCTTTTTGGTGTTTGGGCCTTTGGTGATTGACCATGATTGGCTGCCAATATCGCAGGACGTTGAGGTCCTGGACCGTGTGAAGGCGCACGGTATCCTCTTGTGGTGTGGTGCACTCTCTGAGTGACTTTAAGGGTTGATAGAGCTGGACCGAAGTCGAGGCCTCGCGATATTGGGCAAACCGCGCCATAGTGACGGTGTACACCGTAAGCAGTGTCACCTATCAAACTGTCCATGGCCGAGTCCACAGATAGTAAAGAGAGAAAGAAGCGCCTAGCCGGCCGGTGAACATGTTGACTGGCTGATGATGTCGTCCTCGTCGCCGGCCATCATCATCTCCCTCCTGTGCTGTGCTCATGCTGTCTGTGCCTTTCCACTTCCGCTTCCCCATACCGTCCCAGTGCTCATGATGCCGCTCGCGTATCGTGAGGGGGGGATGGCGAATCCCTGATCTGCCCAGATGGTGATGGCAACAGAAAGGGCAATGATTTCGGTCGGTCGGTGCGGTTGACCGAAAGGCGATGCGGGCAATGGGACAAGGGAACGATGACCTGGACGAGGAGATGGAAAATCGGGGAGAGTGGAGGTGTCGGCGTGGCACTGACGGGACGAGCGGGGGTCCGGGCAATCCCAAAGCCCCAATGGCCCCCGCCGTTTCAGTGGAGTTTCGATGGAGGCACCCGAGACCCGCACTGAACATCACCACTGCAGTAGATCAACGGGCACCAGTATACTTACCTTTGGAATGGATGGAATACCTCGAATAGGCAGAGAACTGCTTGGTTTTGAAATGTCTGCCTCACACAAAGCTTCTTTTTTTGCCGGATCCATGAGCACAATAAGTTGGGGAGAGGTACCTCTTGGACGGTGCAGTGAGTGGAGAGAGGTACACCCCCCAAGCTACCTACCACTTGTTGTATTAACAAATTTTGCATTGCATTAATGATGACCTCCCCGACTTCTCTTTCTGTTTCTAAACTGCAGTTCACGTCTGATGTTCCAAGTGTTCTTGCGTAACCCCAAAGCCGATCAAATCTATTCAGAATAGTGATTGGTTATTGCCTTGGTCACTCGACCGGTGTTGTCGTCTCGGAACTTGCGGAACTTGCGGAACTTCACTTGGGTGGAAACTGTAATGATTTCAAAGCGATATTCGCCTCCTTCACCATCAGCCACCAGCACGAGCAGAACTCGAAACACGACCGTAGCTCCGGAGAAGAAATGCATCATGATGTTTATTCTGGTGGAGTTAAAGAGGCGACAACGGGGACTTGGCTCGAAAGCTGTCCAAGGTTCATCCATTCACCTCATCTTTCCATTGCCGAGGACAGAGCCATCCAGTACACCAACTCACAAAGGCGCCTCCGTCCAGCATCAAGTGGAAAATTGCATGAATTTCATTCAGGAAGTCGGGTTGACCAACAGAAAGGAAGGCTGCACCGAGGAAAGAGGCAAGAGCGAGGCAGCAACTACTCCACAGAGACTGGGCTTTGGGCGGGGAAGAAACTCGAGAGTAGACTGAGAGGAGGTACCGACCTGGCGACTGCCGGCATCCCTCAAGTCTCTACTGCCTCTTTCCGTGACGAGGAAGTTGAATATCGCTTTCCTTCCTCTTCTTTTCGGGCTATTCCGTCCCCCCTCGATTTCCACTTGACAAAAGCCCCAAGTCCATGGAATCGAAAGTTCACGAAACTCGAAAATCTCTTCTCTGCTGACTCACGTCCCAGCCTCGTTGACACACAGACATCATTTTTGGTCTCATTCTCTCGCACCCTTTTCCTACCAACATTGCCAAAATGCGAACCCCATACAACGGGGCGACCCCAACAACCATAGGTGGTCCGCCTCAAGTCTAGTCGCCAACCCCATAAACCGTACCCATGTTCATAATGATGCCCACACTCACACCCGATGTCCCGGTCGGGCTAGCGTGTCGTCAACAACCCTGTCTCTCCAAATATCAACTCGCGCTATGTATAACTGAATGCATTGCATACTTGCTTCATTGCCCTCTTATCGGCATCTTTGCTCTTGTACGGCTGGGGCCTAGTTTGGCCATTAAAGCTGCTTTTGTATCACACTGCTCAAGGGTTTCTGTCAGACGCCTTCACATTGCCCTGTTGTACAACAACACAGAACATGGCCAGGTCAAGGTATCGAGCCTATCTTCATGTTGTTACCCGACCGATGGCACCGTATCCAACTCCCTTCCTCGCTCGTCCCACCAACAGTGATAGGTATGTAACAACGTGGAAGCCGAAGCCGGCCTCTCCAAGACCCTTATCCTCCAATGGTAGTTCCCCAGTTATTTGATGATGATCCAAGGTCACTTTTAATACTCCTTCATGCCGCTTGATTGGTTCGTTGATCAAAAAAGAAAGTGTTTCCGGTCCTACCATTCAATGACACCCTCCTTTATGCTGTCGTGGAAAAAGTGTGGGTGTGCTTGCGACACAAAGCGATGATCAGGGTCCTTGGAAGGGTCCAAGAGAGGGAGGCTGGGTTCCGAATTGGCACATTGACACGCCCACGACATTTTGTGCCAAACATGACTGCTGCCCCACATCTACTCATACCCAGCAACACTTACCCTCCTCATACATACATGTTATATCTCTAGTGTACCTCCCTCATATCTTCCCATTCGACCCATCAGCACCCGCAGCAACAATAAAAGCATCCTGTCTCCGCGGTAGAGTCTAGTGGAATGCCCTTGTCTGTCGCTATCATTGACTTCTTTTTTCCAGATTCACATGTTCTCAAGCGAGGATCAGTCATACAGCGATTTCCATGTACAACGAGCTTGGTGTACAGCAGACGGGGCCGTTACATCATCCCCAATACCTACAATCAGAGCTGCTGTGGAACAAGAGAAATTATATTTTTGGGTAACGAGACACAAAAAGGCCAGGCTTAAGTTAACAACTGTTGGTGCTATGCATTGGCAATAATCATGATGGACCTTTGGATGGTTGCAAGTGCATTTCCCATTTCGATAGCAATAAGCCAACCCGTTCAACTTTACAAACCAACAGATATCTACATACATACACCCGGTGCGTACGGTTTCAGTTCCCTTCCAGTCCTTCGCAGTGGAAATCGAGGGCAGACGGACGTGCATGGTGTCTGTCTGATCGCTCAGCCGCATGAGCTATGATAATAGGGCAACAACGCTGGCTCCTGTACATTTTCGTATGCTTCCTGACCAGTATCACCTTAGGCCTCACACCGCCGAACGCCCTCTATCACGTCGCCACCCGTGGGTCTTCCCGATCAGTTCCAGGTGCGCCCCTTCCGTGATTCTCGGCTTGCCTCTGGTACCGGACATAATTACACTACCTAGAGGTTAGTACTGTTCACACAAATAGGTGTCCGGGTTTGGCACCCAGAGTTGTTAGTGACGTGCTCGGGCTGCTACTCTGCCAAGCCTGCCCCTTATTCTTGCATCACCACATAGTTTCGTGCGTACCGGTTGCAACACGTTCATCCATTTTGTAAACTGGCAAGTCTTTGGTATCATGATTCGACGTGTCCTTGGTTTCACCGCTTCTATAGGCTGACTTGCTCGTGTTCCTACCCCGTCGTCGGATAAACTGAACCCCTTTCCGAGTTCTGAGCAGACAGCAACTCCCAATTAAACTCGAATTGCTCCTTCATGGACGTATGAACATCACCCTCTCAAGTGTCATTCATAACATCATTCTGAAAGGCACGGCGTCCTTCTCTGGCCCTTGCCACGGGGTGTCTTCTGGTGCAACCCACTCCCGTTCCCGATCCAAGATCTCGACCATGTGAAAGTCACGGGCGCCGGGACCCCATCGAACGACCTGGTACAGAAAGTGGTTGACTTCTACAAAGTCAAGGCTCGGTTGCACCTCGAAAAAGTCTTCTGCAAGAGCCGCCATCTTTTCGAAATACTTTTGGCGCTCTAGAACCTCCAACGAGAGGCAGAGTGGAGGATAGTACTCTGCCAGGTGAAAATGGAAATATTTGAGCTTCCGAAGATGCGACAAGGTGTCTTTGAGGGAGGGGATCAGCTTCGTCCAGTCGCCCGGCGTATTGAGTTCAAGTCGTCGGAGGGAATTCGCGGGGTCCGGCTGCTTTAGGAGAAAAAGCAGTGTGTACAGGCTGTCATGGGAATTGACGCGGTCGGACCAGTCGAAAATGAGGTTCTCGGCCCGCGAGTTTGGGATAAAATTTTCGAGTCTACCTAGCGAGACTTTACAAGCGTATTCAAGAAAGTTGTTTCCGATAACCCAGTCGTGCCATCTGCGGGACTCTCGAGTACAGGCTGGTGATATGGTCAGTGATCGCAGTCGCGGGGCGATGGCCGGAGTGAAATTCGGTAGGCGGATGATATCAAGGCGCTGAGCTTTGGTCCACTCTGGCATCATCTCGACATGCAAGCGTTCGAGATATTGAAGATCGGTGAGTTTCTCCAAATAGAGAGGTTTCTGGCGATTGCCAGTGTATCTCAACGAGTCTTCAGGGAGATCCGGATCGGGTTTATCGAGGATAAACCGATTCATCGAGTGATGATCAACGGTCACTTCTCGGAGCTTGAGACGTGGTATATTCGCCCGTTCGTTGCCGCCCAGAGACCCCCCGCCTCCTTTGCTTTCCTTCGCAAATCTCTCGCAGATGAGAGGCAGTATCCCAAAGAGGCAATGGCCTGGCGATTGATAGCATGGGTCTGATTCTGGATCTGGGCCCCATTCAGTGGTCATCAAGCGCAACGTCTCTATGTTGGGGGAGTTGATCAGAACCGTGGTAATGGCTTCGACGTATTCCTCCCAGTAATCCGGAAGGTTACGAAGACTAAGCTCCTTGAGCCCACGAAATCTACGGAGCTCAGAAGGTATAAGATCGATCCCTAATCCAGCGTTGCAATACAGATCGAGGACGGTGAGACGGGGTGCGTACTGAGATAGGGATCTGAGGAGATTGGGGTATGGATCCATCCTGAACATTTGATGAAAAAAATTGTCAGCCTCATCTACCACAAATGGTTGCATCTTCACGTTATCTTTGGCAGTCATTTTTATGGCGGAACTTACGAACAACTCACCAACCCATCTAAGACATTCTCAGTGAAATATTCATCTTTTGGTCCCCACCACAATGACGAGTTTTTTTAAAATTTCACCGATAAGGTTGCGTGCATAGAGATGACGGACATGTCTCAGAAAAGGCGAAAGATTTTGTCGTGGAGCCATCAAGTCCTTTAAACGCTGTGAACTGCTAAGGATGTAGACGCGGAAGAGAGCACGCTCAAAGGCGGCAGCGAAGGCCCAGCTGGTGAGACGAAGATTCTGTAGGAGGTAGCGGTCTCCAATCGGAATGAAGGGGAGTTAGACGACCATCAAAAGGAATGACCATCAACACGGCAAATTGAACAAGAGGATCATCGAGAGGAAGGGAAGGGATGGAAACGGAGAAGAGGAATAGGTGGGAGCGGAGGGAGGAGAACAGGTACAAAAGCTAGGCAAAGAGAAACGAGAGGCAGTGAACAGAACAGAAAAGATGACCTTACCACATCGCCTAGGCAGAGCAGGAGATCACGATTATTGATAAACTTCTTCATGGAGACGCAGTCTGGGGACCAAGCACTTCCTCCTGGTATGGAAGCCATAATGTAGGCTGGAAAGGTGTGTCTCGACCAGGATTCGTACGTCGACCTGTACCACCCCGAAAGAGTTGAGATATCAGCATCAGGAGACAATACCCCACGAGGCAACCTCGTGTGACGAGACGAGGTATAAGGGCATGCCTCACCCTCCACGGTTCCTACCTCTGGGAAGGACGCGAGATGGAATGACACAGGCTCGTCAACTTCGCTCTTTGCTCATAGGTACTCTTCCAGGTTATGTTGTTTTGTCTCTTGACAGCAAGCTGAGTATAGGAAGCTCTTGAGGTTGCTTCAATCAAGTGAGCTCAGAGCGGTGTTACATATGTCAGATACACCAATGTCGTTGTTCTTTCCAACGTGATGTTTTGAGATTTTGCTTTCTTTTGTTATTTGTTAGCGAATAGTTAGCGGGCACACAGCCTGCTATCACTTATACCCAGCTCCTCAGCGGCACAAGAAATTAGTTTACTCATAGAGAGCCTTTTTGCATTATTTTCTTCTTGAAGTTCTTTTCAACTTCCCATTAGTACCACTTATGGCTCTTATATTTGCTCTGAAGCCTTTGATCCCAAGATCTTTGGTCTCAGTTTACTACAGACCAGAGGTGTTTCCTGTTAGGGCTCATTGTTGCTGAAACCCAATCAACATCCCAACAGTTACCCGCCGTAGCCATTGGGCCAATTGGCGTGCCTTCCCGCCATGTCATAGCGTGCCGTTGCCGCTCGGTTTCCCAGCAGCGCAGGAAGACCCGCGAACAAGCAATCTGCCGTCCGATACCAGCATAACTTTGGCTCATGCACAACCCACAGCAATCTGTTAAAGATTCATCTTTTCTAGTTAAGCTGGACCGTTGTAGCATGGATGCATTTAACCTTCGTCTTTCTTTCCATCCCAACCAAGTTCCACGCGCAAGTACCTAACCATGCGAAAGAGGGGTTGTTCCTGAAACACCACCACTCTCAGTCGTCGACCTGTATATACCCCGGATTTCACCCCTCAACTGCCTCATAACTTTTCACGTCCTGCTTCATTCATCACCACCTTCACCCCTCAACCCGAACAATTTCCACAAACGAAACTTCCATCTCAAAATGACACGAAAACCCACCACCACCTCAAACTCTTCATTCACCACCACCCCCTCCCGCCTCACCCTCCTCTGGCTTTCAGTCTCCCTCCCCCTCGTAATCTGGGACACCCTCTACGTCCTGCTTCGCCCACACACCATGCCAGGAGGCGCTCTGCACTACCCCCTCTGGGCACCATACGAGCTGTACGGACGCGTGGATTACGTGTACGGGTGGAAGGCGTGGAACGAGCGGAACGGGTTCACGGCCGCGCAGGGGATGATGAATGCGCTGGAGACGGTGATGTACTTGGTTTATGTCTGGGGGGTGTTGGGAGGTGGAAATGGAAAGGGGGAAGGGAGACGGGGGGCGACGGTGTTGTTGGTGGGATTTTCGGCGGCGGTGATGACGTTGAGTAAGACGGTGCTTTATTGTGAGTTTTTTTCCCCATATTTCTTCCTGGAGTTTTGTGGATATGTGAAAGTGTGATGGAGTGGAAGAAGAGGAAGAAGAAGTTGACAGCGAGTGGCGTATAGGGCTTAATGAGTATTACTCTGGGTTTGACAACATTGGTCATAACTCGACGTTCGATCTAATCTTGTTGTGGGTTATTCCCAAGTAGGTTATTCCCACACCTGTGTTGATGAAACTCTTGCTGATTTTCCCGTCAAATAGCGGCGCCTGGCTCGTCTTCCCATCTGTTATGATCTATACTTTGGGTTCGGAGATTATTGATGGCTTGGCTGGTCCTTTGACTACGGTAGATCGTTCGACCAAGGTCGAGTGAACTTTCTGCGGCCACAACCTGTGATCAGTATTCCTCTGGATCACCGGATGAAGCTTTCATTTGGGCGGTGACAACTATCTTCCGGTCTCGCCAATGGGTCCGTGATAGTCACCTTAACTTCGCCGATGGCGATGAGCCGTGGGGGTACAGTGATAATCAAAATAATACTGTCTCACCTTACCCCACTTGATATGTGGTAGAGGGTGACAGTATTTCTTTTGATTATGAGAGTATTATCCAGGAGAAGGTCTGAAAATTCAAGATGGCTCCAAGATTGGTGGGACTCGTATGGGACAATCGATTGATTACTCGCTAGTTGACGAGAGTCTCTCTGACTGAGCGCTCGATTGAGTCGCAGGACCTGGCCGTTGAAGTCGGGGAGGTCTACGGCAGTTAGCGACCTGTCTATCAAGAGGGCCAATCCAATCAATAGGTAGTTGAGGTTATCGAGGCTCAAGTCGGGCAGTGATGGACTGTACTCTGACGAGTGATGATATGCCACATGTTGCAAGAGCCACTTGATGTGCTTCTCTCAAGCATTTTTCTCCCTTCGTATTTCCTAATCATGCTTTTTTAGTTGGGCAAAGCTCGTTAATACGTGTACATATGTAACAATCAGTTAGCGATTCAGGAAGTGAATCTAATACGATTTTCAGCTGCCTCGGCGAGGGCGCCGCGATTGGCTGATGATGACTTTCAGGACCCAGCTGCTGAACTTGAATTGGTGCCCAAGCAGGTGAGGCCTCAAAGTGATGATCTTGCTATTCTTTGCTCTTTACTTTGCTTCTCTTATTCTTTCTCCCAGTTTACTCATTGCAACCCTTGATCTTCTTCGTTTGTTCTGTGTTGAATGCCTAATTCCGCAAAGCCCAGCCAACCTTGCCGCCCATTTCCACATCACCAAACCCTACACACAACGAACAGTCGCAGTCCCCCCTTATTTGACTCCGAGACGTCAAGGCCCAATGGCACCGACACCGTACTACGCGAGAGACACCCCAGCATTCACCGGCTTCCAACCTGAACCTGCTGGACGAGGGACAGAGGGAATCATCTGGACCTGCCTCAGCACCATCCTGCTTTCATCCTGGAGCTCATATCACGGCAATGCCTGTAATCCAAACAAACCCTTCAAGGAGGAGGCTATAATGTCATACGTTCTCAAATTTTTCCTTGCATTCCTCTTCCCTGAAGTGGCAGCACTTCTTAGTTTGGATAATCTGAATACTGCCCTGCAACTTCGGAAAACAATACGACAAGTGGGAGGAGCAGAATTTGCCAACTTCAGCTTGACGCAAGCCTTTATATTTGTCAAGGAAAGCGTATATCAGAGGCCGCACACCTCGGAAGAGATGGAGTGCATAAGCCCAGAGGCGCTTGTCAAGCTTGTGAGTAGCGGCAGACTGTCTTTCTCGGGTTTACCAACAGACGACGAACTAGCCGATAAGTCCAAGCGTGACTGGACACTCAAATCACTCTCCATAATTCAGACATTATGGTTCATCGCCAGCATCATTGCCCGCTTGTCCCGAGGGTACCCTGTGTCTCTATATGAGGACATCACTGTGGCAAATGCCTTCTGTGGCGTCGTTGAATTTTCGTGTTGGTTACATTGCCCTCAGGACATCCGTCTGCCTTTTATTCTTAAGTCGGGTATTCCTAGGGCAGCAAACGGTCCATCTACGACAGTCGACAGCGAGAAACCTGAGGGAGAAGCAACAGTTGAGGCATCATTACTTGTGTCCGAGCCCGCGACAACAGAATCTGAAGCCTCGTCTGCACCTCAGTTGCCTGTGCTCGAGGACATTAGCATGGATAGGATGAGCAGAGAATTACCAAGCAGCGAACACCCCCTTGTTACCCAAAAGACGAATAAGCGTCGGGCTTCATTTATAACGCAACCCGCCAAATTACTGAAGATACCAGACATGGTGAAGGTGGTCGTCTTCGCAGTCTTCTCAGTCTTATTTGCTGGCATTCACATAGCTGCGTGGAACTACGGTTTCCTATCCGTTGCAGAGGCATGGATTTGGCGAGGCAGTTCACTTGCGCTCACAGTATTGGGTCTCTGCTTGCCCTTCAGCTTTCTAATCAAAACAACACGTACATCGCTCGACGCCATAAGGCACCGTTTTGTGGTCATCACTCTTGTGCTATATGCCTTAGTCCGTACCATGATGCTGGGTGTAGCACTCGCGTCTTTCCGAAAGGTACCCACGAGGATGTATGAAACTCCGTCGTGGACACAGTATTGGCCGCATATCTGATGCGTTGAGGGAGACACTGTCAGAGGTGCTCAAAACATGAGGGATGTCGATCCTCGGAATGATGGTTCATGGGGCAATGATCACCAATCTGAGAAAGATGATGAAAAATGGAGTTGGAAAATGAGGGAGATGGAAGTGGGCAACTTGGAGGATATGCAACCTTGACGGAGGTGGAAGGGCGACGACAAAAACCGGGCTCGAATCTGAAGTGGCAACTGGTCAGGTGGCAACGGAGGACGAAAAGTGAACACCAGGGCAACCTAGAGATACAGGGAAGGAGTGCCGGTGAAAGGGAAGCCGAGTGATCGGAATGAACGGGGCATGGACTTCCAACGAGCGTCCCTTCCCTTGGCCTCGGCGTGGGTGATGACTGCTTCATCACCCCGAGCGCACTCACCCTTTCATCGTCCGAGCGTATGACACGCTGAGTGCTGGTACTTTCTAGTTAGACGCAAAGCGCGGCATATGAAGGAGTGGGGTTGATGTCTTTCCTTCGTTTCGGTTGGGGATAGCTTTGACTTCTTCGTGGCATCGTAATCATGGTCATGGAAACAGACTCGACAGTATAAGCGTGCGCTTTGTCGACCATGTAGTTATTTTAGAGTTTGATCATCCAAGTAGCGCGAGGAAAACCAATGTAAATAAACTTGTTTCCGTGGTGATAGCTTTTGATGAGGGAGGAGGCGATATTGTTCGAACAGGCTCCAAAGCTCCTACTCCCCATGTTAGCCTCCCATCTCATTCCCTTCTTTTAATATCTGTTGAATAACCTCGTCAAGCACATGACCAACGACAAGGGCAAACCTCCCACGTACCTGATCACATATCTTATTCAATCGCACAGCATGGCCGTGTGTATACTTCCATACTCTGTACCTTTCCAAGAAGATCGTCTTCCTTTGATCCCGCCATCATAGCAGTATACTTGCATCTGCTCCATCCCACCAGTTTGGAATCACGGTATCATTTTCAACTCGTGAGCCTGAACAAGCTAATTTGTGCGTAGCGATGGACTCAAAACGAGGTCTGAAAGTGACTTCAAGTTCAAAAAAAAAAGAAAAAAAAAAAAAAAGAAAAAAAAAAGAAAAAAAAGAAAAAAAAAAAGAAAAAAAAAGGAAAAAAAAAAAAGAAAAAGAAAGGAAACCCAAACTGGCGGCGGAGTACAAACAGCGGGCTGTTTAAGATTGACGCAATCAAGGCTTCGTGGTTTCCGGGGTTGAGTTCTGGGATTTGGATGACAGGGAAGGAAGGCAGAGTAGAGTAGTCATCAACTACTCGCTTTTTGTTTGTTGTCTCCTTCCCCCAGCAGCTTCAAGTCCAGGCTTTGCCTCTTGCTTTCTTCCTTCCTTTCTTAGAACATTGCTCTAGGAGTTGATCATTCCGCGGTTGTCAACATCAATACTATATGCCTTCCCATTCCAACGTTTGTACAATTTGAAACTGGTTCGATTCAGTTGGTGATCTGGCTTTTCGAGCATGGGTAGAGCAGGGGAGTTTTGGGTGCTCTCATATTAGCCTGTATAGAGGAACTGTCCTCTGTTTGAAGCGATATCGGACGACGACGACGACGACGACAACAACAACAACAACAACAAGGGTCTAAGAAGCTACAGAAGCCTCTTGTGAGCGTCCGTTTAGGCTCTCTCCGTATCCTCCAAGGCCTTGAAAATGGAAGACCTGGGATATAAGTTTCTTGACACGATAACAATAAATCCAGTAAAGCTTCGACTTTGTGTACCAGACTAACAAACACACCAGGACGGGATTGTAGGGTGATGGTAATTGCCCCTGCCCCGGACAACTCTCACACTCTCATTCCTCACAGCTCCGCGCGCGAGAAGGCACAGGACATTCAAGCTTCTGAAGAATTCTCCTGAAGGACCACCAAGCCTCACCCAACAAGCCACAGAAGATCGAGCTGTACTTCACTGATAAGAACCTTGTAGAGTACGTACAAAAAGGACATCAAAGGGTTCAGAAAAAGTCAAATCGTCACTGTTTATATCCTGGTGTTGTTCGCGACGGGCGCCCTTTTGGGGGTCGTACATAATAAAACCAAGAAAGCCGAGGGGAAGGCGGTGGACGAGGGAGTGAGAGACGAAAGAGGTGCCAGCAACCGAAAAGTCATCATCATCCGAACACTTGGAAGAAGTTCAAGTTTTGTCAGGAGTGTCAGAATTTATCGAAGAGGGTACCGGAAGAAAATTCACAATGACTCGGCACGGAGGGTTCGAAGAGTCGTTTGACGTTAAAGGTTACCAGCAGAAACAGGAAAGTTGACCGAATCTGGACAATGACCTGTCTTCATTGTCTTCTTGATCATTTATCTGTGCATTGGAAATATACGTTTCCTGCCAGATCAGAAAGGTGGACTGGGGAATCCGTGCAGTCACGATGGCTGTCAGTGGCCTCATTTTCACGGAGAAACTTCACAAATCAAGGATGACTGCAAAAGGATGACCTCATGGCTGCTCCCCCAATATGCATAGCTTTGTATGTCTTGAGCCGCCTAGCAATTCTGGACGTTGCGCTTTCGTCCTTCCGAAGTGCACCAGTGGGTATTTACGAGGTTCCAGGCTGGACAAGGCTCTGTCCGCATGTGTAGGAACTAGGGAGACACGGCAAACCCAGGAGCAATTCCGGCGGACTGAGAATTCTTAGGACTTTACTTTGGAGTCAGAACAGCTGGACCTTGTGGGCTGACATGGGGGATTTTCACAAATTGTTCACGAGCAGACCAATGTTGAAAAGGGAAACTTTTATTTTCGCACGTGTAATATTTGGCATTGATTGCCAAAGTAAGAACCCTAGAACAAACGAAACCAAATCAATGCTGGGTATCAAGATGAACTCCATAAGTCTGGTAGATAGGATAGGGCTTGAAATAGAAATTCCGCAATAAAAACAAAGCAAATGAGTTGCCACAGTGTACAGAGGAAACTTTGACCACAGACGGTGAAACGAGCCTTACCCGTGAGGGGTCACACTGGAACCTTCACCTCCAAGTCCCTCAGCCCGCCTACATCCGCATACTGTGCCCAGGGGTCGCTGCTCGTCTCATGCATAGGCATGGTACAATTGGCCTTATTGTCACCCCTTCCAGCAATGTCGAGAGAGGTTGCTGACTGAGTTTTCCGGATTCTCAGAGGATCAGGGTGGCACTCACTCGGTCTCCGTCGACTGCTTCTGCGAGGGAGCGGAGGTGCCAGATCGTTGCTTTCTAGGGTCATACCGCGCATCAGTTCTTCTCCAGTTACCAGGGCTTTTGGTGATGTTGGTGAGCTGCAGAAGCTCGGCGCTGTCGAAGACGCAGAAACAGCCGTCTCCCTGCTTGTCGTACTAGATCCGGTGGTGTTATTGGATGACGTAGATGCGGTCGATGGTGAGCGGAGCGTAATACCTTGCGTCCTGATACCCTGTTCTGGGATTTGGGTATTGGATGCCTTCGTGACGTCGGCAAGGGACTGAGGCGGTTTGTTGTCTATGGTTGGCTCGCTATGGCCAGGGTGGACATCGTTGGTACCATTCCCATATCCTTGAATTACAATCTCGTGGTATGAAGCACGCCTGCTGCGGCTGGGTGAAGTGGACTCTTTCTCTGCTGGTCGGTTCCCAGTGAACGCATTGAGAGAATGACTGATACTCTTGGTGAGACTGTGAACTCGGGTTGGAACAACGGGCGGGGACGTCGTTCTGGGGTCAGTTGCGATCCTACTAGGCGTCCTATCATGTATCAACGCGAAGTGGTCAATATCCGGTCTGATCTTCCTGTCTTCGCCGTAGGTAAACACCGCCGGAAATGATGACAGAATGAGTGGTGTGGGAAGTGAGAAGTTTGGCAGCGACTTGAAAGATGCATGGCCATTTTGTCTTGTTCCCTTTGAGATTCGAGTGCTGAAGCTTGACTCATAGTCGTCCGCATCCCAAGGCGGTAAATTTTCGGTACTGACGGCCATGTTGTAGTATGTATTTCCGACGTTCTGGCATTCCAGAGGAGCCTGTGTGCAGGCTCGTAGTACTTGATAGATTGCATAGACGAGAATCCATCGAACTTTCCGCGCGTCAACTTGGGAAATCTTCTCTTGTCTATCGATCTTAAGAGGTGAGAACACGCAGTCTTCTTCGTATCTTTGATAAGCAATGACAAGTGGATTCCTGTAGATGGTGGCTTTGCTTCTGTTAGATGCTTTCGCCAGTGCTGCATGTGCAACTACCCGTTGGTCTGGCTTTAGTTTGTCGGATTTATGCAGCCAGGAGGTTCTTCGAGACGCGCTGGTGGTAGGTAATTCCGGCAGTAAAGGCAGGGGGTGGGGAAGCGGAGAGTACCTATTCCGTACGTCAAAGCCATGGACACACTGGAGAGTACACAGTCCCCCTTGAGCAGAGGCTGGTATGCTTTCTGACGGGGTATATGTGTTATCCACCAAGAGTTCGTACAAAGCTTCGATGTCATCTCGCATCGTTCGATATATTGCGGGAGGGAATATCAAGTACCGTTGGTCGATTGATGTTGGCGGGTAGTATCCGATCTTGGTAGCGAAAAAAGCGTGGAGGAAGGTTCGGAAACGCTCAAGATGAGACCGTCCGCCGACCGTCAGACCTAGATGAGCCTGGGATAAATCCTCATCCAGGAAGTTTTGCAACATCAACGTAGCCTGTCCAAGTTTCTCATCCATTTCGGCTTTTGCCTGACGAAGAAGCCTTCGAGTTGCAGAAGTGATAACCTAGCTAACTAGTTAGCTCAAGACTAGACGACGCTGAAGTAGTTGTGAGGAACGCTTGCCTGGTATTCGGGGACAACGTATAGCTCTTCAAACATTCCGGTACAGTGGGTGAATGCCTCAATGTAGAGCCTGCGATCTTGACAATACTCCGCAAATTGAAGCATGCCTAAGGCATGTGCTGGTTGATTACACATTTCCAGATAACCTTCTTCGTCGGCGTAGCTCAACAGGTCGTCCGCATTGTTGACCCCAAGACATCGGAGCTCAGTCATTGTGTGTAAAAGACGAATGAGGGTTGCTCCAAGATGTTCCCCCACCATCGATCTCCGAAAAATCCAGGCAAAGAAATTGCGAATATCCAGGTAATGACGAATGACCTCTGCTTCGGTTGCCGTAGGTGGAGCAGAAATGTAGAGCTCGATTTCGCTGGCTTTGATGTCTACTGTTTCTGGGATATCTTGTCTGATACATCTTGCGACCAGGGGTTGACATTGAGTTGCAAGCAAGGTGTCGAAGGGCACTTTGAACGAAGGGCTCCGACTCGACTGGCCACGGCCATATAGATATACTGAGCAATTACCCTTGCGATGCCATAGCTCCGGGTCCTGGCTATAAGTTAGCCTTGTTATCTCTCGTCGACTTGACATTCTCCGCTCAGGCATACTCTTTTCCATAAGCAGTCCCACGGTTGGGAAGTCCTAGAGGCACCGTCCCACCGTTTAAAATCCGGAACTCTTGCTCGCCGTCTGTCGTTGAGACTGCCAAACCTAATGCTCTTCCCATTTTGCGGCTGGGAGCGAGCCTGGTGAAATCGTCCTCCGTCCGACCAGGATCTTGGTATGCCACATTGTGCCATGGTAGACCCGCGCGTATCGTTTCGAGCTGGTGTGAAGACCGGAGTCGAAGATCTGGCTGACATACACGTTCGCCTTTTCCCTCTTACACTGGTGGAGAGTTGTCGTGGGAGGCCAGGGAGTCCGCCTGCTTAAGTCATCGCGGGGAGACCCAGGTAACCCCAGCCGTCAAGACCAGAGACAATGCACGTCTGCCGAAGTACAAAGTGCATGTTGTGTTCCACAGCCTCGACCTTGGTTGATGGACTCAGACGGGATGCACAACAGCCTAACCCGAGGCCTTGGCTCGACGTCAATAGGCTTTACGTACGGCTTGTGTGGCAAACTTGGGCTCAATGGGCCGATCACCTTTGTGATTAGCATGACGGACTGCTGGCAAAGGAGGAAAGAGATGAGGCGTCTTCCGGCTGTGCAACGGCTCGAAGAGGCAGTCGACGTATGCACTCTTCCCCGTCCAGACGAACCAGATACCCTTCCCTTTGCATATTCAGCTCTCCTCTTGGGAGCGCATGCGGCTGACCAACACCCAGAACTACCTGTCTCTGGCCCGTGTCATGGCCACTCGGCCTTTCTGGAGCCGCATCCAGACTCAGGACCCAGAGCTGAGGATTGGGTGATAGAGGAGGGGCTGATAGTGACATGTACACAGTAGTGAGGAAGATGACAGGGCTGCGTCAATGAAAGCAATGTGGTGCCAATCAAGACCAGGTCGGGAGTCGGCGTGGGGAGGTCCACGGAATGGTCGAGTTGGATGACGGAGGAGTATTGGCTATTGCAAAGCTGATCGCCTTCTTTTGGCGCCGTATCACGCCAGTCACTATAGACGCCACAAGCCATGATGCAGATGATGGGATGTCGTGGATCCTGCCACCGGTGCCTCTTTTGTCTTGGTTTTTCTCGCCTTTTGGCGGGTTTTAGTCCAGCTTATCAATCTCTTGGGGTGGCATCCCGCCGTCTGGGTCGTGTCTCGGATACCGGATGATAGACGACGCCGACAGGACGGGGAGACAGGAAGTTCGAGAGCAGCAGAAAGCCATTTTTGGCAATGGAGGCGGCTCCTTGTTCAAGGTGGACAGCGCGGGCAGCAGAGAAGGAGGTCAGCGTTTGGAAGAGTTACAGGATACAAATGGACAGGTAATGATACGGCCAGAAGAAGCGCATGGATCATTGATAAGTTGAAGGTGTCCAGTCGTGGTCTCAAGGTGCTTCTGCAAAGTGTCACTGTTTTGTGATGAGGAAAGAGATGATTGATAGACTCGAAAGTTGAAAGAGGCCCGGGAAGTGGAATGTGAAAGAAAGAGGACAGCAGTTGGGAGCTCAAGGGGCATGGACATTCTCTCGTTACGGTGGGGGTTAGGGATATGTGTGTAATCGCATATTCTCCCCCGCAATGGGGGAACTGCTGCCTTCTGCCGTGTGCCCTAAAGCTGCCCACTGGACCTCAACTTTCGGGCGTTATCTCCAGGAGCAAGGGTACTCCAGGTCCAAACGCGTCAGGCGCGTCAAGAGAAGCTCCAAGTCCCCTCCGGCCTCCATCTCTCCCGCCACACCATCGGACATCCTTCCCTCCCTCCCGCTCCCCCCTCCCCCACCTTACCCGCGCTGCCGTCCCACTCCTTCTTCGACGATGGACATCGATTGAAGCATCCGGACTGGACTGGACTGGCGCACACGAACAACTCAGGCCCCCCTCCCCAGCCGAACCCACGAGACTCTGCATGCATGTTTGGAAACAACAGACTCCCCGCTTTCCACCCAGGCCTCACCCAAAGCCGAATCAGAGACACCACTACCGGCAGTGGCTTGTGGTTCCCCGGGCTACGATCACCACCACTACCCTCCGAATCCGATCCCGCCAATGACCAGCTACCGCTACCAATAACACAAGAGGACCTCTACGACACTCCCATGGCGCCCTTCAATCCTTACACCTATATCCGGTGTCCCTGCTCAGAGCTCAACCCCTACACCAAGAGGACCCCCGACGTCACCGCCCAAGGCCTGTCTCGCGCCGCTCAGGATGACGACGACCATACCTTTGACCCTCGTGCTGCCCGGTCCAACTACAGCCTCTATCCGCTAGAGTATCTCTCCTTCTGTGAGGACTGCCACCAGATCCGCTGTCCACGATGTGTAGCCGAGGAGATCGTTTGCTACTACTGCCCCAACTGTCTGTTTGAGGTGCCGAGTAGCAACATTAGGAGCGAGGGGAGCAGGTCAGTGATGCCACGTCGTCTACCTACTTCCTCACACTTGACTAACATGGAACTTCTCCCCTCAGATGTACCCGAAGCTGCTTCCAGTGCCCAATATGCACCGGGCCCCTCGCTGTGAACCACGTCGAGACACCACCAGACCCAAACCAGCTGCTTAGTCCAGATCATGCCTCTTCTTCCCACTCGGGCTCCTACATCTTGTCATGCTCTTACTGCAACTGGAGCTCTACCGAAATAGGCATCAAGTTCGACAAGCCGAACAGCATCCACATGCAACTGGCCAAGCTACGAAACGGCGGCGAGACGAGGTTGACAGCGAAAGAGCGCAAGGAGCGACGGAAGGAACAGGCCTCCCAAGGCGCCGGCGGTGGCAGCAGCACCGGCCAGGGAGAAGAAGACCTAGACACTCTCCTGGACATGGAAACCCAGTTCGCCAACCTCAAGTCCTTCTATCAGAACCAGCTCTCCGACGCCAATGGTACCGGCAAAGTAGGCGGCGACCCCTCCGCCGCCCTGGGCAACCTAGGCTTCGACGCGCCTGCCTCTCTCTCCCGCATCATGTCGCTCTACACCGGCTCCTCCTCGCTGCACGACAAGAAATCCAAGTCGCGACCGGGCACCATGCGCGAAGCACTTGCTCCCTCCGAAGGTCTGCAACTAGCCTCGCTCGATGAATCTAGCGCCATCACCGCCCTCCAAGACTTTGAATCCACCACCGGCCTCGATGCCTACTCCTCTACAGCCTCCACCACCCAACTCCAGTCTCAAGCCCCTTATCTCGGCGCCTCGCCCCTCCACGGTCTCACGCGCTTCACCTCGTCGCTGCGTCCGATTCCCTACCTCCTGCGTACCAAGCGTTCCAAGCGCTGCCCGCAGTGCCGCCACATCATCAGCAAGCCCGAGAGCAAAGTGACCACGACGCGCTTCCGCATTCGTCTGATAGCGGGTAACTACATTCCAACCATCACCATCAAGCAGCTGATCATCCCCGGCCTGACCCCGCCACCGATGCCGAACCTACCACCGGATACCATCGAGCCTTTGAAGCCGGCCCAGTTCGTGTTAACCTTCAAGAACCCCATTTTCGAATCCGTGCGAGTTACCTTGGCCACACCAGCCACCACCCCCGGCAGGTTCCCTGCCAAAGTCACTATCCTCTGTCCGCAATTCGAAATAGACTCCAACACGGACGTCTGGGAGGAAGCGCTTAAAGATAACAACGCCACATCCTCCTCTTCTCAATCTCAAAACCTCTCCAGCTCCACAGGGCCCGAAGGTTCAGGCCCAGGTGGTCGTAAACGCGCAGGCACGTTACGGCCGGGCACGGCGGGGGGCGCAAGTCTGGCCGGGGAGGAATTGGGACCGGAAGTAGGCAAAGTGTGGGAGAGGGGAAGGAACTGGACGAGTATTGTGATTGAGGTGATACCCGCCAGTTTGGTGCAGACGGCCAAGAGGGATGGAAGGGGACCCATCAAGGAGGATGAAGATGTGCTGGAGATACCCATGTTTGTGAGGATCGAGTGGGAGGCGGAGGCACCCGAGGATGAGATCATGCCTGGGTTGAGTAGCGCAAAGGGAGGAAATAAGGATGGTGGGAAGGAGAAGAGAGAGTTGGCGTATTGGTGTGTGCTGGGGTTGGGAAGGGTTGCGAGGACGTTGTGAGACGGTGTCTGTGAGCGGTCATGATAAAATGAGTTTTATTGGATTCGGGGGGTTAGAGTCAAGGAATGATGTTTACGATTGAGGGCACGGTTCAAGGGTGTCATATGTATGACGGCGTTTAAAATCATGCAACGACCATAGAAATTGCAGGACAAACACATAAGGCGAGGGACACACGCGACGAGCACATGATCGCAAATATGGACAAGATGTATCCCACAATCCATAACGCAGTAGTATTTGAATGTTGGCATTGATAGTGCACAACACAAGGGATAACAGGTAGTAGGGGAAAACCCATGCCTGCCCTTTTTCCAGAGACAAGCTAGCTAGACGCCGTTCCTTTTGTACTGCCATGCATGCATTGCAAGAGAACCGAACCCGAATATCATCTGAGCCCTAACCCAATAATCACCCTTGGAGTGCTCCAGCCCAGACACTCAAACGCCCATTGCGTCCACCGTTTAGAACTCAGCGGAGACGAGGGGGAACTCGAAGAGGACGTTCTTGCCGGTGAGGCGGCGGTAGACGGCGGAGTAGGTGTCGAGGCGGTAGTCGACGGAGCCGCGCTCCTTCTCGTCAAGGATAACCTTGAGGGTCTTGGAGCCGTCCTCCTTGACACGGAGACGCTTGCCAACGATCTCGACGGGGTAGACGAGGTCGGTGAGGATGGCGTCGTGGACGGCAGTGAGGGTGCGCGAACGGGGACGCTTCTGCTTGAGGGTGTTGCGGGAGCGGCTGGAGCGCTTGGGGCGGGGGAGGATACGGCGAGAAGCGACAATCAGGACGTGGCGGTCAGAGAACTTCTTCTCGAGCTCACGGGTGAGACTGAAGGGGGGGGGCAAGTTAGTATCACTGCAAGGTTTGATATAAAGAGATTGAAACTTACCGCTGCTGGACGCGGTGGAAGCCCTGCAGGGAAGGGACGGGGACAAAGATGACAATAGCCTTCTTGCCGTGGCCAACCTCGATCTATTCCAGACCAAAAGTCAGCATGCGAGCTCCAGGATGACCATGGGGATATCAATCCTTGGACCGCTCCCGTCCTATTCCGCGGCGCGCTGTATGGTATTTCTGATGTGTATATGGTCTCTGGGCGCGAGCAAGCAACAGACACACGCCTGCAAGTGCCCATGGTGATTTTGTGTCCATTCTTTTCAGGATTCAATCATCATGCACCCTCTGGGCACCGCTGCTGCTTGTGCCTGGCTGCCCGCCCCTTTCCAATATTCTCATATCATATTTCCCAGAAGCGACTTTTCGGCTCGAGGCGAAAAACGTGGTGTGTCTTTCTGGCTCTCGTGGTGTGCGCCGACGCCGGAACAGGAACTCGGAGAGTCTTCGGTTTTTTGTTTTTTTTCGCGGTGTCGAGATTTCATACCTCGCGGGCAGAGACGAACTGCAGAGGGCGGAGGGCAGCCTTGAGGTCGGCAGTGTTGGACTCAAGGTCGTAGAGGGCGCCAGCGACGGCGGTCTCAAGCTCAGAAGGGTTCTGGCGAGAGGGGCTGTTGGCCGCGATCTTGTTGAGCTGAGGGGCAGACATTTTGGCGATTGTCGATATCGGGTCGATTGGTCGGTCGTCGTCGATTGCAAGAGTCTCAAGGCGGCCGTCGTGATGGACTGCGGGTAAGAAAAGTTGGATGGGTCCCAAGTTGCGGAGACACGCCAAGACTTAGGGCTCGTAAGCCCTCTCTCTGCTTATCGGTTGGTGAGGTGAGTGGTTAGCAGATAAGGAGTGCCCGGGCCATCAGGTCATTCCATTTCGCTGGCTCGAACGAAACAGGCAGGCGGTGTCAATTCTCAGATGGGCAGAATAAGGTATCCATCTACTGCATAGTATTTCTTGGACCCCTCAGCAATTGAATGGCCCAAGCTCCAATCCGCACGCTTCGGGCTAAAGACAGAGCGAGGTGAATTGGGTGATTGCACCAAAACCACAGACAAGGTTCATGGCTGCGTCCCGTCAGTCAGTCATCAGCGCAACCTCCTCCTCCAACGCGCCCCAACACACGCGGCCAACAACAACTTGACGGCGTTACGAGCTCACAGTTACTTCCATTGGAAATAAATGGCTTCAGACAAACAAGCTCCTGCTGGAGCAACAGTAGCAAATCAACCTCAAGGATCCGCATTCTCCCTCCCGCTCCTCTACCGCCTCTTCTTCCTCCTCATCGAACCTCTCTCCGCTCTGCTTGGCGCATATTACGCCTACTTCGACAAGAAGGCCTACCTCGAGCTCACGCATGCCGCCTCGGCTCCTGAGACGATTCCGCTGGGAACGTCCATCGTGCTTTCCCAACTCGCCAACCTGTATCTCTTCTTCGCCATAAACGAAGCCCTCGTGCTGCGGTCAACCTCGGACATCCACGTCTGGAAGACCGTGCTTTTCTGTCTGTTGATTGGCGACATCGGACATCTCTACACGGTTCGCGAGTTGGGAATGAACATCTACTGGAGTCCGTCAACGTGGAATGCCATCGATTGGGGCAACATCCCGTTTGTCTACCTTGGCGCATCGATGAGGATTGCCTTCTTGGCTGATGTGGGCTTGTATAAATCGGGGAAGAGGTTGCAGAAGAAGAGGACGGCTTGATTCGGGGGGTGATAGGAATTATGGCTAGATAAAAGGCGTGATAGCAGATTGAGCGAGTCCAACAAGCGCTTTGGAGACTTTGGATAGCAACAGAAGCGGATCGACATACATCTGCCATGAGCTAACCTTGACCAAGCTTCCATGAACTTGGAGAACTCTTCTGCTGTTGAACAGGTGCATCTCTGCAACTTCAATGGTCGTCGAGGTCACCAAAGCCATCGATCAGCAAGCACAATGCGACGAGTTGATTCGTGGATAAATAGAGTTACACCCTGAGCCCCTTTGGCCTTAGCTTCCTCTCTCCGTGGGGCTATCACTCAACCCCCAATGAACCCTTTCCTCAGAAAACGAGACTTATACCCGTATCTATCGCGGGGCATGGCGGGGGGAGACCCCTCATGATAAAGGTATCTACGATATTCCTCCTTACATCAGATGATTCAGCTTGTCGCTTTTTCTCCAGGAGTAGGATGGATCCGCCAGAGTGGGTAGGAATCCCGCGATATTTTCCAGAAAATGGGAAAAGCCGCGGGGGGCTTATGTCACGTCCGGTATGGTACGCTTTTCTAGTGACGGATCTGCCCCCCTTATGGGCAAAAGATTTCCGAAGGGCATGCCCTCCGGCTGAACTGTTATAAGCAGGCAGTGGGAGAACAGTTTGGCATGCTCGGTAACTTTGTTGCCGTGTGTTGATCATCCGCATGTCCGTGAGTGTATTTATAACTCGGGAACACCCCATTGTGTAGTCCTCTTGGTCGTGTTTGCTTGTTTCCTTTATACGTCGTCACTTGCTTGTCGTTCTTGCTTCATACGTACACAATCCCCAACATGTCTGTCCCCGAAAAGTTCACCGGCTTCCAGGTCAACGGTCCCGAGACCTGGACCGAGTTCCACAAGAACGAGTTCCAACCCAAGCCCTTTGGCGACTACGACGTCGACATCAAGATCGAGTGCTGTGGTGTTTGCGGTAGTGATGTTCACACCATCAGCGGCGGGTGGGGCGAGCAGAAGTTCCCTCTTGCTGTTGGACATGGTACGGTCCTTGCCCTACATATGATGCGCCTCTCCGTCAACCAGCTATTGAACCCCAAGACTGACTAATTGACTGACTGACTGACTGACTGGCTTGAAACCCATAGAAATCGTCGGAACCGCCCTCCGCGTCGGTCCCAAAGTAACTCTCATCAAGCCCGGGCAGCGTGTCGGCGTCGGCGCCCAGTCCTACTCCTGCCTCGACTGCCGTCAGTGCAAGAACGACAACGAGACGTACTGTCGCAAGCAACTAGACACTTATGGCGCCGTGTGGCCTGATACCGGCATCGTCAGCCAGGGCGGTTACTCCTCCCACGTTCGCACCCACGAGCACTGGTTCGTCATCTTTGTCTTCTTTCTTTTTCGTTTCCCTCTCCCTTCCCCTCCCTCTCTTTCCTTTTAAAAGCCCAACTAACCCATTTGTGCCCCTTTATATGATAGGGTCTTCCCAATCCCCGACGCCCTCCCCTCCACCGTCGCCGCTCCCATGCTCTGCGCCGGTCTAACCGCCTACTCCCCTCTAGTCCGCAACGGCTGCGGCCCCGGCAAGAAAGTCGGCATCGTCGGCCTCGGCGGCATCGGCCACCTAGGTCTCTTGTTCGCCAAAGCCCTCGGCGCAACCGTCTACGTCATCTCGCGCACCCACTCCAAAGAAGCCGACGCCCGCAAAATGGGCGCCGACGGCTTCCTCGCTACTGCCGACCCCAACTGGAACGAAGAACACATTATGACGTTTGATTTGATCATCAACACGGCCAACAGCTTTGAGGGGTTCGACCTGGATGCGTACTTGAGCTTGTTGGATGTCCATGGAAAGTGGGTGAGTGTGGGATTACCTGAAGACGAGGAGGGGATTCGGGTGCGGAACCAGACGTTCTTGAAGAACGGGTGTTTTTTCGGGAGTAGTCATTTGGGGAGCCGCAGAGAGACGTTGGAGATGCTGCAGCTTGCGGCGGACAAGGGGGTCAGGACGTGGGTGGAGGAGGTGAAGATTAATGAGGAAAACCTAAAGGAGGTGATGCAGAAGATGAAGGGCGCTGGGGGCAGGTATCGGTTTTGTTTGACAGGGTATGAGGAGGCCTTTGGGGCGTGAATGGTGGGGTCTTTGGGGGACTGCGGAGTGTAGAATTAGATGAGGCAACTAGGAATGGGAAAGGGTGTAAAAGTCAAAAGAGGATAGATTAAAGATTTTGCGAAGAAAGTACTCGTGATCACTATACGTGCTAAATTGTGATATGAATGTTTTTGGTGATGACGTTATGAATTCCTCCAAATCACTTGATTGGGCTTCAGGACACTTGGCTTTTGACGATGATTTCGTAAGATTTTGGTTTCAGTGCATGTCATCAGGGAAGAGAAGGGCGTCCGTCGAGACACTGCAAGAGGTTGACTTACTTTCTGGTTAAGAGGTAGTAATGGTAAGTTGTCACTCACGAACCATTCATTATAACAACAGACGGGTACTAATACCTGTCTAGTAGCTGTGGTCATAAACACGCTCTATCATTGCATCTCGCTGAGAATGTGTCTTGTCTAGAAACAGAAAACGCCAGAACCCCTTTCTATGCAATTGTCCACGCAACCCCAAGTCTATAAAACTCCATGCAAACAAATGTTTACCATATCCAGGAGAGAAGAGGCCAGAAAAGCAAACAAACTCTCCCCGGCAACGGCAATTTAGACAAAGGCCCTAGTGGAGTGCGTGTCGTCCCAAGACCTGAAGGTGTCGCCACTAACAAAACTCCACGGTTCCACCTTGACCCCTGAGCCAGGGAGAGCCGCGAGACGTTCGCAGTTCGCAAAGCGTTAAAGCCCTAGAAAAAAAATTAGCGAGAGATTCCCTATAGAGTGGTTGAGAGATGGAGGAGTTGATGCTCACCAAGTAACTATTAACAAGGGGTATATAAGGTATGAGTGTGTAGTGTGGTAGTAAAAAGACACCATCTACTATCTAGCAGTTACTGTAAAAAGATGAAGCAAACAACGCCGCGTTCCCAAAGCGATTTGAAATGCAACCACCACCCAAATAATTTTTCCGTAAACCAGTCATTCATGCCCATCTTTAAACCTTTTCGTCTTTTTTCCGATTTTTCGCACTGCGCTGCTGCTACTGCTGGTGCTGTGCCCAAATGCTGATGTTCATGTCATCAGAAGGGACAGTCTTGAGCGGTAACCAAAGTTGGTGATGTTTTCGTCGAACCGAAGGGTGTGCTGCTGACCCTGGGTATTGTGACTGGCCTCGAAACCGGTGGCTGTCATAGTAGTCCTCCTCTTAAATTGGATCCATGCCCTTCGCTGCGGGCAACTCCTATGCATCGTCATCGTTGTGCTCTTGCCTTCGTTTGTCGATAATCTAGAAGTGAGCGCCGTTGATACTCCCGTTGGCGAAGCCGGCATCCTGGAGGATCTCCTTGGTGATCTGGTCGAGGCAGCCGATGGCAGCGGCAACGAAGCCGAGGAAAGGGCGGGAGGGGTCGAGGACACGGCTGGTATACTCGGGGTGGTACTGAACACCGACGTAGTAAGGGTGGTCCTTGATCTCGACAACCTCCATGCGCTCACCGGAGTCGTCCTTGCCGATGAAGATGAGGCCAGATTGCTCGAGCTTCTCGATGTAATCGGGGTTGACCTCGTAACGGTGACGGTGACGCTCCTCGATGGTGGTGGCCTCGCCGTAGAGAGCGCGGAGCTTGCTGAACTCAGAGCCGGGCTGGAAGTGAGTGGAACGGGTACCGAGACGCATAGTACCGCCAAGCTTCTCCTTGGAACCCTCGGGCATGAAGATGATAACGCGGTGCTCGGCGTTGGCGTCGAACTCCTCAGAGGTGGCATCCTTGAGCTCGCAGAGGTTGCGGGCAGCCTCGATAACGGCAACCTGCATACCAAGGCAGACACCGAGGAAGGGGGTCTTTTGCTCACGGGCCCACTGGGCAGCACGGATCATACCCTCGGTACCACGGTGACCGAAGCCGCCAGGGACGAGAATGCCCTTGGCGACACAAACATCGTGCCAAGCCTTGTGGTACTTGGTGGGATCCTCCTTCTGGGTCTTCTCCTCGAGGTGCTCAGAGTCAACCCAGATGAGGTTGAGCTTGCGGCCACAGCGCATGGCGGAGTGCTCAAGAGCCTTAATGACGGAAAGGTAAGCATCGTGAAGCTCAACGTACTTGCCGACCAAGACGATGTCGACGGTCTCGGCGTAACCGAGGGGAACAATCTTCTGCCACTTGGCCCAGACCTCCTGGCCCTGGCTGACACGTGCGGGGGAGAGCTTGACGTCGTCGAGCTTCAGGGTCTCCTTAAGTTCCCTGAGCAGACCCTGCTCCTCAAGGAGAAGAGGCACCTGGTAGATGGTGGGCATATCGCGGACGGCAAGGACCTGGTTGACCTCGACCTGGCAGCTGGAAGCGACCTTGTTGATGGTGCCCTGCTCAAGGGGCTTCTCACAACGGCACGCAATCTGCGGAATGGAGTTAGCAGGCAAGAATCACCAGACTACCGATGAGGATACTGACCAAGTCGGGAATGAGACCAGCACTCCTGACGCTCTTGACAGCGTGTTGGGTAGGCTTCGTCTTCTGCTCGCCGTTGACGACAGGGACGTAAGAGACGTGGATGTTGATGAAGTTGTTCTTGCCAGCTCTGTGACGGAGCTGGGTGAGGGCCTCAACGAAAGGCATGCTCTCAATATCACCGACAGTACCACCCTATTGGGGGTTAGCAGACGCCATGACTGATGAATGGACAGTGGACCAACATACCAACTCGATGATGCAGACATCAGGCTCCTCGCCAGACTTGTCGACAGGCACCCTGGAGACACGGTTGATGGTGTCGATGATCGCGTCGATAACGTGGGGTACAACCTGGACAGTGCGGCCGAGGTACTTGCCCTTGCGCTCGTTCTCGATGACCTGCTGGTAGACCTTGCCGGTGGTGATGTTGTTGTCGCGGGCAAGGTCGACACCGAGGTAACGCTCGTAGTTGCCGAGATCCAGATCGGTCTCGCCACCGTCATGAAGGACGAAGCACTCGCCGTGCTCCTTGGGGTTCATGGTACCGGCATCAACGTTGATGTAAGGGTCAATCTTGATGGCAGTGACCTTGAGGCCAAGGGTCTTGAGAAGGAGACCGCATGATGAGGCTATTGATTGGTGTTAGTGGATTAAGCCCAGGAATAACATGTGATAAACGGGCCTGTTCATCATCATCATATGCATCCTTGAGAGGATGTTGAAGTGATGTCACAGATACAGGCCAGACTCATGAGTTTTTCTCTTTTACTTGGCGTGCATCCAAGTTGAGTGACTCGATGCATATGAGTGAGATTGAGGATGATCGTGGTGGTTGTTCCCCTTCAATAGGTTGAGAAGAGACTGCCTACCAATAATGCCCTTGCCAACTCCACTCACAACACCTGGAAAACGCAGACAAGTTAGACCTTTGTTCACATGAGATTATTATTTGTTTATTGTCTATGTTTACATACCTCCTGACACCAGAACGAACTTCATCTTGGGCGATGATGGCATTGCGCTAATGACGACAAGAGGGACCTTGGGTGGATTGACGGGCCACTCGATGGGATCGATACTGGAATAAGGAAATGAAGCGAGTAAAAAGAGTATGGACAGGCAATGGATGGAAAAGGGATGTCGTCAACGGTGAAGTCACTCAAAGTTTGGTGTCGCTGTCGCCCGCGTGTTGCAGCGGGAAGAAAAAAAATTGGGAATGGAGAATGGAGGGGCTCCAGCGGCGAACCGATAAGGTGCTCCCTGGCGCTCCGTGCACAGACCACTTTCCTCGCCGAGACTTTCACGGTCGCAAACTGAACCCGGCCGATGGATGGGTGGGCGACGCTGAGGGGAGTGCTGAGACCCGGGCCTTCACTGCCGTGGAACACTCTTCACTCTCCATCGATCAACCTGGCTGGCGCGCCTCATGCGAACGTCTCGGATCGAGAACAGGTCTGGAACATTACAGGCACCCATCAGGCAGCCCTCCAGGCAGCGGCCACCCGGTCTCAGGTCCAGTCCCCTCCCGATCACGCCGGACCTGGCCGGACACACAGACGGATTTTGGATTGTCCGAGCGACGGGCGATCCAGGCACCGGCGTTGTGGGGTCACAGCGGTGCACAATCCGTCCCCGACCCGACCGCTTGTCGCCGGGTCCTTCCCGTTACATTCGGCAAACAGTCATCGGCCGTTGTGACGACACGTCATTACACACAGTCGGGTCACATGCCAAAATTACAAGATTCAGACCGATGACATGACTCCAATTCAATTCCCCCATTCCTTATCTAGCGCTTTCACCCAAACAACAGGGTAACTACAACAACTTGGTATCCCCTCCCAATGATTGACGCCCGTAGTGCACAAATGCATACCCATCATCAAAACAATAGCTCGCGACTGATGCGACCAGCACACCAGCCGCCATGATCATAAATCACAACTTCCACTCCAACTCATTTCCCTTGTCTCCCTCCCCTTCTTCCCTCAGACCCTCCCAAACCCATTCCAACACCCTCTCCCACACCCAATTCCCATCATGTTCCCTCTCCATCAACCCCTTCACCTCTTCCATCGCTTTGGGATCATTCAAATCCCAACCCCACCATCTCGCCGCATCTCTAATCTTTAGCTTGGCCGCCTTTGCGTCCTTCTCCGGATGTCCTTGAAACGTCAAGACGCTGTTATCGTGTGAGAGGAGACATTCATTGTTGGCGAGTAGTTGGTAAAAATTAGGTGGTGTAGAAACAAGCTGTCGACGATGGTGTTGATGAAGTCTTAGCGAGCTCTTCTTTTCCTCTGCTTTTCCTCCTGCTGTTGATGGTGGCCCTCGGTCATTGAAAAATCGTAACCCGGCGGGGGTGAGTTTCGAGTCTGTTACTCCTAGCTGTTTACATTACATCAGGGCATCAGTTAGCATTGCCCATTTTGCCATTATTTTCTTTCACATCACCATTATTATCAGATTGGAAGAATCTAAAGTAACATACCTCAGGCAACCTCATCTCCCCCACCTCCCCTCCTCCCATCACCAGCCCCAGCGTCTGATGTCCCCAACAAACCCCCACCATCTTCTTCTTTGGCCATTCCTTTCTCGTCTGCCGTACAAATTCATGCACCCTCAATATCCACGCATGTCTTTTCCTCGGATCAGCATTTCCTCCTCCGATAACAATCAGGTCAAATTCCGCCGGATCAGGCAGGAATTCTTTCATCCTGCTGCTGCTTGTCCTACTAGCTTTTGCATCAACCTTTGTACCTCTAGTAGCCTCGCTCTTTCGACCACCGTCAGACTCAGAGTCGTCCGAAGAGGACCGACCCCCAAACCCGTTCGAACAATCAGACGACAAGGCCCCGTCCGACAACTCCGCAGACCCCCCATTATTACCCCCGCCGTCGTTGTAACATCCGTCCCGGTCGTTGTGAGGACCCTGGGGACAGCAGTAAAAGTTGTCGGCTGGGTAGAAAAAGGATAAAGCAGGCTGGAAGCGGCAGGTCGGGGATTGCGTTAAGGAGGCGAAGCAGCGTGTGTAGGAGTCGCGGATGGAGGAGATGTGTGGGGAGCGGTAGGAGTTGAGGAGGATGGCGATTCGCAAGGGGATTTTGGTTGGTTGGTTTTCAGGTGTGTCGTTGGTATTGTCTTGGTTGTGATTGTGGTTGTGGTTTTGGCGAGGGTTGACCTCGTAGTGAAGAGTACCTCTCGGGGAGTCGGTTGAGGCGGTCATGTTGAATGGCCGCTTGGATGGGTGGTGCTTTCCCTTTGTTTTTCTCGTAAGCAAGTTAAGTAAGTTGATGGCGCTGGATCGTGAAGTCGGGTTTGTAAAGTGGGGAGGAGGGAAAGCTTCTTTTTAAGTCTTGCTTGCTTTCTTTCGTAAGCAGATGAATGATCGATCAGGGGGAGGCTTATAGCCGGCTATAGTAACCGAGTTACATAAAGTGAGCTTGATAGCTTTTGCCAATGCGTTGCTCCTTTAATGTATTCAGATCCCTACCTCTACTTTTCAGGCAAGCATTCATTCGATACAAAACCGACAAAGGCTGGGGGAAAGGGAACCCTTGTTTTGGAGCTGGGGAGAAGAATACTTTGCAAGAGCACGGCAGTTAACTAACTTGATGATGATCCATCTCAAGTCACACCAAAGCACACCAAGCAATGGCTGAATAGGAGAATAACGAAACACGTTAAACAAGACGGATTCAGGGCGGACGGCCAAGCCCCGATTCCTCTCATCCACTGGATGACGTTCCTTGGGGGTTCTGCACTAGTGTAGGGGACTTCTGGGGAATGTGAGTGAGTACAGGTTTGTATGTTAGTTTGGTACACTAAGCACGCCTGGTAGTATACCTGAGTAGACATAGTGCACTAGACGAAACCTATCCCGCATTGTCCCAAAGTTCACAAGGACAAATCGGAATGGCTGGGTGTATATGATCACGGCATTGATTGGAATTAATATAATATAATGGATATAGGAAATGGTGTTTTCAAGGTAAGATCACGCATAGGGAAGTTGACGCGAGGTCTTGAGCTAACAAACAAACCAGTACTGGACTGTAGTGTACCTTGAAGATGACATCATGGCAGTTGAAAGTCGCGAAACTTAGGTACACCAGGGATGGGCTCATTGGTGGTTTCAGCTGCCTGTCTACCCCAGCTGTCACCTCGCCCATTATAATTGACGATTTGCGAAGGAGGCCCCTTTCCAAAAGCAAAAAAAACCACTGGTAGGTTTTGTTCAAGTTGTCATGCCATCTCGACATTATGAAAATTTATCTGTATGAAGGAGGTTGTCAGATTCGCATCCCGGGCTGCGCCGTATCTGTGCAGTAGGTCGCGACCTCAAGGAGCTGAAAGGGATCACCGGGCGAATCACAGGCTCGTCCACGACAAAATTACGAGACTTTTGCATTCCGATACCGCTCGTTGTAGTTAAGAAAGGCCGTTGCAAAACTATAATAGGGATTACGACAATTCGAAAACACATCGGCGAGAGTCTCTTTGGGATATTGCTACCCAGGGACTGCCTAAAAGATTAGTTCAGGGGTGTATCAAAGACGCTTAGATGCGTAATAAGGGTATGCCCAAGGTATAATGTCAAAGGTCTTAAGCATTTTGTCTAGGACCGTGACGAGACAGGCAGGGAAAAGGTATCACTCAGGGGAAAACACGGGATGACAGGGCGCAGTAATGGATCAGATGCCATACGGCGCCGCTGTCAAGGCATTTCACTGTCAGCTCAGTGGATCGTCCCGCTGTACCTAGGCGGCGCTACACATTTTGCGGGGCATCCCGCAATTGTTCGGCAGATCGGGTCTATTTCATCCCATCCCTTTGGATATAGACATGGGTCCATTGTTTCGTTTGGAGGGATTGTTGGGATGACAGCATCGGATGACAGGCGACAAACAATCTGGAAGATAGATTTCCAGGCAAGGAGTTCAGAGATTGAAATGAGGTAAGTAAAAATAAGCGGAAGACTTAATGGTAAATCTTTAAGACATGTTGTACAGTCCAGTACTGGTTTGATTGTTAATTCGAGACCTTGTGTCAATTTTCCTATGCGTTTTTATAGCTAATCAATGCATAATCTTACCTTGGATACACTGTTTCTAAGATTCAGAATGCTATATAAAATCCTGCTAATGCCTTTTGATTTGTCTTAGTGAGCTTTGGAACTATTAGGAAAAGGTTTCGTCTAGTGCACTATGTATGGTGGACTACTAGGAATACTTAGTGTATTACTAAAAATTCCTAGTGTACCAAACTAATAAATAAACCAGCATCGGACTGTCGAACAGCATAGTACTATTGGAACTTTGTATTAGGCTAAAGCCCGCTCATTATTATATATTTCCATTGTAGGTATATAGATTGCAAAAACCATACAAGAAGTTGTATATTTCATTAGATCATCCACATTATAGGCATCTCATCATTTTGTATCCAATTCAGCAACTTGGGGTATCATATCCCTGCCTCCAATCAGGCAGTAAAAGCCCTCTTACTCTTTGCAGCATACTTAATCGTGAAGGGCTCGGTAGTCTGAGTCTCCCAGTCCAGGGGCCACTTGCTGTTCCCGTAGATCTTGAGCGCCTTAAGCGTGATCTTGTAGGTGTCAGCAGGGGCGTAGGTGCCATCAGAGAGGGCACCATCCCAGTTCCACTCGAAAGTACCGCGGGGGTTCCAGCGGGCCGGGAAGGTGAGGACCTGGCCGATGGTCTTGCCCTTGGAGTTGACGACGTCGGCATGAACCTCAGCAGAGCCCATGCTGAGGGTAAGCACGATGGTCGGGTAGACGGTGTTGGCGTACAGGGTGTCGTTTGCCTTGCCGGCGGGAGGCAGGGTGAAGGTGGTGCCGGCAGCGACGGGAGCGTAGGTGGCGTCGCTGGATTGGCTGAGGTAGCTGTTCTGCTTGTCAAGGACGGTGACAGAGCGCATGCTGCCGACGACGCCCTGGTAAGGGAGCGAGTAGCCGGTGGAGTCGGTGCCGTTAAGGGTGATGTAGCCCGAGTAGACGGGCAGGCGCTTGGCATCGAGACCCAAGGGGGGAATGGCGAGGACGGTGACGGTCTTCTTCTGGCCAGGGTTAAGGGTGAGCTTGGCGGGGGTAAGAACGAGGGTAGCCTTAGCGTCGACCAGCTCGTTGGGGAAGGCAGCAGGGCCGATAGAGTTGTCGTTGGCGAAAGTATAGGCGGTAGCAGCGCTGGTATGTCCGAGCTGGTAAGTGACGGCCTTCTTACCAGTGTTGGTAACCTCGAAGCTCTGGAGGGGCTTGAAGTGCTCAGTGTCGTTGAAGGAGATGCTGGAGACGCTGAGGAGGGCGTTGGCGTTGGCAGCGTCCCAGGCCTGGATCAGACCGGCACCCTGCTGGGCAACCGGGGCAAGCATGGGGTAGGTCTTGGTACCATCGTTGAAGAGGTTAGGGTGGGCAGTGGCGGAGAAAAGGTTCTCGAGGACCTTGGGGTCCTTGGTGCCACGCTTCTGCATGACGAGGGCCCAGGTGGCAGCAGCAAGAGGGCAGGCCATGGAGGTACCAGAAAGTACAGCATAGGAGCCAAGAGCACGAGGATAGGTGGAAAGGATCATACCGCCGGGAGAGGAGATCTGGGGCTTGACATCAACCTCATAGGTCGGGCCCCAAGATGTGTAGGTGCTGAGGAAACCAGGGGTAGCGGTGTTGGGGAAGTTGTTGAGGTTCTTGGGGGCGGTCTCAGGATCAGCCATGTTGACAGTGACCTGAGTGCCGGCCTGAAGAGCCTTGATCCAGGCAACACCGGTCTCGGAAGTGACCATAGCAGCGGCCTTGACACCTGCAACGGCGCTGACATCGACCTTGGTAGATCCAGAGACGTTGTTGTAGTAAATGATGTACTTGGCTCCTTTAGCGGCAGCGTTCTGAGCCTTCTGGACGAAGGTGCAGGTGCCACGGCGGATGAGAACGATGTACTTGGAGAGGTCAGGGGTGTCATCGGGGAAAGCCTCGCAGCCGTTGGCAGTATCGGCAGTGTTGAAGTTGACAGACCAGACAGGAAGGCTGACATTGGCCCAGGCACTGGGAGAGCCAGCGGTGAAGCCGAAGGTCGAAAGAGAGCCGTTGGCGACAGAGTAAGAGGCCTCGCTGAGAAGAGCAGGGGCAAGGATGTTGTCGACAGAGGCGACAGCGGTAACCCTCTTGCCGTTGGCGGCAGTAGAAGCGTAGAAGATACCCGTAGCACCATCGTTTCCGGCAGAGACAAGGCAGGGAACACCCTTCTCGACGATCCTGCTGACGACGGCAGCCCAAGAGTCCTCGGGCCAACCAGAGGCACCACCAATGGAGGCGGTGATGATGTCACTGCCATCATCGTAGGCCTTAAGATAAGCCTCGATGAGGATGTCATTACCGACATCACCACTGCAGCCGAACACACGGTAAGCACCGAGGGTCACATCGGTGGCAGCACCAATGATGCCATAGGGGTTGTTGGTATTCCCGGATATCACCCCACTGACATGACTGCCATGCCCATTACATGTGTCCATAGGATCGGAATCAGGGACGGGAGTGTTGGAGCCGTTGAAGTCATCCCCGACCAAGTCGGTACCGTATGAGACCAAACAGCCGGGGCCGAAGCAGCCACCGAGGGCAGGGTGAAGATAGTCGATACCAGTGTCGATGACGGCGATCTTGATGCCCTTGCCAGTGATACCGGAATCCCTGAACTTGTTGACCTGGGTCATGAGGTGAGGGGAGAAGGTGTCGTTGCCAGTGTCACGTTTGGCGACAACCTCCTGGACGGCGCTGCCAGTGGAGTGAACCGTGTGCTCGGGAATAGAGTAGCGCCTGACAGGGTACAGGGCCTTAACGCCAGACATGGCAGCAATTTTGCTGGCGAGGTCATCGGCCTTGTTAAGGTCCTTGAACTGGAAGGAAGCACCCTTGAAGAGCTCATGGCGGATATCCTTGCGGATGGTGGCATCACCTTTGATTGAAGCGAGGATGGAGGTAGGATCCTATTAAGCACATATGATTAGCATAAGGCATCCCGCTCGCTTGAAAGTCTGTCCAAACTTACATGGCTATCCTCGTACTCGACGATATAGGCACCGGGGACAACCGCTGGGGCCTTTTGTTGGGCAGCTTGGGCGAAAGACGCAGCCGCAAGGAGCGTCGTGGCCAAACCAAGACGAACCATGATGAATGATGTCTTTCTCACTTGTGGCAGAGAGAGAAAGTCAAAGGATGGGAGGGGAGACCACCGTCTGAGAGCGAAGCAGCTGCGAAGTAGACTGACGGCTGCGGGATCGTCTCGGCGCTACACTCGTAGGTCTTGAGCGGGCGGAGGATGAGGCGGCACCATGGTAGGTATATATGCATTTTTTCCATCGCGTAGTGAACGGCATGGTATGATCCGTCTAAATTGACGATGTTCGGGACCCGAATATCAGAACCCACTTTAGACGAGGAGGGAAGAAGAGCGGCGACCGGGATGGTATGCGGGGGGCGCTACCGGAAGCGATGCCAGGTCAGGAAGGACGACAGAAGGTCGACCAGGGCATGGAGAGCAAATGGCGGCCGAGTTAAAGGACCAAGGGCCTTATCTGGGCACAATTGATTAAGCTTATTGGACCATCTGCATCGGCAACCTCTGTGAAGGCGTGCTTATGGCACCTTTCTCGACGAGGCAGGTCGATCGCTCCACGACGGTCGATACAACTCTAAAGTGGCCGATTGCGGTGGCCAAGAAGCCATCCGTAATTTTAATTTACCGGAGGGCGACTTTTGTTCCTTCTGCTCGTCTTCTTGCATGGGACGGCAGCGTAAAATGCTACTGCAGAGTAACGGTACCACTGAGGCATGTCTTGGCTCTTTGGCTGGAGTCCGATGCTGGTTTGTTTGTTAGCCTGGTACACAAGACGAAATCTATCCCGAATAGTCCCAAACCTCGCAAGGACAAATCAAAATGGCTATCACGAATGATAAAAGGCGTTAGTAGGATTTGATAAGGTATTTTGAATATCAGAAATAGCGAATTCAAGGTAGGATGACGCATTAGTTAGCTATGAAAACGCATGAGAAAGTTGACACGAGGTATCGAACTAACAACCAAACCAGTACTGACGGGACTGTATGGGAATAGTAGCACATTGAGTGAGCACATTGCACTAGGCAATGGGACGCTGTTGTGCTTGCATAGGGAAGGGAGATCTCGTTTGTGAGGATCCCTCTGCAATGCAGGTTACCTTGTGTCTTTTGACATGTCCGACTCCGACCATGTTCCCGTCAATTACTGTGATCCGAGGGCTGGGCATTCGTTGTATGTTTACATATTAGACTTTGCTAACGACATGCGGACAGGGACATGGCAACAGCACCAAAGAGAAGCTGAGAAGTCCCATGTGAACAACAACAGACACCCAAGATCTTGGACACAGGCTTGGCAATGCGAAGCTTTTTTGCCTTCTCTTTTCCAACGTCTTTAAGTGATTGCTTGGCCTTGCCGGGGCTTGTTTTCCTTGTGACTTTTGTAGTTTTGGTGGTGAATTCTTGTTGTTATCAGTCGGCTAGACTAATAGATAACATGCCAACGTTTATCACCATGGTAGCTGCCTTTTCCACGATTGATCCGCCACAGTACAGTGATGATACTTGACCACACACATGTCGTCCAAAGCCACTGAGTGACGCGAATGATTCAGTTACTGCCTCGAGACTTCGACGCCAGCAGACGATCCATGGCGAATTTCCTTTTCCTGTTTTTCTAGATGAGATGTGTGCTTATTTTTCTTTTGGATAGCTTCCTTTTG
This sequence comes from Neurospora tetrasperma FGSC 2508, assembly GCF_000213175.1. NCBI lineage: Eukaryota > Fungi > Ascomycota > Sordariomycetes > Sordariales > Sordariaceae > Neurospora > Neurospora tetrasperma. The sequence continues at coordinate 2,991,723 of NW_009799101.1, forward strand.
CAGAGTTGGAATCGGAGGCGGTATAAAGCACAGCAGAGCCTCGGCCAGACGCAAAGTCACCACGTTCTTGGGTGGTAATTGGAGGGGGTGAAGGGTGTAAAGGTAGGCTCGAATAGGCAGTTGGGATGCCATCAGGTGCTGCTATTGGAATTGAATGTTCCTGCGTCGCCCCGCCTTCACAGTGTCCCACTGACTAGGTTGACTAGAGCAACAATGAAACCCTGTTGCTGCAGTGAATGGGTTGCTTGGAAAGGCCTCCAGCGGACGAGACCGACGCCGATGACTCCCAACCAAGGAACTATCCTGGACCAAGATTGGACGAGCAGGTCAAGGGCATCAGTTAAAGACCAGAGGACCTGCTAAAACGGGACAGCGAAAGCGAACCACATCTTGGGACTAATTGATTTCGTAGAGTCATGGTTTTGGCGAAGGCAGCTGGCCAGCATGGCTGGAAATCAGACTATGCCATCCATCAAGCAGCGAGACGGGTGCTTCACTCTGTATCGTCTGACATCGCCAGACATGTTCAGATGTTGTCTTATAAAAACAAATACCATCCTGAGCCAACTCGGCAGAGTTCCGAAACGGGCTTGGGTTCTATATGAAAGCTGCTACACAGAACGCCCGAACGGCATGAATGCAGCAGCCACAAACTCGGGAGTCGAGATAAGCGTATGCAGTGACTTTCAAGATGGCCGTTGAGTGGTGGTTCGACAAGGTGAAACAAAGTGCTGTACTGTAGGTAGGTAGCTTAAACGTGGAAAGGCGCATGCGTGAAGAAACCGGGGAGCCAATAACACCGATACTGGTGCGTATGCTTCAACAATGAAGGACCAGACGGCATGTAGGATATAGAGAAATGAGACATGATGGAAAAGCCCCAACAATCTGGCTGTCCATGTCTACACAGCTCACCCAGTTGAGCTGATCGGGGCGGTGAGCTTCACATGACCGTTGACCTTGAACTGGCCAAGAGCCATCATTGAGAGCGGGAGGAAACAAGAACTAGGATCGGAATTTAGCTGGTGTACATATAGTGATGGTGTTGTGAGAATGGCTTGATGATGGCGGTAGCTTCGGCTCAAGTTGATGGACGGTGTGAGCAACATCTCACCTTGCGTTCCTGCAGCTTGAAAGTTGCCGGCGGCATATAAGAATTGCCGACCTGGCAGGCTCAGTGGGTTGTCTCTCGGCTTTTGGAGAAGTCTCAGCCAATCAAAGGTTCCCAAAGATTGATGACCGAGCCGGGAGCACGAAGCTCTCCGCAGGTTGCCGTCGTTGGATGAACTTCATTGATCGAGACGAACACCACCACAGTGACTTCAGTTGACACTCCTGTCATCCCATCCCAGCATTGCATCGTCGTTTTGAACGAACCATTCAGATCTAACAGTCAAACACAACATTTGTGACTACACAAGGTACGTCTTCCACTCGACCGCGCCGGGTCGCCTGCGAAGACTTAAACTGATTATATTGCCGTCACAGACTCGAGCCGCCAACTACCACTCCCTGTTGAATCGCCTACCGTATTCCCGCAACGCCCCCTTCACCATGATTTGCAGAGCCTGTCTTCGTGCTAGCAGAGCTGGCCTCCGCTCCGAGGCTTCCCAAAGACTCGCTTCTCTCCAGACGCCAAGCAGGGCTCTCTCTTCGCCGGCTTCTACACGCCTCGCTGCACCTGCCGCATACTCTACCTCTGCTCTTCTTCAACAGCGCACCATTCACACCCCGGCTCGCCTTGCCTCGAGGACATACTCTACCGCAGCTTCGGAACAGCCTGCGAGCGCTGTCCCGGAAAAGCCGGAAGATCTGGACGAGGGAGAGGCCCAGGTCTGGGATATCTTGGTCCGCGAGTTTGCGCCCACCAACCTCGTCGTGCGAGACATCTCGGGAGGCTGCGGCTCCATGTATGGCGTCGACATCTGCTCCGAGAAGTTCCGTGGCCTCAACATGCTTAAGCAGCAACGTCTGGTCAACGCCGCTCTCGGTGACCTGGTCAAGCAGTGGCACGGCATCCAGATCAAGACCAGCGTGCCTTGAAGAAGAAAACAGGGGAGGAAAGTAAGAGAAAGATGATTCTATATTTTTCACTGCCATGTACACCACTCGATACCCAATGAACAACCGCGCCAAATCTCTTGAATGGCCGCACTGCCCTACCACCAGGACAAACTCTCATCTGATGCGAAACTCGAAAATGCCACCATGCCCATATCGTCCTGCACGATTCCTCATGACAAATCCGACGTTTCCTCATTCTCCATTTCGATGCCTATGGTACCCCAGTCCACTGCCGGAACCGACCCGGGATCAGGTCTCTTGCTAAATAGTGGCTGTCTGGTTCACCCGCGCTCGGTCAGTCAAGATACCCAACCCCAGACCCAAGCAGAAAAGAAGAAAAAAAAGGTGAACCATGCCATTCATATGATGGATGAAGGAAAAATGAAAAATTGACAAGAGTGGGATTCGAACCCACGCCCTTTCGGACTACGGATATGAGATTAAACTCAGATTAAGGGTTAACCTTAACGTAGCGCCTTAGACCGCTCGGCCATCTTGCCTATTGATGGAAAAACTACCCAATTCTGGTGTTGACATATCCCATTGTGGATATCCCTCACCTTCACTACGGCGATGGATATTGACCCATGAAGGTTCCCGATGAATAACCATGCAATGCGTCGTGGCTTCCCCGAAGAACATTATGTCGATCTATATACAGTTCGAGAGAAGATGAAGAGATGTCCTCACAATCGTAGCAGGTGTGTACAGTCCAATGATGCTCTGTTTGTTTGCAAGATACCAGTCCTCCAAGGAACCAAAACCCCTAAACTGTCCTCAAAGTGTCAAGATACCTGTACACATCGAACTCTCGTCTGTCTGCTCATTGACTCGACCTTATGTACCGTCTATTTTGACACTAGTTTGTTTGTGTGTTCAGGACCTTGGGTTAACTTCCCTAGGCGTCATGATATCTCGATACGCGTTTCGTCCATGACTGAAGCCTGATCAATCTTGACTACCTAGGTATGCTTGTTTCGATGCTGAATATGTTATGTTAAATCCTTTGATGCATTTCCAATCAGTGCCTAAGCGTATTCTACCAGTGCTGAAGAAAACTAGTTCAATGCATCCTTATAAGGTTTGGGATAGTTGGGATACCGCTAGGTTTCGTCCAAACACCAGGAGTATCCAGCTAACAGACAACCCAACATAAGATTGTTTTTTCGTCCTACACTGGTAATTTCTGTACCTGTGGGGTGTCATTCGGATCTCGATTCTCCTGTGCCTCTGTTGCATCTTCAGAATCACTGCAAAAGGGCCCGTGGTGTCAATCTCTCGGGCAATCTTTTACTACCTCTAGGTATTCACTCGCACTAGTCTCGTCCTCCTCGTCAGACTTCAGTCGGAACTTGACCATAGAAAAGTCTCTCAAGACCGATTTTTCCATCTCCATCTCAATCAACATTCTCGGCAGGTCTCCATCTGCTTTCAGGTCTTCATCAACCAATCACGTACAGTCCAATGCCGAATGACCTGTTCATTATACTTAGTATATCAGTGAACGGTGGGAACGAAAACGAAACCTCAAGACTTAGAAGAATGGTGTGAACGCGTGTTGATTGACGGAGCAAGGGCTAAGAACATAAAGAGCGTAGGTGAATTTGTGATATATAAGGTAGGATTCACAGGAGTGATCCACGTGCAGGTCGACAACAATGGTGGCCAAGGTAATCATCTTGCTCAACCAATTGTCGGATGAGTGAGTTGATAGTTGGTTCAAGGTAATCACCAAACAAACGGAAATACGAGATGAAATCTCTCACAGAACAAAGCGGGCGCATTAACGATCGGGAACCTTGATGACTTTTGATACCTACCTGCCGGATGAAACCTGCTTTATTCGTCTAATAAGAGTCGAGAAGAGAAGGATCAGAATCCAAGTGGAGGAAATATTCCAGACGAAAGATATCTGTTTCGCTGACGATGCTGCCTTGGAGGTACTGCGAGGTCCAGTTACGAAAAGGCGGGGAGTCGACCGAGGAAGCCGTAACACCCACTTACCCCGAGTGAGGAAGGTTCCATGAATTGAATCTTAGTATACGGCACACTCTTTGGACGACTAAAGTTTGTTCTGAACGTGCCTGCTGATTTGGAACTGAAGGTGCGTGTGGATCAGGGTCAGGATCAGAAGTCGGCTCCGTGGTGTCTTGCCCGATGAGATGGATCTGGAAAGAGGAGTAGATTTAGAAATTTGAATTCTTAAGCTGATTGTTTTACCAGTGAGCCGATTCGCCAGCCAGAAGATCATTGCACCAAGTCACAAGTCGAAGAGAGATATTTTTTCAAACAACCAAGTTCTTTTGTTCAGCTAGCTACCTCTATTAAAGACAATTATTGACTACTCTCTACGTTCAGAGCAAAGGACCCCCCAATGATTTATGTGCAAGAACTCCTCCCGATCTATACCCTTGGCTACCTCTATGCGACTCTATTCCCCTCGACTCCTCGTCCCCTCTTCCCCTCTTCCCCTTCTCTCACTCCCCACTCCTATCCTCTTCCTCTTCCTCCCCTTTTTTTGTCCACTGCTTTTCTATGTTTTGTCTGACTCCCCCGACACTCCACTCCTCTCCACTCCTTTTTCCTAACTCCTACTCCTACTCTTTCCCACTCATCCTTCTCCTTCTCATTCCTCCACTTCTACTCGTACTATTCATCCGCCTATCATCTGAGCATCGCACTCTTGAATCTAAAACCGGGCAGGTTAAAGAATTTAGAGGACAATCTTGAGGGTGGCGCTAAGGAAGCCGACAAGGCCACCAGCGAGGAGGTTGATGGAGTGAGCGCGGGCCTGGATCTGGGCAACGAGCTGAGGAGCCTCAATCTGGAGGCCGACAACAGCGCGGAGGGCAAAGTTGACAATGGGAGTAGCAATGGGGAGGAGGAGGCCAGAGACGAGGTTGAGCTCAGCACCGATGACCTTGAGGACGTCGTGGCTGACGGTGGCGACGAGGTGCTTGAGGCAGTTCTCGACCTGGCTGAGGAGGATCTCGACATCGGCAATGAGGTCAAGGACGATCTGGAGCTCACCAGCGACGAGGCCGACCTCGGGGCGGATGAGAGCGGTGATCTGGGGAACGACACCGGTGACGACGGTGTGGAGGTGGCCCTGGAGGCTGACGAGGGCCTCGAGGAGGAGCTGAGCGTCGACGCCAGCCTTGACCTCGAGGAGCTCAAGGATGTGGGCGATGTCGGCCTTGACGAGGACGTCGATGTTGAGGACGATGGTGGTGACCTCCTTGACGATGACGACAGGGGCCTTGCCGTTGATGGCACCGGCACCAGCGCTGCCAGTGGAAGGGACGGAGGGAACACCGGTGGGGACGGCCAAGCCGGAGGTGAGGTACTGGGTCTTGGAGTCGGAGACAGTGGTGGCCCAGGTCTGGTAGAGGGTGGTGGCGGAGGTCAAGGTCTGGACGGGGGCGGGGACCAAGTTATCGCCGTTGATGGGGGAGGCAAGTCCGGAGGGGATAGCGGCGCCGGAGGGAAGAGCAGCGCCGGAGGGGAGAGCGGCACCGGAGGGGAGAGCGGCACCGGAGGGAAGGCCGTTGATGCCGGAGGGGGCAGCGCCCTGACCACCGCAGGCAGAGCCGAGGATGGGAGAGGCAAGAGCGGAGCCAATGGTGGCGGCGGAGAGAGCAGCGCTGAAGAACTTCATGTTTGCGGTTGTTGGTGGTTGGTGATTGAAAAGAATGGATCTAAAGAATGTAAGAGTAGTTGGATGTTGGTATTAAAGAATGACTGGTGTGTATTAGGTATTAGTTGTAGTAGTGAAGGAGTGTTGTGAGTGTGTGATGATGAGAGAGAAGAAACCGGTTGATGGAGGAAGATGACCTCGAGTTATATACAAGTTTGTCGTCGATTCTGACCTCCTCATCTCACCCCCATGTCGGCGATATTGTCTGTGCGGGTTGTTCGCCATCAACCTTAGCGTCATAGCGATAGGCGGTGTCTCCTTTCTCTCCCCTTCGGCCAATCTCGCTGGATTGGTGAAGTTGGACAAGCCGTCAGTGGCAGCTACGGTGAATTTGGTGGAGGGGCGTAAACGGTGAACGCGTTCTCCACGGCCACGACACTTGGGAACAAGGATTTCGAAGCTTTGAACCACCCAGCTGGTGCCGCAGATCTCAATGAGCCTGGTGTCAAGGCCTGTCAACGACTGAGAGTCTCCGCAAATAATTCAGCTGTAGCGTCTTGAAGCTGGCACGGTGACTGAGGTGAGGCTAGGAGAGACTCCATCACAGCTTCATTCAAAGGTGCCATGTGAATGCACTAATGGCTTGGCAGGCTCATCCATGACAAGACTGATGAGGCCTTTGCGTGTACTCGTGACAGCGGGCCTAACGATATCAAGACGAGGGCAAAATCCATCGTGGTGGTGTTTTGATATTCCAGTTAGTGGTATTCACCAGCGCGATAAACTTCGATCTAGCGTTGGTGCAATCGACATGATTCCATTCCCAGCACGTTTTCTTCAACACTGAGACAACACCTTATTGTGCAGATCAGGGACTACGAATGCAAGATGAAGCAGTGAAGTTGAGACATTGGGTTGCAGATGCCACAATGGATCTTAGGGACGTGCCGTTCAGGGGTTGTTTTTCCTTGAAGAAAACAACAACGGCATTTTGGTAGGTTCCATTGATCGACGTCGTCCGCTCAGGGGTTCCATCCAGATTCCCGACTCCGGCGTCGATCACTTCCCGTTGCGCCACTCTAGCCTCAACTCACCGTCGTCACCGCCGTGTACCTGTTGCCCCGACTCTACCGACTTTTTGAAAGCCTCTTTCGCTTGCGAGTGCCGTAGAATTGCTCCAACTATTTTGATATCAGCAGAATAGATAGTGGCAAGGGGACGCCTGCTAGATCGTTCAATAAGGACCGTTGCATTCTCTCATTTCTCCGCAATGTGCAAGCGACAAGGCGTCTGTGGAGAACTCCAGATGATGGCAGGTTTCCCAAATTGCCCAATTGTTGAGTTTTGACCAGGGTCGCAGATCGTCTCTTGTTCATTCCTCTTATGAAGGCATCACAGGTGTTAGTATCTTTGTTCGTAAGATGAAAGGGCGAAGTGGCTCAGCGGCAATATGGACACAAGGTTTATTGCCGTCTCTAAGAGCAATTTCATAAACAGACTTGTAGAGCTGAAGTGATGTCGGTTTCAAGGCTGTTGATCTTCTTCAAGCTAAGCAAAGTAAAGATCCTTGAAAGTACACTAACAATTCAGGCACCAGTTCAATCCTTAAAAAAGCGTTTGTTTTAGAGTGAGACTTGACTTGGACTTTCTTTTGACAAGGGAGAGGATAACCAAGACCAGTGAACGAGTGATTCTCGCACAGATGCACCATAATATTATGCCATGTATACACGCCGTTACGCTAGGACTCTGGAAATAGCCAACCTGAAGGTGGTCAAAGAGCCTTCAGCATGTACCACGCTATCGAACAATATTAATTAAGGGGTAAACTTGATATGTGGGGGGCCGCTCAAAGGATCGGCACTTGGTGGAGTTCTTGCACTTGGTGTACTGACACCTCACTCACAGAAAATCCGGGTTCCCAGGCCGCGGAAAAGGTTGCACTCAGGGAGGCAGGGAGGCTTGCACTTGCAGGGACATTTGCCGTACACTCCACGTGTGGCGGAGACAGGTGGGCGGTAGTATTGCGCCGTGAACCCCGACCATCTTCACTCAAAGGCTAGGAATAAGGCCAAGAACACTGAGCTTCTGAGATTCTCCACCGACTTGGACACAACGACACAGCAACACAGACGCATCACGTTCACATTATCTACACGGCCAGACTCAGCTCAACGGTGGCGTGGCCATGGCCTAGTCTAGCGTA
>NW_009799101.1:3000929-3108023 GCF_000213175.1 Neurospora tetrasperma FGSC 2508
ATCTTTTTCTCTATTTTTGGTTTTTTTTTTTGACATTGTGACAGTGAGATAAAATAAAAGGTTGTTAACATTCCAGCATAGCATTTTTGTTTGGACAATCAGTTCAATGTTTTGTATTGTTCTTCCCATGCCCGTCGTAGAGATAGAACTTGGAAAATATTCGCATTGTTTGGTTTTCGTTTCTTTCGTTGAACATTAAGTTGATGCATGGAAACACAGTTTTCAAATCTTGAGCAAGTTAGCATGTCAATGTCTACATCACTTTCAGTGTTCCTGTGGTTCATTTCCCCCCGTGTCCGTGATAGCCTGGATCAACGAGTTGAACTGATCTTGATGGCTTCAGTTATTGTTCTCGCCATATTGTCAACATCACTGAAGTCTTCCGAAAAGTGGCTGTCTATCTTATCGTCATCGCGTTCCTTTGCCTTTCATTCAAGCACCTGATTGTTGCCTTCTTCCAAACACATAAGTCTATCTATCATATTGTCTTTTTGATTGTGCCATTGAAAGTTATGTCATGAGCTTCCCCGTTGCGAAGACCAATGCAGTTTCGCCCATGAGCAATATCGCATAGATACCTGGAAGCTCACATCTCACTAACAGATAAGATCCTGTTTCGGCTTTATCATGGATTGTGCTGATAGCGACAAGTTAGCGAAAAGTAGCCCCGAGGTCAACGAGGACATTCATTGGCCAATGCCCACCTATGTGTCGATGAATACATTATGTACAGTACAGGCATGCTTGAGTTGAAATTAGCTCGGCACTACTTTGACGTCAGGGCAAAACAAGATTTGTATATCAGCCCTGTGTAGATTACACTGATAGTATGATGGATGATTGATCGCAACTCTTATCCATCTCGCGACTCGGTTTGTCTGAGAAGCCATCCCCAAGTCTTGGCGCTTCTTGGCAACCCTATCTGAAAACAAAATGAGTGGAGATGACGATCTGCACCTGTCGCCTTATCGATAAACATCATGATACGCACTGACCTCCCACTTGCGCACGGACTCTCCTTCTCACCGTGGTTCATCTCATCAACGGTTGCCTCCTCTTTGCTTCTTTCCCTTTTCCCAGAGACTGAGGAGGAAGTCGACGTTAAAAATAACAACAACTATCACTTAGGTTCCCCTTGTGTAATCTCGACTTACCATGGTGACCTTTCCCGTCATAGACATACTTGCGACTACCCTCTTCGAGTCGGGAGTCCGGCATCGCAATGGTCATGTTTCCCGACGCTCCGTGAGAAACAAGTTCATCTCCGCGACCGCCGTCAAAACGCTTCTGTGAAGCATTCATTGCTGTCTGACCGCAGTCTCAATTCATTTTGGATCTCGATTCCAATTCCAACCCGCCTAGAAGAAAGGGCCGGAAGCGCGGATGACCGACACACGGACAGTGGTGGTGTGCCGGCAGTCGCCAGTCGGTGGTGTGTTTTCCTTGCCCAGCAGTGCCCGGGTCGTGCCATAGGGGGACCATATGATAGTGTGATTGCTACCTCTTGGCGAACCTACTCATGGTCCATCGACCATCGGGCTCAGTCGGAAACTTGAGGGTCCAGCCAACCGTTATTGCCCGTCATATGGGGGCAAAAGAATGCTCATCCAACAAATGGACCAAAAACTGCTGATGTCGTCTGAAAGAACCGTTTGAAGCATTCGGATCTTGTGTTTCTGACGATCTGACTGCTACGCTTTCTTCGGATGATTTGCTTCCTCCCTGTAACGACCCTGTGAGTGTGGCCTAAACCGAACGATGGCCGTAGCCGCCCGTCGGCGGTGGCCATGACTTGAATTGACAATGTTTACACACGAGAGCGCAGATGTATTTGAGAAGATAACTCCCCTTCGTTTGCAATGGAAAAACTACCTCTTCTGTCCATCATCCATACAGTGACATAACTACACCGGCCATTTGTGCAAATGGACACCATCACAATTGACACAAACACAAAAATAGACGCTACAATCAACACTACGTCAGGTACCTACCAGAGCTTCCACTCGGTTGCCAAGACAAACGATATCTACCTCTATTTGCATCAACCTCACGCATCAATCATCAAGGCCGTTGAAAGAACAAACGGGTATCAAAATCAATCCTGAGCAAAAGACAATTCAAGGTATGTGTAAAACCCAAACCTCCCGTCAAACCCATCATGATCAACCACTAACACCCATCTCAGCTTGCCAAGTTCTTAATCCACTACAACACCAAAACACTAAACAACACCTTCCAATGGAAGACCAAGTCTACTACCACATGATGATGTCCGACCTCGAGCGTCGCAAGCGGCTTCACCAACACCACACACCCGACATTTGCCCCCCTACCCATCCTCCCCGACAACAACAACAGCAGCAACGACAACAACGACAACAACAACCGCACCACTGGCATCATCCTTCTTACTTTGATTTGCACCACCACCAACACCACGAGGACGACCACCACACTCTTCTTCTTCAGAAAACCGGAACAACAACACAAAGATTGGGGACGACAACAGCTATTTCTTCGGCTGCTTCGTCGCCTACTTCAGAGACTAGGCCATCGAGTCCATTGCTGTCGGGGTTGAGGAGTGCGGTTCTGGCGGGATTGGATGTTTTACATTTAAATCATCCTTATCCTCACGGAAGTGATGGGAATGGGAGTGGTATTGAGAGCAGGAGGAATTCGTCGGGGAGTCAAAGCGGGCACTGATTGATTGATGATCGGCAAGAGAGAAAGAGGAGGACGATTCCACGATTTGACTTTTTTTTTTTTTTTTTTTTTTACTTCGTTTCAATCAACAGGAGTTCATGGGAGGGAGTTTTGGGAGTCTGGTCTTGATGGGGAAGGAAGGTAAACTGTTTTCGTTTACTGGATAGAAGAAGAAGAGTATAATACCCGACCAGTAGGTCAAAATTTCGAAAGCCTCAATCTCACACATACACACACACACTTACATACATGAAGGGGGAATATGAGAGGAATCGGTACGTTAGGGATCGGTATATGTGAAAGCTGGGAGTCATCTCGAGCGTGTATGAGGAGATCTCGTTCATAAGTGACGGCTACTGTGTGATCCAGACTGATAGTAACTTTGTCATTTGCTGTGACCTTCGGTAGTTGTAGCATAGCAAAGAAGGGTGCTGAATAAAGTGAGCTTACAGCATAAGGAACGGCAAGAGATATTGGGTCACACAAGCCTGGTCGGCTGTCTGCTGGCTGAATGAGATGCTTGAGCTCTCTCAAGTGCGCTTCGTCGAAGAATCGCCTGCTGGGCTGTCCCCGTGGGTTTCATCATGACGTTGCTTCTCGGCTTTGTAGTTCCCTCGAGAACCAGGAAACAATATAGACATCCCACTGGCTAGGATGATGAAGCTTTTCGGTTTGCCGCTTCACTCGCATCACCAATCCATAAGCGGTCGTGACTTTTTATGCCACCCGGTCCAAGAGCAGCCAAACTGACACATGTGCTCAGTTCCCGGAGCAATATACACGCGGCTCTTGGCCCTCGTCTCGCGCAGTCAGAACACGGCTGGCTTGGTAATGTTAGTGGCTGACAATGTTGTCTCTCAGGTTATCGTAGAGCTCGCCTTTTATTTCCCCCTGTGGCATTCAGTACACGACTCCCTGATACCTTTTCGTCGGGTAACATTGCCATTGATGGGCCGGAAGATTATCTTGGCTCATAAATTCAATATATTGAAATGCGGAGATTCAGATGATAACACTGAGCGCATCACTAGATCATAATGTTTAACGACGGAACTCAAGCCAATGACTGGTCTTTGTCGGGACAGCCAAATATACGTATCTTTGTAATGAAGGGCCCCGTTCTTCTCACGAACGAAATGTCCTGGTGTGGTATGAGCTGATTGATTTTCGTTCAGCTGTAGGGCAGCAGAAACGTGACGAAGTGGAGAGACCTACATATCGAATCTCAGTCCTGGAGTATGCGTGCACTGATTAGGCTTTCTTTTCCTTCCCGATTGGACAATAAAGCACGGAATAAACCGAAAAGATATCGGAATCAGCGAAGATCCATCCTTGAGAAACGAGGCTTGGATGGTCTGGACACCAAGAAGGTGATTGCGAAACTGTACTATTGAGGTGTTGATTAGAACTCGTAGCTTTGTTCTGCATTACGCAGTTCATTGTCGAACAAGTCATGGTTAAATGTCCAGGACGGGGAAATCATGGGTGCGGCCCGGACCGAACTCGAGAGCATCGACCAACGACCATGGGGATTTCGTTCGGTTGTGACAAAGCTTGTTGGAGGTGGAGGCTTTGACCTCGACCGCATTGCCGGAAGTGAAAAAGTCCACACGAGTCCATGAGACTCCTACTATCCATGGCTGTTGCGAGTGAAGTGGCCATGTGGTTGGGCAACTGGCTCGATACTGAGTACCTGAGAAAGCATTGATCGGGCATCTTATCTTTTAAACAAAAAACCAAAAAAATAAACAAAGGTTGAAGAGAAATAACTTACCGTAGATATGGCTTGGGATTGATCCTATCATCATGTGAGAGATTTCCAAGTGCCCGGACGCCTTGTAGGTCCAGAGATACTGTCAGCGGTAGATCAACCTGATATGCGTTATTCCCATCCTTTCGTGACTGTGTGAGACACTGCAAATTGAATAGGATTGGAAGTAATGTATTGGTGACATAACAGATATGGGCCCTATGAAGATTTTCTCGACTCTTCGTGCAGATGGTGCTGCTAATCTACCGAATATTCGAAAACCAGATCCTTGAATGGATCATGAGTCATCAACTTAAACATTACTTGTCGCGTACGAGCTCCTCCACAGTCTTTTTCCTCATGTGTCATGAGGATGCTCTTGCTGTCCGGAAAGCAGGGGAAGCAGGGTTTGTTCTCCTGTATCCGTAGTTGCTTTAGAATGGGATTAAAGGGCCAAAGCAACGAGGAAAGCAACAACAATGCCTCTGACAACCCTGTCGACAGTTGTTAGCCACGTAATGGAACGAAAGTAGCTTAAAGAAGAAAGAGTGCAGTGGAGACCTGGCTAAGCACATACCCACCAACAAGACCATGAGTCTCGGAGACTGCAGCGCTTTTGGCATTTCCAGCAGTGTCCACAGGCTTGCCGTCATGAGCAGTGTTGCTTTCCTGGGCACCCACATCTGTGCCGGTAGGGTCGATCAAGGTGACAGAGGTGGAATTGTCTAGCGGCCATGTGGTGTTGGTGAAGTTTCCGAAGGAGGTTCCGTTCGCGGTAAGAGAGGGAAATGCAGAAGGAGCCGAAGTAGTGAGGCCACTGCTGGCAGCCGCTCCGTTGATAGATTCGCTGCTGGAGATTGCTGCAGTGCTGCTTTGCTCAGCGTCGGGTGAGATCACGATCGTTGCAAGCGCAGAGTTGGGCTCGCTGCCGAAGACAGTGACAGTTGAAAGGGCGACGGTGGTCACGGCAACCTGGGCATTGGGAGAATTGGCCAAGTCGACCGGAACGGTGACAGTCTTGTACACGGTCGGCTGCTGGGCGATGTTTTGAGCTTGGGCGACAGCGCCTGGAGCATCAGCAAGCAGCACGAGCATGCCGGGAACCAGTGGCACGATGGCGAGCATCTTGAGGCGTCTTGATAGCGTGTTTGCTGAATCAACCGATGTTGTGGTGGGAAATGTAGATGATGCAAGCTGCAAGGAGCAAGAAACCAAGGAGACCAAGGATCTGGGAGAACAAGAAGGTCAATGATCTGAGTACGTCAGGATGTGTGGAATGGCGGGAGGAGAGACGACGGAATGACTCTGAACTTGAAGTTGACGGGGAAATCTCCGGCACTGGTTGTGGAGTAATGGACAATGGAGGACTTGAAGGCAACGACACAAGATGCAATTGGTTCCTTCATTCGACTTTCTGGTGCTTCCTCTTACGTGGGAAGGTCATCCTGAGGAAAGCGCTGCTCCTTCGCGAAGCGGATATCAGTCCTCGTTCATTTGTCAAGATTGTGAGCGCCTTTCCTTCCCCAGGTGATGAAAATGTAGCAGACACCAGTGTCGAAAGGAAGGTGCGTTCCCTCTTTGCTCGCAAAAATAAGCAAGACCTGTACTGATCAGCTCAGACAAGGGATGCAACTGCCGCCCGTGATAGAAGCCCTTATGGTTTTTGCTTCATCTTTGGGGTGCTGCAATTGTTGAGATGATGGTTGCGATGGGCCTTCGATTATAACCCACCGCCCCTGTGATTTTGATCACCGGATTCTTCCGTATAAGAAGGTACTGTATGCAAGGTGGGAAGTTTGATTGCCGGCGTGGAAGGTGCGATGGTCAGTCATGCAAACACCTTCCACGTCCGGGTTGCATGCAGTGGGCTGATGAACTGCCCCAAGTGGGGGAAAAAAAAAAAAAAAAAGTCACCAAGCCAAAAGCATATCATAGAGTCCAACAAAGCCTTCAGACCGAATAAATTACATTGCGCTGCGGATCGCCGTATGTTCCGTTGTTCGCTCAACCATCTTTGAGGCGCTCCATTATGCTTCATCGACTCGACGAGCTGTACAACCTCCCCTCTTCTCAAGAACATGACCATAGCCTGTATGTGTGCGTGGGTATCATGATGAAGTCGCAGAAGCATAAAGACATTTGCCAAAAAACATGCATGCATATTAAATTCCCATTCCATGCCCAGAACGCCGAACAGAGTGATAGAAACCAAGGTTAGGGACAAGGAAAGGGCAAAAGCAAATCCAAAGAAGAATAGCCTGCAAAAACATTGATGCGATGATGGCGATGAAAGAACCCGCGAGCAGATGCTGAAAGTGGAGATGGCCGCGCACCCAACTAACAAAACTCCAAGTACTAGATGACGCACTCCTTCTTTCCATTCTGAGAAGATGGGCTGCCTTGTCCAACCCGTTCTTTAGTTCCATGGGATTAAAATAAAAAAAGTCCATAGAATCCTGTAGAGACGGAAAACAAAAAGAGGAATGAATGGAAAAGGAGAAACCGTACTGAAATCACAAATAGGTATCAGACCGATGTCGATTGAACAGACGATCTTCCCTGCTCGGACGCCGTGAGTGCCGTGTCTCTAGAGGTAATTTGACCTTGTTGTGATGCGCCCCCTCCCCCGAATCCCGATGACAATAAACGAGGGCTTCGATTAGTAGGGTACGTAGAGTGATGCGATGATACCGGAGGCTCCATTGGCGTGGGAAGAGACGTGGGAGTTTGCGGTTGCTGCTGCTGTTGTTGATGCTGCTGCTGTTGGTGCTCCCTGCCTGGTACAGTACCCGGCCAACTCGAACTGTGATCACCTACCAACCGGTGACCCATCTCCGATGAGGAGGACGTCATATGGAGAGTTCGGGGTACACTCTCGGGATGGAGCAACGAATGCTGCCCACTCTTGCTTGCCGCCACCGGATCGTAGGGACTCGCGACCGGTGAGTACCGGTACGATGAGTTGTAACCATGATAACCAGCGCTGAGGGGACTGAGTGGCTGAGACGTAGCAACAACAGTCCTCGGCGACGGAGCAATAGGTGCCGGCGCAATCGGCTGGTTGGGTTGTGGCATGTTTTGACGGGCTCGACTTTCATCTTTCTTGGGACGACCCCGTTTGCGACCGGTGGGTGCCGCGCTCAACGTTGAGGTCGAGGCAGGGACCCCTGGCGAGGGGAGACCGTTGGGCCGTGGCTGGATGTTCACAGGCTGGACTATTGGGGTGGGAAATGGTTGATGGCCATATGGTCGCATGGGCGAAAAGAGCGGTCTTTCCTCGGCAGGGCCAACTGCCCGCCTCTTTGCATAATGATCCTCCGAGTCATCGACCGAGTTCCGTTTCTGCGGTGACAAGATCGGTTTTTGAAAGGACGGCCTGCTCACCATGGAGTTATAAGCCTGAATGCATTGATTCACGGTCCTCCCTGCATATTCCAAGTTAGAGGCTGCAGTGCATATTTTGGGCCATAAAAGAATCCTTAACTCACCTCGAGGAATCTGAATCGAGTGCCAGTCTGGTTGATGGATGTTATGCTGCTTGATAAACTCTATCATGTCGTCCACATTGACGCTAACTTTGATGATTTCCCCTAAGAGGAAGCGCTGCGCGAGAAGAGACATGGGTAAGCGAGAGGCGGGGGCGGGGGAATAGGAGCCAACTTGAAAATGGAAGTGTTCATACCTTTTCTTCCTCATCAAACGACGACTCCATCTTGGAGGTTTGGTCCCTGGAGTCTGCCGTCGACGGGAGGGAGGAAAAAACGAAGGTCAAAAAGAGAAATGGCCGAATGATGTCTAGTCATTTGTCAAGGGCCAAGTATGACTTGCTATTCGTCGGGCAGGCAATAGGCCGGGGGTGACGCTCGTGACCGCAGAAGACGGGGCAGAGTCGCAGTGGCGAAGCGGCCTCATTCATATACGAATGGGGAGAATTGGTGCTTGCGGCAGTCAAGCTGAGAAGTTGCTTGGAGCTGGTGGTGCTTGATGTTATACTGCTGCTTCCTGCTTGATAGTGGAGGCAGGCTTGTGGGTATGTAGGTAGGTAGTGGTGCTTGCCCTGTTGCAACAACAACCTGCTTGCTCCCACTCAACTGCGCGCGCGCCGCCTGCAGGGAATCCAGGATAAGGACGGACGGGAATGGGGACGGCAGGGGTCAATGTACTAGGCAAGATATGAAACGAAGGTCGACGATAGTCAGAGTCGAAATATGTATGAGGTGCGGATTGCAGTTAGTAGTGCCAGAAGGCGTTAATCCATCATGTTCATGACCGTGGGGTCACGAAAACCAGGGGGTGGGTGAAGCGAGCGAACGGATCCCCAAGTCCAAGACACTCTCGCCAGACCGGGAGATGAGTGGAGGACGGTAGCCTGGAATCGAGCAGGGCAGGCGGCAAAGAGACGCGAGCAGTACAGTGGGAAGCGCGCGTCTTCCCGTTCGTTGGCCTGCGGAGTTTCGATCTAGCTACCGTCGAGGAGGCGACGGCGGGCGAGTAATTATTGTTGGCCGGGGATGAGTGGCAGACGATGTTGCTGTTTCGGTCAATGTTCCACTGTTGCACTGTCGCACCGGGGGTGGTGGGCGTCCCGGTTTCCAATGTTGGTGTTAGTGAGTGCTCCACTGTCGAAATGATCCCGGTCCGGTTGTCCAGGCGCAGTGGACGGGATGGATCGATGGGACTTGGGGACTGAGGTCAAGTCGGCGACAGCGACAAGAATAACAACAACGACAACAACAACAACAACAACAACACCCCGGATTTGTTCACCTGGCTGGTCTCGCCGTCCAGCTTTCCACTCCTTGTCCAGCCGGCGTGTGTTGCAGGGGTGGCCTGTCAGGTCAACGGTTCTGTAACAAATTTGACTTTTGTTTCTTTTTCTGAGAGATCGCGTACTGAACCCTCGCACCTTAGTCTGAGATAATCTCATGCAGCGAGTACCGTTAGATAAGCGGATACAAGGTGAAATCTCGACTGGCGCAACCTGAACTGTCTGTCCAGGTCTTGGTTTCCACTGGTGTTGTCCAGTTACGCAACGCAGAGCGCAAAGAGGGAGAGTTGCAAGTGGAAGGTAAACAAGGGTGTCTCGTAAAATTGCGGTTGCAGCTGCAAGCAGGCAGATCAAGTGACTGCACGTGTGGTGAAAGGGTGCTGCCGGCCCACTAGCCACTCTCCTTAGGCCTTGGCTTTTGATCGCAGTGGCATCGATGGATGTAGCCAAGTATGTAGGTAATAATCATGTGTGAGTGAGTGTGTGTGTAGTGTGTGTGTGTGTGTGTGTCTTGCTGTTGGTGTGGATTCGCTCAAGTCAAGCAGTTTGCCGCGAAAAGGAAAGATTGAAATACACACCCGACAAGCAGCAGCAACACTAGCAGCAACAGGCATGTATTGACGGGAGCTAGCCGAAGGCAGAAAATGGACGACGGGCCGGGGTCGATCCATGTATTTGATGGCCAAGAATGATAGACGCGTGACTTGCGTGTGTTGTGAGAGGGCCGTCCAGTCCAGCTTTGAGGGTTGCTCAGCCGATGAAAGTCAGTATCAGGTATCGAAAGTTGACTGCAACTTCGGAGTACTTTTTCACCTCAGCTTTGGTTCGACCAGAACTTGGATAAATGGGGGGAGGACATGGACAAATAATGGGCCCGTCATATCCCGTCATGTCGATAACATCCAGGTTGACCACCTGGTCACCTCAAAAGGCCTGGCTGCGACCCCGTCGCCCAGCAAACTCTCGCTTTAGAAAAAGGGTACAGTATGGAAGTACTGTCTCGGGCAGAGAGACCTTGGCTGACGGGAATTCCCCCTCCCGTCGTCGCAACCCAAACCTCCAATGTTGACGAAACAACATGACTTGACAACCGCCCAAGCAGTTGTATTTTTTTTTTTAAAAAAAAGAAAGAGGAAAAAAAAAAAAAAAAAAAAAGGTCATCCGTGACCGACCACGAATAATTCCAGTATCCACCTCGGTCTTGGATCGTCGCAACGCGGTTTCTGCGCGGGCCGAAGAGAACGAGCGAATCCAGTAGCGAAACAAAAATATCCGGCCGCAGGAAGAAAAACAGAAAAAGAAACGAACGAGAAAGAGGGAAGCGGAATGACGGCGACAACGCAAAGACAGACGGCATACGCGGTTCCGCCGAGGAATATTGCTGCTGCGAACTGCGACCGAAAGCCGGGAAGCTGAGACACATGGTCGACGAAATGACTGTATCGTTTTCCCGGTTGGGAAGAGGGTGCCGAAAGTCAGACCTTGCTGTCGCGACCGTGAATCGACCGTCGAGTATCAAAGGAAGCCTCCAACGGTCGCAGTCGCATCGCATTCCATCCATTCATGGCAGCGCTGCAATGGGGATGGGGCAATTCGCCTGAATGCCTCTGATGGGGAGGGTTGACATGGGGGACATGGGGTCCCGCTAGAGGTATGGGTCTTGCCATACATGATGGCTGGAGGGATGCTTGGCCCCACGATGGATGCACCACTCCCACTCAAACCACCACCACTCCTCCCTCGACCTCTCTCCGATCCCATGCTCGCCATGCCATGCTTCAATGGCTGCGTCGTCACCTGTGTTGACCGGTGTTCTCCAATTCATCCATCCAGATTCAGCATGGCTCTTTCAAAATGGCAGTACCATCCCCTCCACCCCTCCATAGACGTCCGGGGCAGGTTACCCAGCATTTCCATGACAGAAAGGGAAACCTCGTAGTAGCCACCGTCACCGCCACCGTTGAGCATCACCTTTCTCTCTCTTTCCATTGCTGACCTCTCATCGGCTCGAATCTTCTCTTCGATACGCATCTAGCACCCAAAGGGATGCTCGAGATGGCCTTCATAACGTGTCGCCTGCAGGCCTGCAGATTGGCCTGATGATAAATGGACAGCCATATGCATCCGAGACCAGCGTGCAGCTGCACATGTGACCCCCCATTTGCTGGTCTGCCGCCATGATAGGGTGTGGCTGCTCTGGGGAAGTGTGGCCAGCAGACGGAGATGGTGGTGGCCGTAGTGGTGGTCGATGGTGGTGGACGCGGTGGTGAGTGAGATTTGGCCGCGACCCTTTTATTCGTGAACCCAACCCAACTCGTGTCAACGTGTCCAACCAGCCCCTGGCCCTTTTTCTTCCGCCCGTCGCTGTGCGAGATTTTCAGCGACACCTTTCTTCACATTCCCTCATCGTGCCCCTCGTCGGTCGTTGAGCCATGATCGCGGCGGTGAGATTGACGGTCCTGTCGTAGTCGAGGAAACACGGAGCCTTTTTTTTTCCCCTCTTGGTCGCTCGGTCTTCCGGTTCTTGTCTTGCTCTTAAGTCGCACGAGAAATTCTGTTGAAGCTGAGCTGCGACGTCTTAACAAAACTTTGTTCAATTGGCCCGTTGATCTCTGAGCTTGGTAGTTCGAATCCCCACTGACTAGAGGTCGGAAGGCTTGCTTCGGCGACCATTGGACGCTGTGCTGAAAAGATTCGCCAATGAGGGTGTTTGCGCGGCCATGTTCCATCACACGAGCTGAGAAGCACACGTCAAGCGTTCGTCCTTGTAAGAGCCGCATCGTCCGGGTTATGACAAGTGAGAAATGTGATGTCGGTCAGGGTGATTTGAGAGTCGTCGCCGCCGTCGTTTGTTGCCATCGTCGGAATGTGTGAAGCTTCCATGAGAATTCTGGAAGAAACAGCGACGGCGGTCCACAACATGGAATCCCACGAGCGTCTTTAAATGTCTTGCAATGACCTCGGACGCTTCTCCACATAAAGCTGCTGCAAGATGAGCTGGCAGGGCACCAAAGCAGCAAGGTCCAGCACGTCCAGCACATCACAGCACACACTTTCGCTACACCAAGGAACCATAGCAAAGAGCACGGCAGGGCAAGCGGACGGATTTGGCAACATTTCCAGCAATAGTACCATCAGGCTTTGCCGGGCCATCAGCTATATAAATACCAGCCTCATTAGGTTGCTGCTGGCTGGCTGTCCCATCACGTCGTGTTCGCTTTGCTGTCAATGTTGCGCCCTGTCTGCGCCCGGGTTGCATATGGTGTTTATGCGTTTCGCCCTGTTCCATGTCTCCTTGTTTATTTGTTCCTTTGTCTTTTTGGTCTGAGGCAACGTGCTACGCTATATGGGAGGTCCTTCCGGAAAGGAGGGAGAGCATGGTTCAACGACGTTGCACACAAAGACAAGCCTGGCGCGGGTCCCTGACATATGAGATCAGATACAGCATATATCGAAGCCAGAAACCGTCAGAGACACTACTTCCGCCGCAGTACCTTTTTCTTAAGGCAATGTTTAAAGCTTGGAAAGTGACCAGTGGTCTATCAAGAGCGCCACGCAGTTGCAGCAGTTTCGCATTCCGATGGAAGAGGGGGCACGATATGTGGTTGTTGTTCCACAGATGGCGATGGCCGCACAGGTTGAGACGGAGACCCTTTGGGCTCATATAGGTTGTCGGACGTCATCGGTGTTGAGACGTGAAATGACATGGAGGGTTGGGTTTAGCATATCCGGAACCTAGATCCTAAGCTTCCCCATCCGGATATCCCCAGACTCCCGCTTTGCTCGAGGCATTCTCTCTCTCCATCACGAGTCCACAGTGGACGAGACACTTGACACCAAGGCCGCCCAATTTCGAACCATTCGCAATCTTGATTGACTCTGAAGACAAGCCTTCCCCCTTGTCGAATAGCTGGAAAAATCGCTGCCCAACGCCGACACTTCCAACGGCAATGTCCATTGATGTGATGAAGTGATGAACTTTTTGCTGGTCGAATGGGAATTCCATGTCATTGCGCCGCCAATTGATGGTGGGGTCTGCATAACCCAAAGGGACATGACAGCTGCCGAATGCCATTGGTTTTCAGCTGCCGGACCGTATGGGCTGCGGAGGCTACCAAAATCGAAACGTAGAGGTCTGCGGCAGGCAAGACCAAGGACCACCGGCACAGTGCCGGACGAACCAGGCGAGGTGGACAAGCTCACGGTGGCACGGCCTCAGCTGGATTGCCTGCCACAAGACTCCAGTGGACTGGACTTTTGAATGGCGATCTCTTTGACCATGCGCCGATACCAATTGGCAGTAGCGCCAGCCGCCGCGAACGAACAATTCCCATTGCTACGCTCGTCCCCAGACTCTCAGAATTCTGACTGCAACTGGCACGCCGAGAAACAGCGACTCCCTCTCTTGTTCGGACCTGCGCGTCGTCTGCCCCAAACAGCTCCCTCTTACGTCCACCGTCGTCGCCGACCCATCGATTCTCTCTTTGGCAGCGCATTTTCCCGGCAGTCAACAACTGAATAATTGCTTCAGCCCAACTGAGGCGTGGCAGTTCGTCGCCTCCAACTGAACCCTCTCAGCATCCGAGTCGCCAGCCAGCGGTCCAGTCGCAGTTGAGCATGCTGTCGCAAAGATCAAGGAGCCAAGACAAGAACACCGCAACGGCAACGGAAGAATAACGGCACCAGCGACCGGCATCCTTTTCCTTCCCTTCCTCTCCAACGAAAGCACCGCGAAGCACCACACGCTTTAGCCGACTACACAGGTACTCGGCCACATCAACTTGCATCATTCTGCCGCCGAGACGAGACGTCACCTTCTTTTCAGCCCGTCGCTCGCTCCACTCTCACCTTCTCATGACCTTTGCGCCTAATCCTACCGACTCCGCCGACCGTCTCCTTTTCCCTAGGTTGCCTTCTCGATCTGCACCTTCTTAGTTTTTTCCTCGACTGCGACCTTCGTACGGCAAACGTGCGCCAAGTGCCCTCGACACACAGACACACAACCGAACCATTACTCACAGTCCCTTTTTCGGGTGCGCGCAGGGCGACCCCAGCTGCTGCATCCACCATGGAGGACGGCCGTCGCTCACCGGATTCGTCCAAGGAATCAAAGTCGGAGGAACACTCCAAGATGAACGGCTCCAAGCTAAAACGGGATGGCGCCAGCAACGCCGGCAATGCGGCTACGCCAAACGGCTCCCAGACCGGAAACTCGAGACACCCAAGCATGTCGCCCGACGAGCACAAGGCTGCGAGTGAGAGCACAGCAACTCCCAGCGAAAATGTCCCGACACAAAAGCCTTCGCGAAAGGCATCTCAGAAGAACATGAAGAGGGAGCCGGTGCTCTTCAACCATCTCCCCGACGTTAGGGAAGAGGCATGCACACATTTCCAGGTCATTCATGACTGTCTCTATGGCTCAAAGAACATGGGTGCATCCGAGCACGACGCGTTGGATTGTGACTGTGCGGAAGAATGGCGTAAGTGAAAATATCTTCAGTTTCCCCTTGCCGCTAGCGTCATGTCCTCCTCCGGCCCGCCCGCCCGCCGGCGCCCCCCAACCGAATACTGACAGCTGGCTCATCGTATAGGTGGTGATATGAACCATGCGTGCGGGGAAGATTCAGACTGTATCAATCGGGCCACGAAAATGGAGTGCGTTGACGGCGACTGCAACTGTGGTAGCGGATGCCAGAACCAGCGCTTTCAGCGAAAACAGTATGCCGACGTGTCGGTCATCAAGACGGAAAAGAAGGGGTTCGGCCTCCGGGCAAACACGGATTTGCAAGTTAACGACTTCATTTTCGAGTACATTGGCGAGGTCATTAACGAGCCGACATTTCGCAGCCGCATGGTCAAATACGACAAGGAGGGCATCAAGCACTTCTATTTCATGTCACTAACCAAATCCGAGTTTGTTGATGCCACTAAGAAGGGCAATCTCGGCAGGTTCTGCAACCATTCGTGCGATCCTAATTGCTACGTCGACAAGTGGGTGGTTGGTGACAAGCTGCGCATGGGCATTTTTGCGGGGCGCGCAATCAAGGCGGGTGAGGAACTGGTGTTCAACTACAACGTGGACCGCTATGGCGCCGACCCGCAGCCTTGCTACTGCGGTGAAGCAAACTGCACCGGTTTCATTGGCGGCAAAACGCAAACAGAGCGTGCAACCAAACTGCCTCCTGCCACCATCGAGGCGCTTGGTATCGAAGACGGAGACAGCTGGGACACGGCGGTGGCGGCCACCGTCAAGAAGCCCCGCAAGAAGAAGGCTACCGAGGACGATGAAGAGTACATCAACCGCTTCGAGCCTCGTGGCCTCGATGAAGAGGGTGTCACCAAGGTCATGGCCACTCTCATGCAGTGCAAGGAGAAATGGATTGCCGTCAAGCTGCTCGGCCGCCTTCAGAATGCCGACGATGACCATGTCCGCAATCGGGTTGTTAAGATGCACGGATACCAGATTTTGAAGACAACCCTCAACACCTTTAAGGAAGACACCAATGTCGTTCTGCAGATTCTCGATATCCTGTACCAACTCCCCCGCATCACCAAGAACAAGATTACCGATTCCAACATCGAAGCCGCCGTCGAGCCCCTCACCCATTCCGACCATGAAGATGTCGCGTCGCAGTCCAAACGATTGCTTCAGGAATGGAGCAAATTGGAGACAGCCTATCGCATCCCGCGCAAGAAGCTCGACCCCTCCGCTCCCGTAACCACAAATTCGTTTGAGGATGACCGCCGTAACGTCAATCATGAGGAGCATCCCTCAAGACCTGTCAATCCGTTCGAGAACATGGTTGTGCCCACGGGTCCCCGCAGCAACATTCCCCAACGGAACATGAACTACTTCAACAACCAGAGACCACGCAAGCTTCCAACGAATCTCCCTGCAGGATGGTTTGTCACCACTGACAGCACAGGCAAATACTATTTTTACGACAAGAGCGGCCATACCCAGTGGCAGCGGCCTACAACGCCTGCTGTCGACGTGCCCAAGCCCTCTGCCAAGGTGGAACAAAACCAGAAGGCTCTGCAGGATATCATCGACAGTTTGACTAAGGAGCCGACGCCCCGCCATTCTGCGAACCAAACCCCTAAATCCAACACACCTGTGCCAGACAATGGTAAGAAGGAGAAGTGGAGGTCTCTTCCGGTTGAGAAACAGATGAAGATTTACGAGAACACGGTATGTCCAATCCCGGAAGCCAACTCCCCCTCTCATTGCGGTGACGCTAAACAAAGTACTTTCAGCTCTTTCCTCATGTGAAATACGTCATGGACAAGTTTCACCGAAGACTTCCCAAGGAAGACCTTAAGCGTTTCGGCCGTGAGATCAACAAAAAACTGGTTGCTTCCGACTACAAGAACCACCGTGTCGATGACCCTACGACCATTTCCTCCAACCAGGCAAGGAAGATCAAGAAATTTGTTAAGGACTTCTTTGATCGTGCTGTGGTCAAGCACAGGGAAAACGAGCAGCGCGCTGCACAGAAAGCCGGGCCATCATCTTCCGGCGCCCCATCACCTACCAACGGCGGTTCAGCAATGGAACCCAAGTCACCACTTGGCCGTAACGGCGCCAGCAATGCCCCCGTCAAGAACCAGCAGCCCGACGCCGATGGCGATATCGTCCTTACAGACGTGGAGGATGAGGGCGAGAATACTCCTGCCACCTCCAGCCCAGACCGCAAGAGGAAGCGTGCGGAAGAGCAAGAGGTTCCGGCGCCGGCATCCGAAGCGATACCTTCACCGAAGCGAGCCAAGGAGGACTCGACAACCGAAGACTCGATCCCCAGCCCTCCGCCCCCTCCGCCGCCGCCGACAGATACTCCACTCACCGAAGAGGAGCGATCAATGCGTGAGCAAGAGGAGGCCTTAATGAGGGAGAACGAAGAAGCGCAGAGGCTGGAGGATGAGGAGGCCGAGCGCCGGGTGAGTGTTACTGTCCAGGGAGCGGCTGCTGCGACCAGCAAGGTGAACGGGGTAAATGGGACCAAGGCCCACCATACCTCGAAGGCATCACCTGCTGTATCCGATGAGAGTGGGATGGATGCTGGTCGTGATGAGAAGAGTAATAAGCAAAGGGTACAACAGGAGCCCGTCAGTCGTTAGCTACCTTTTATAAGTTCTTTTCATTTCTTTTTTTCTCTTTCTTTCTTTATTCTTCTGGGTGCGTGGAAAAGAGTTCAAGGGCTGTTGAAAGCAAATCATGAACAGAGAGGCACAGTTCAAGGAAAATGCTTGAATGGCCTTTTCCTTATCGGTTCGTTGCATGAAACGGTTACCGCCTAACCGCCCTGGAATCATTGTTGGCTGGTTGGCATTAGAAAAGTGGTTGGTTTGGTGGGTACTCGTTTATCCGGTTCATGTTGGGTCGGTTGGTCGGTTGGTCATATATCCAAAATCGGTTGGTACACGGTCCAAAGGGTTGATGGTTTTCTGAGTCATCAT
Organism: Neurospora tetrasperma FGSC 2508; assembly: GCF_000213175.1. Taxonomy (NCBI): domain Eukaryota; kingdom Fungi; phylum Ascomycota; class Sordariomycetes; order Sordariales; family Sordariaceae; genus Neurospora; species Neurospora tetrasperma. The sequence goes on from NW_009799101.1 coordinate 3,018,611, forward strand.
TCTCAGCACGTCTAATGTCCGGGGAAAGACGGACGAACAGACAGACAGGCATGGACTCTGGTTATTGCTTTCCTACGATGTTCCACTTTCATCAGCAACAAGTTTATTATTATATTCAGGTCTAGATCGGTGACGGATTGGGTGATGGATGTGCCGGTGCTAGGAACAATTCGACGGTCATCAACATATAGGCGGTAGGCTACTATAATTGGTGGACGAGGGGCACCAGTATTGCTGGCTGACTTTTCAGTCATGGACACACACGCACCTGCACCCTTGTATTGCCTTGGAGGAATTTTCTATTGGTAGAGAACGCAATACTGCATTTTGACAACGGACGCGGTGGTGGCGGTGGTGGTGGTGGTGGTGGTGGATTGACACACACACACACAAGTGATAGCAGATGCATCCATCCTCGCTACATCCCAAACGGCCGGGCAGCTTCTGGCAGCTGATCCCTGGAGGAGGTCGTGTTGAAAAAAGTATATCTACAGGAACCATGATACACGTGGACTGCACGGTGAAGATATCTGCCAATGCAGACGTGTGGCTACAGTGGACCTGGGTGGCAGATGCCTACTTGGTTGCTTGTTTCAAACTCATACAGAGCTCCCTCTTTGTCTCACCACCTCTTTTCCCTCTCCCTTTTTCTTTTCTTTTCTTTTTTTGCTCTCTTTCTCTTAATCTCTCAAAGGCGTTAGGTCTCAAAAACGAAATGGGAATCGGAGAAATGGAAAAAGCATGAATTGGCAACGGCGTCTTTTTTTTTTTTTTTTTTTTTTTTTTTTTTTTTTTTTTTTTTTTTTCAAATTTGGGAAGTACCCGGAGTGAGATGAGAAACAAAGGCGTTCGTTGGCGTTTGATCTTGCCTATATATATACACACAGAGTAGTAGTTCCTTGTGGAAATTTTATCGCATGGCATTGTTGTTTTCATCACTTGCGGTTTGGGTTTCTCATGGTATTGTTATTGTTTTGCTCTTCATTAGGGGCAAGCGAGCCAGCAAGCAAGCAAACTGGTAAACAGGCAGCCGGACTGGAACTGGACAGACGGGCGAGTGCAAAGTGGTGCGAAAAGGCACATGGCAAGATAGGAAAGAGATGAAAGACATAGTGGGAAACTTGGACTCCGTTTGGCGAACTGGGGGGATATAAAGTAGAGAGAGGGAGACATGCGCTTGCCATTTCGTTGTACTCGCGGCGATTGGCGATGTGATGTGGGTTGAACGAGGGAATATACCGCTGTTTGATACATGGAATCTAGAAAATATGCTCTCATGAGTAGAACATATTTGACGTGAATGTTATTGGATGGATACGGAATTTTTGGGGGACAGTCTGATCATAGTGGTGAAGTCTTTCCGCTCGCTCGTTCGTGCTTATAAGCGTGAGCTCTGCCAAGATCTCGGTGGATCTTCGTCTACTTATTCACGCAAACACAGTTTCAAACGTGCTCGGCTCTTATGCATATCCGACGAGGCAATACGACCAAGTGATGGCACGTGAAAAGTGCAGACCGTGAATCAAGAGCGTTCTGACTGGCAGGTTGTTCGACTAATCTGTAATTGGCTATATGTTTTACAATGAAGGTAAATGGTGATCATCCAAGAGGTTGCTAAAATTGGAATATATCCATGCAAGAAAAAGAAAAAAAGGGTATCTATCAAGCGCCGTCTCCTAAGGTCGTTAAAAAAGTATATCCAAGAACCAGAACCAAATTACCAGAGAAAAGTCAAAAACCGCGACCAAAAACCGGGTCGTTTTTCCGTCAATCTTATCTTTCCAACTCCTTTGCTGGCTTCGACGCTGCTGCTGCTGTAGCGCCGTTGTGTAGCCTCCTAATCCCATCCGGTCCAGATCCAGATTATCATGCCCTTCCCCCCTCATGTACCTGTATATACCGTTGATTATCATTAGACAAAAAGCCATTAAGTGTTGTGTGTTTGGTTCCGTCTCGACCAGCATTACCTGCCTGCCCTCTTCGAAACGATTAGAGCGGCGCACACTCGCTCCATCATTTCATTCTCATATCATATCAACCACACCAACCCCGCCGCCACCGTCGTCAAAACCGGCACTACCACCCCCAGCTTCCTTGACCCCAATGTGACTGCACCACCGCTCGTTGACGAAGACACAATCTCCTCGGGCAATGTCTCATTAGCAAACCCCACGCCACAAACCACATTCACCATCTTGGCTGCCTGCACATAAACTCCCGCCACGGGCTGCTTGCGGTCGGCGGCAGCCGCATGATAGACCTGCATCGTCTCCCTCAGACACCCATCACAGGTCGGCACCGTCGACCCGGGCAAACTGACATTCAGCGCCAGGTGATAGACATAGACGGAGCTAGGGTTGGTGAAGTTCATGACGGCGTTTGCGTAGCAGTATCCTTCGACTACTTCTGAAGAAGAAGAGGAGGAGGTGTCTTTCAGACAGGTAGCCGAGCGAACGGGGGCGTAGGCGATCATGGCGACGTACGCGTCGCGGACGACGGTGTGGCCGGCGCGGAACTCGGCGCCGCAGTTGGCGTCCGAGATCAGGTCGGAGGCGAGCGAGGAGAGGTAGGAGGTGCAGAAGTTGGCGTTGGGAGAGCACGAGGCGTCGAGGACGCGGGTGAGCGAGACGAGGGAGCGTTGGGCTTGGAAGAAGGATTGGGAGCCCTGCGCGAAGGGGAAGGGGATGTTAGTTATTGTATAATATGAATTAGAGGAGAAGAGAAGGACAACAACAACAAAAGCAGGGAACGTGGTACATACCTGCATCAATAACGAGATGGGGTAGCACTGGTTGAAAGTCTGGTTATTGAGAAAAGAGTTGAGAAAAGCCGGGCAGTTGCTGTTGGGGCCAAAGTTGGCGGATAAACTGCCGTCGAAGAACTTGGGTAGGGAGCTCGATACGGCGGCGGTCTCTTCGGCCCGGGCGGCGGTGAAAGTGGAAGCACCCGTGGGTTTCTCGGTGACGGTAGAGACGGCGATTTGGAAGGTGGTTGTCACGGAGCCGGATGCAACGGAGGTCATTTCCTTTTCCTCACGCTTCCTCAACCCTCCATGCTTCAACTCCGCCTCCTCCGGTGATAGCAAGATCCATTCTCCTTCATCGATGGTTGGTGGTTCTGAGGTGTCGATATCCAACGGCGCATTAAAGTCGATGGAGTCGCTCAAGTCATCCTTGATTTCGATAGCCAGCGCCCGCGCTGTTACCTGGCTGACAAGGCAAAGCAGGACGACTAGGGTGACGACAACCCATTGGGTCTTTTGTGAAGAACGGGAGGTAAACGAGTACATGATCATGTCACGGCTGTAACAGAGTGTCGTAGCAGTTGGTGGTACATTACTCTGTGGAACACAGATGTCGAGTTGTAGGGTATGTAAAAACGAAGGACTGAAAATTTCCTGATCGGCCGGGTTAGACAGACAGATCGGTGTTAGGGCGCGTATGTCTCGGTATGGTTTAGTCGATCTCCCTTTGTATGTTGATGGCCAGGACGGGGGGGTTAAGCGATGAGAGCAGCGAGCGAGCAAGGGAAGCGCAAGTGGGGATGTCTTTCCCGTCTTTATATCACTGCAGCGGTCCAGTTCCTTGTAGGGAGACCGGGGAGTGATGGGTGATAAATGGCGCCGGCCCAACAAGGCGGGATGGGGGTGAGGAGGAGGAGCTAACAATCCAATGTTGGCATCTGTCTGGTCCAGTCCAAAGGCAGCGTCCCGTGGGCTCTACTTAGAAGAAAGGCCCAAGGGCGGGCGGGATCAGGGAAATGGTCCAATATGGGTAGGCGGGTAAATATAAGACGAGGAACAGAACAATGGGACACCAATGGGGACGAAGAACCGGTGCAATGCCGACGGTGGTTGCAGAAGCAGTGCAGAAAAAAAGGCGTAAGGTCTGCGGGTGTTCTGGCCAGAATGGAAGCTGGGGGCGAGCGGAGTGCGGACACTTGGTTCGCCCGGATGGATGGTTGGCTCGGCTGCGGAGATGAATAATGGTGTTGAGAGCAGGGCAGAGCCATGTACCCTGTCCTGTCTGTTGGTGTCCACCACGTTGAGAGATATTATAGAGGAAGAAGAGAAATGGCTCGAAAGAAAACAAAGCGGGCTGAGAGGGTTGGAAGAGGAAATTAAACAAAAAAGGCAGTCGGACAAGTGCTAATGTTCCCATTGGGGGTGGCACTACACTAGTGCTGTGCGTAAAAGCTGCTACTGTAAAGATCTGGGTCAGGGGTAAAGTGGCAGAGAGGCCAGCCCCAATGCTTCTTTGTTGATGGTGGTGTGGTGTTTTTTTTGTTTTTTGAGGCGTTGTGGCTGTCCTGTTGTGTCCCTCTGTGCCGTCCTCGAGCTTCGACAACCTTCTCTCTTCACTAGTTCCTTCCAAGACGTTGAATGAGCCGACCATGGTGGATGCTAAGCCCGGTGATGGCCTCGAGGGTGTTATTCTCGAGAACGGACCTCGACGTTGAGACAAGCAGAGTGGGATCTCTCTCTCGTACAGTACCTTGGAGATGCATGCGGAGTGGAGCAGGGGTGTGGACGACGAGGATGGTCAACAGGGGTCCCGAAAGAGGCCATCACCAACGAACGGGACGAGAGCTTGGACCGCTGGGCTTGGTTACACCGATGCAAGCAAGTGGGTAGGCGAGAAGCGTGGTGATCAATTATTGAATGGCGCATTTTATAACAAAGGTACGTACACTACATTATGTATAGGCTGTACGTGTATACATACAGCGTATATAATGCAGGGAACCTGTCTTGCGCACCTCTGTCGCTGTTGCTGCTGGCTCCGCATTGGCTCGGTGCATGAAGCCGACTTTGTGCAATTTATTGCTTCCATCAGCCTTCCATACCTAGCTCTCATTGGGTGAACTCGGTGGACCAATCGAATTTGCTAAAGAGAGGAAAGAGGTCGTAAACGGTTCATGACGATTCTTGATGGTGGTGATTGTGGTGGTTTGGTGGCGTTTGAGTGGCTCTCTTTCAGCCTCCAGATGAGCGCAAGCGACGGGGGGAACGTACGAAAGAAAAGGTTGGGAACAAGTCCCACAACTTCAGTTGTCATCGCATTGGATGAAGCGATGAAAGCCAAAGACGGACGACGGCCCATTCAACGTGCGTGCGTGGAAGTGGTACCTGGTAGGGTTCAGCATCGCATCAACTGGATGATGAACCCGATTTAGATCAGACGCAGGTACAAGCCATCGATGTTCAGTTGACTTCCAGATCGGTGGTTGAGGGCAAAAGATGGAAGAAAAGGCTACCACCTCACTGGCGACCGCAAACCCCAAAGCGTACGAGGTGGCACATAAGCGAGATTTGGCTTTTCATCAGCACCTGCTGCCAAGCGAGTGCGTCCGTGCGTGTAAACAAATCGATTTTGTAAGCGAATCCGTCTCCCATCACTGTCGTCGAAGCAATCAATCATCAACACACTTACTTTGTTGGCCTCGGACTTTTCCCAAGTGCACCGCGGCGGATGCCCACAGCGAATGAATCCAATCTGCCATCGGACGGGAAAGATTCTCACCCAAGCTTCTCATCAGTCCTTCTAGCTCCGTCTGCTGTGTACCTCACACCTTGCCACGTTCGGGTGTTCTCAAGTTCGAGTCCTACTTGCACGACATTATTGGTGCGACAGGACATCTGTCTGATTTTTTTTTTTGACAAGCCACGGCTTCCTTGTTCTTCCCTTCTTAACATTCCGACTTTGACAGTCGTCTGAAAACGATCCTTCGCACAACAGAGAAACAAAAGACGGAAAAAGTCTGGACCACCCTCAGCCTCCATTGTAGATCCGGCCGGTTCCGGGGATCAGCACAAAGCGGAATGATCCTTTTGATCCCCTCAAGTGTAGTGGACCGTGGCGCGAGAGATTGATTCCCAATCTCGCAATTTCGCCATTGTCTCCCGCCCGTACATAGCTCGTCAAGGTACCCCGTACCCCCGTAACCCCAACAATGTTTTGCGGTACCCTACGTACCCCCGGAAGACACCATCATCACGCCTTCGGGTGTGTGCCACTGGGCCACGTTCGTTCGTTCGGCATTGGAGAGGGCACTGGTATAAGGGAAACTACGTATCAACATCAAAATTACTTGCCCTAGATCATGTCCTGCCCCTTCCCGTCTAAGCTCTACCATGGTTTTTGCGTGCCTGTTCTCTTCACTTAACTGAATGACGGACGGACAGGTTGCGCAGGTGGTCATGAAGTGGATGTGATGTCCCAAGTTTTTTTTTTTTTTTTTTCCCCTCGAATGGATGATCATGGGGCTTTATGCGTATTCGTCACGCTTTTAATATGATGTTTGAGAATTAGTTGGAGATATCTCCCTACCGCGAGGGACATCTGGTAGACAACTAGACGGCAAGGTAGATGGCTGTTATTTCCAGCTTCGGGAACGAGCACACCATACCCTTTCCTCGTCATCGGCTGTCTCCAAGAGGCTACCAAATTTTCATTAACACAGCCGTGCGATTTGGTCATCTTTCACGCTCTTACTACATAATAAAGTGTCAAGCCTGTACTCTATCGATCCCGATGAGATGAGATGAGATGGAATCCCCTACTTTTCTCGAGATTTGGAAACCCATGGTTTAGTCGACCCTTTTCCCGAACAACCACTCGTCTACACATGTCCCTAGACTTGATCACGCATCAATCATGTCAGCGCCCGCATTCAACCGGAGGTACGAGTCTGGGCCTGGAACCCGTTTTGTATACAACAGAACGCCGCCAGCGCCAGATGTACATATGCGTGTCTAAGACCGGCCGGGCATTGAACGGGCTAAAGGGGTTAAGAATAGGTGAGAGTGGTTCAGTTCGACATCAGCCAGGTACTTGAAGATATGGGATCCCCTCTTTTCTTTTGTGTAACTGACCGGCCACCCGTGAGCTTGCCACATTTGCCCTTCCATGCTCCCTGGGCTGGCTTAGTTGCTGGGTGGAAGTGAAATGTATAGATGGTGCTGAACGATGGGTAACGTTGTCGGTGGTGCGCTGGCTGTTAATCACATGCTTGAGTGAGCACAGTTAGTACCAACTTGCAGCCTAGAGCTGTACCTGGATGATTATTGAATCCATTTCCATTTCATCGTAAAAAGCCCCTATTCGTTCATGTATGCATCCCGTTCCAAAACCAGCCCAGATACCAAGAAGCCGCCATTCGTTAGAATCACAATACAACAAACCTACAAAAACCAAGTTTACCTTCCCAAAAAAAATGCCTCAATCTCAGTGACGCTCTCTTTCCCTTTCTTTCCTACCTGCCCACACGCCCAATATCTACGCAAGATAGACATAATTCCCACCCTCTCTCTCGATATAATCCTTTTCGATAAGTCTGGTTTTCATCAAAAAGGTTAGCAATTATCCCTCCCAAAATTGTCCGTACTCTAAGGAGAACAAAAAAAAACGTACTTCTCTATATTCGCCTTGATATCCGCCGCATCTACCGCCCCCCTCTGTTTCGTCTGGTTAATCACTTCGGCCACCAGTTGCGCATGCGCCATCTTCTTCCGGCTCTTCATGATGCGCACAATCGCCGCCTGCGTCTCAAACTGTCTGTCCTGCGCGACCCTTTCGTGCGTCTCCTTGTTCTCTTCCTTGGTCTCCTTGAGTTGGATCTGGTTGATCTTGACTCGGAACTTGGGATCGGTGAAGGACTTGTTGATAGAAAAGGTGTCGGTCTTGTTGACGTCGCGACCCTTGGGGTGTTTGTTGAGGACGCGCGTCTTGCCGCAGGCTAGGGATTGCAGAGTTCGTTGAAGCTCGGGGTCGGGCATCCCCGTTGCTGAGGCGAGTTGCTCGTAGGAGAGGATCCCGTCCGGAGACTTTTCTTCGGCTTCATTGAAGAGGACGAGGACAATGGCTTGGAAGGCGGAGACAAGTAGTTCCTTTGGTCCGCGGTCGAAGCGTGCCTTGACGACGCAGTGCGCGAGGTTGTGCTTCCATGTTAGACGGCGGCCGGTATGCTTGGATTTGTAGTACGTGTCGAACGTGGTGATGTGGTCCAGCACATTTTGCGGCAACAGGACGCGAACATCGGGGTAGGTAGGCCAAGCGGCAGCTGAAAGGACATTCACGCTCAGGTCGAGCTCCGAATTGGCTACGGGCGAGTCCTCGCCCCTACCGGCTAGCCAGGTCTTGTAGGAGGCGATTTCGTCCTTGGCCAGTTCCTGATCCTTGAACATGATCTCCAGATTGTGGGTGAAACTTGAACCGCACTCGTTCTTCAGCTTGGCCAGCATGTTCCTCTCCGCGTCACGGCTAGCACTGCGACCCATGAGGAGTCTGCGCGCGAGGTCCTTCTTGTAGAACGCCTCGAAGATGTCCTTGCCCTGGATGAACCGGAAAAGCTCCAGGCTGTGGTCCAGTTGTCTATCCAGCTCAGCATCTTCATCTGCCGTGCTAGCAATGCCGCTCCTTTCGGCATCCTGCCTGTCCTTGACATCGGACAACAGTGCCTTGGGTAACGTCTTGAGACCACCGCGTAGCAACATGTCAATGTGCTTGGCGATCATCTCGCCCACCTTCGAGGTGCCCGTATTCCACGACGATGACACCGACTTGTCGTTGATGAAGAACCCGAAAGCGTCGCGTAACCCGTACGTGAAATCTTCGTCTCTGCCGAACGCATCGCGAATCATAACGTCTAGCGCGCGACGCAGCTGCAAGATGCGAATAATCATTTCGTCGCCCCTAGCCGTATCGCTGACAATGGCCGCACCCGCCTTCCTGATGTACTGCTCCCACGGTCCCTTGAGCCTCTTCTGGATACCTGACAACTTTAGCAGCTCGTACAGGGCCTTGATAGAATCGAGATCGTTTGCGTCCAGCAACTTTGCGACGCTGCCGCTATCCAGCAGCTTCTCCGCATAGTTGAAGATGAGAATGTCGTGCGCGTCGTCCTTGAGCTGGCGCTTAGTGGTGCTGTCAAAGTTGTACAAATCGCACCGCTCGCTTTCCTTGTTGAGCAGCCGCTCGCAAGCAACAATGTAGTCCTTGAGCCCGCACGACTCGCTACGCTCTTCCGCAAACCTCCTCACGTATTCTCTCGACTCATGGATGAACTTGGGCTCTAGCTCCTTGCCGTACACGCCCCAGAGCCTCAACATGGCCACCGATTCCCTCAACAGCTGCGAATCGAATCTGCTGTCATCCAGCCGATCAAACATAACCAACACACACACAGCATTGACCACCCGTGCGCCGATGGTCAGCATGTTGGCGCCGTTCCTGCTCCTGGAGCTATACATGGCACTGCGGAACGCACTGATACCCATATCATTGACACTCGTTGGCCCCTCCCTTTTGCCACTAGCACTCTTGCCCTTTCCTTCCGCAGTAGTCCCGCTACCACCGGGAAGTAGATAACTCCTGTCCAAGTAGCTGAAGATCCATCTGATCACCAAAAGCTGCGTAATCCACCTCTTCCAAGCGGCCAGCACCGCCCTGAGCAGGATCACATCCTCTTCCCCTCCCATATCGGAAGCTATAGACGGAGCAGCCGCCAATAACGTCTTGAGCACCTCGTCACTGTTCAACCACCCCTTGCACCGATCCTTCAACCACTCGTACAATTCCCCACTCTCCTTCTTGCCCCGTCGGCAGATATCTTCCACCCCGCGGTATAGTTTCTCCATAGGTTGGCCGCCCGTAGTGGTGTTATTGCCCGCCGCTCCGCTTCGGCTCTGACCACCTGGGCCGCCGGGACTAGGACTGTAGCCCCCAAGAGCAGGAGCGGCACCGGCACCGTGCCCGCTAAAGATAGCTCTAAGCGCCGTATCCAGATCGCCGCGAATGCGTGCATAGTGCGCTTCTTCGGTCTGAGTCTGGGTGGCGACAGGGCGGAGGTTCTTGACGACGAGGCGGCGGGCGCCAATGTGTGTTTGGAGGTAGTTGGTGCCTCCTGGTGTTTTGCCCGTGGCCATGCCGCCGCCCTTGGGATTAAGCGGCGCTGTTGACGTACGGCCCGTGCTGTGCGAGGAAGATAGTGGTGGCCCTCGTATGTGCGAATGAGAAGAAGTGGCAACAGGCGAACTCCCTGCGGAGTTGTTACTTCCTTGGGTGAGGTCGATTACCTCGGGCGGTCCGGAAGCGGGGCGTTTTCCCTTGAGTTTGGCGGACATGGTAGGAGGTGTTGTGGCTGTTGTCGGGTGGGCGGCGGAAGAGGCAGCGAATAACTCGGAGCGGGAGCGCTTGTTGGGAGCAGCAGTGTTGGTGCTGGATGATGCGGCGGCGTGGAGGTGCGACTGCTGGGCGCCTTTATCCTTCAGGTTGTTCAAGTCGTCGAAGCGGCGCTTGGTCGGGGTGGCTTGCGGCGGTGATGATGGCGTATGCTGATGAAGATGGCTCGTGGTGATGTTATTGTTGTTGTTGTTGTTGTTGTTGTTGTTGTTGTTGTTGTTGTTGTTGTTGTTGTTGTTGTTGTTGTTGTTGTTGTTGTTGTTGTTGTTGTTGTTGTTGTTGTTGTTGTTGTCACGAGACAACTCGGACGGATTGGCAGTGCTGTTCGAAGGCATCGATGGACAAGTCGTTTTCAACAAACGTCTCCTCTCGCCTGCGCGGCAGGCTTATATACTAGTTGTGCTGTCAATATTTACAGGCTGCGTGGACTGCGAAGCGATTATGGACTGTTGTCAACAAGTTTCTTTGAATTGCGTGGGAGGAAGTGGAAGTTCAAGTCAAGACGGCCGGGGCATGACGGAGTGAACAATTCCAGGTGGGGGAGGAGCTCCGGCACCGTGTCAGCGGCAACGGCGATAACCGTACGGCACTTACCTATACACTCACTAGAAGTGGGACGCGGCTACCTGTTAACGGCGCGTGATTTCGCGATAAGCATCATCGCTATGTCAGTGGCTAAACGGGGGCTCAACGCTAACAGCAATCTAACTTTAACACCAGTTCGATCTTCAACCAGTTCCGTCCCCTTCCCTTCTGAGAACGAGTCAAAAGCACCAACTTCAAATCCAATTCAAACTCAATGCCAAAATGCTTGTCAGACCAACAACCGAAAAACAGTTTCTTGCTGCCAAATGATGTAGACCTAAAAAAGACACTAACTGAAGACCAGTACACAAAAACTCCCATCCCTTCCTTCCTTACTTCGATGCTATGACACCCCATATCTTTTCTTCTTCTGCTTCTTCTGCTGCCTCTTGTTTGACATCTTCATTCTCTCACACCACTCTTCTCTCAGCACACTTCTCTCCATCTCATCTACCAGCCTTTCATGCGAACCCACAGCTCTTTACCCATTGATTGATGACCCTCTAGTGAAAGAGCAGATCACCCTTCGGCTTTTCAGCAGCCATTTGCTCTTCCTCGAACTGTTCGTTGATCATCCGTTAGCAATTGTTTCTTCTCGTCACCTCCCCATGCAGTAATATTAGGCCAGGATTAGGGAAAAAGACTCACCTCCAAAAACCCGGTAGCGTTAATCAAAAGCATAAACGCCTCCGCCAGCTCATCCACGCGTTCTTCCAACTCCAACTGTGCCTGGCTATCCCTATCCGCACCACTGTACGCACTTCCATTTACCGCCCTCATCGAGACGCCAAGGTTCCCCGACCCAGCACCACCAATCCCCACACTCATCTTCAACACCTGAACCACTAACCCCCTAGCTCCCTGCAAGAACTTGCGTCCCTGCAGCGCATTGTGACTCCCGCGCTTCTTGCCGGCCATTACCGCCGCTGAGACGATTCTGGCTAGAAACACGAGGAGCGTATAGTGCCTTTCCAAAGCGCGGACATAGGTCGTGGAGCCTGTCGAGAAATTTGGTTGTTGTTGACGAACGAAAAGTTCCGGGTCGGTGGAGAAAGCACCCGACACTTCTAGGGCGCGGAAAAGGTTCGACTGGAGAACGAATTTGGACCCGAGCTTGGAGCGACAGAGGGCAAGGAGAAGAGAGAGTTTGGACAGGATATATTGGCTGTCTGTGGCGGATGATTGAGTGGTGAGTGTGAGTTGTTGGGATGATGGTGGCTGTTGTTGTTGCTGTTCGACGGAGGAAGTGGGGGAAGTGGTGACAGCGGACCAATCTTTTAGAATGGTCTTGAGGGAATCGACGAGAACGCCGATAAAGTTGAGACGATTCAGGGTGGTAACTACAAAGGAGCCGTCGAGATCGTTGGTGTGCTGGAGACCGGAAGCCGTCGTGGTGTGATCGAGATGGACGAGGGCTCCCAAGAGGATCATGGCGGCGGTTTGGCACGTCGAGTCGGAGCCGTAGGCGTCATCGCAGATGACGTTAAGGAGACGGTCGCCATAGGCTTGGATGGCCCTGATGGCGCGGGAGCGGGCCGTGGCCAGGGCGTTGCTGGTGGTGGTGCCGGTGTGGTCGGTAGTCTTGTCGACTACCGACGTGAGGTACCGGTAGCAGATGGAGTAGTAAAGAGCGCGCAAATCGGCACTGCCGACCCAGCTGGCGATGGAGGTGAGGCAGACTTGGAAAAGCTGAAAGAGCTTGTCACTGATGAGGTTGCCAATGTCTTTGTCGGTGGCGCCATCGGTATTGTCCGAGAGGTCGAGCTTGAAGAGTAGCACCTTGGCAACGCGAGCAAGCTCAAAAGCCTCGGCGGGGCTGAGTGTGCTGAAGGCCTCCAGGCTGGGCAAAATGGCCTGCAGCGCTTGCAGGAGGAAGGCTAGCTTGGGCGTGCCCTTGAAGTCATTGGCCTCGAACATGACCAGCAGGATGTTGGTCCACGCCCGGAGCACCTTGAGGCGGTGGGCGCTGAACTGCTTCTGGCGGTTCCGGTAGATGACATATTCGAGCAACAGACTCTGCTCACGGTCCCAGGCTGCCAGCTCATCTTGTGTGATTAGGGCCTGGCTATCCTTCTTTTCTGGGTTGTCCCGGTTGAGCCTCTCAGCGCGCTTGAGCAAGGCCAACTCGTGGACTTTGTGAACATTAAATTGGGAGCCGGTCATTGCGTCCTCCTCGATGCATGGGGTGAGGTCGATGTCCCTGTAAATATCGAATTCCGGGGCGGGAATGTCCACAAAGTCGACGTTGAGGAAGTCGAAAAAGTCAAAGATATTAGCAATGTTGATGGGCTCCTCGTTGTCGGCCCGGATCTGTCCATTCAGCAGGGCATCAAATATTTGGCGCTTGACGGTGGGTATCCGCTTTTGGGAAACACTGCAAAGCTCCTTGGCAATGTATTCAAAGGCCATGGCACGCGTCGCAAGGAACTCGATATAAGAATGCGATGCGTCCGTGACCAGGAACTCGGGAGAAGCCGCTTCTACGCCGTCCCACCTGAGGTGTGGTTGGACTTGTGGCTCTTGAAGCAGGGTGTGGAAGAGGAAGTTAGTAGCTCGCAACTCTTCCATGACCAACTTTGAAGAAAGGGGTGAGCTCCAGAGGATCTGGAAGATGCGCAAAATCTTCCGCTTAAGAGTTATTAGGCAGCCTCGCATACCCAACTCCTCTTGGTATACTGACAAGCCAATGAACGCGTTCAACAGGCTATGGAAGAGTGACCGCTGAATATCAAAGGCACCATTGGGTTCAATGGCAAGCCCGTTGATCTCGCAGCGGAAGCCAAGGAGTAGATGAGCGATGGTGGGTTTGTCCGGGTTGGCTTTGAGACATTTGTATAGGAAATCGAGGATGAACACCTTGGTTTGGTAATCCGGCGATTCGGCCTCCAGAACAGGATCGAGCGTCTGGGCGATGGTGTTGGCCAAAGACGCGGCAATTGACACACCTGCACCACCCCTCTCGAGCTGGACAATGGCCTTGTTGCGATGCGCATGACGACCATCGGGTTCCCAGGCCGAGATGATCTCGGGGGATGTCGAAATCTTCTCCAAGAGCTTAAGGGAAGCCCAGGTGAGGTCGGGGTTTCCAAGGTTGGTGAACCGGCCGAGATCCTCCACGAGAGACAGGTGATTCATGATGCCATCTTCAAAAGCGGAATAAGCCCCGCTTGCGACAGAGCGGCTTCGCTGTCCAGACTGCTTCTTGATAAGGGGGCGGACGAGATCGAGATAAGTGTCTTGTAGCTCAAGGACCTTGATCATGACCTGGACAGCTCGCAAGACACCCAAAACAACGGGAGAATCGTGGGACGACTGTCCAAGCACATCCGTATCCCTGTTGATAATGTCGACAAGAATGTTCACAACCTTTTCATTGAACAACCACTCCATAACCCGGGCAAATGGGTGCAGGCACACGTAGGCTTCCAGGCTTGAAGTAGACACGGCAACATCAACATTGACGTTGCTCTCGTTACCCAAGACAATGAGGTCCTCGTTGAACGATGCTAGAGAAGCAAGCGCAAACTCCAGGCAGCTGAGCTGAAGGATCCTCAACTGCATAGGATCGGTGATATCCATAGCCTTCTTGGTCAACACGAGACCAAAGACATAGTCAACATAGACATCAACGCCAGACAGTCGGTTACTGGTGCCCAGCGTTTCCTTGAAAGGCAGTTTGTCGCAAAGCTCTCCATCATCAATCGAGGGCTGGATGAGCGAAATAAGCAGCTGGATAAAGGCAACGGGCTGCTCAAATCCATCACTGATGTCGTCCAAAATAGCCTCCATCACCGCCTGAGGACTGGGCTGCAACATTGCCACGGTTCGTTGTGTGTCCGCCTTGGGGCCCCAACCTCCTACTAGCCAAAGGTCGATAAAGTCCCACATGATTTCCGACTCCTGATGGGTCTTGCGATGCATTAGGGCGCGGAAGGCATTGAAAACACAAGCCCGGAGACGGCCGGGTATCTGGGCACTGGCAAGCCTGATCAGAGTTTCGGGTAGCTCCACGCTTGTGTCAAGAAGTAGAAGATTTCTAGCGACTGGGCTTTCATAGCCGAGTTTGGCAATGAGGCGCAGGTAGCACTCCAGCATCATGGCGGATTCGGGTTCAGTCTCGGCCTGATCGCTGCTGGGCTTCGCATGGTGACGGACAAGCTGAGACGGGGCGGGAAGTGGCTTGGTCTGGAGTTTCTCCATGAAGAACTTGAGTTCCTTGAAGATTTGGTTCCAAGTCAAGGAGGCTGAGCGTTTCAACTTGCCCCCCGAGTGAGTGGTTTCGTCAAGCAAGAAGTTGTGGGCGGCTGTCGCGCATTCTTCATTAGCAGCAAGAGCTTGGAGCATCTCGCAGAACGCGCTGACCAGAGGGGTGGAAGCTCTCCTGGACGCCCAATTCAGGAAGCCGGCGAGGTTGCTTTCGGTATCTTCCCAGAAAGTCATGGCTGCGTCCGGTCGGCCATCGTAGGCGTAGGCAATGATCATGAGGAAGCGTTCCAGATCAAGGTCCTGCTCGTGTGTTTGGCTCAACTGGCGCTGCTCGTCCTCCTCCGTCCTCAACTTACGCAAAACGTCTGGGATATTGGAGATGGCAGCATCGATGAGTACCTCGAGGTGTGTCATTAAACAGAAGTGGAAGTGAGGCGCAAAGGGCAGGGCTTCAGATGCCAGAGGCGTAGTCTTACGCTGCAACCATTGACGCATTCCCCAGCGTGTAGGGTCCTGCCAGTCCTGATTATGCGCATGGCAGTCGGCGGCAACGGCGAGAAGGAAGTCGAAGGCGCCGTCCTTCAGGGCATCCATGAATTGTTTTGTCCTCTCCTCGTCCTCCTTGTCCAGGTTGATGCCCCGCGCTTCGTAGCCGGCGTAATCGTCGTGATACCAGCCGCTATACTCGGCGATCCACCATGCACGCACCGCAGCGCCGAGACTCGGTATCGCCCAGACATCCTCGGCTGTCCTTCCACAGATGAACTCGTTCAGTTGTCGCGCCGGCTCAACGTCTCCACCACCCACATTGGAACCAAAGGTTGCGATATAGGCACCGAGTACCGGGATGAGGTGTACTTGGGTGCGGTGTCAATCTTTGCTTTCAAGGTCCAGAGAGGATGAAGATGGAGGAAGGCTTACCTAACAGGTGATCGTATTTATCTACTTTCCCCAGGAGCTGGATGAACTCCTTGAAATCCTTGGACTCGGCTTGCTTCTTCTCGACTGCGGCACACAGTATGAGGGACAGGGTTTCGTGTTGCTCTATTAGCTTGAGGCGCATGATCTCGGACGGTTCTTGTTGGTCCATCCGCTTGGAGACATTGGGCTGAAATAGGACATTTTGAGCTGCCACCTTCTCCCCGATACTTTGCAGAGTCGACCTGATGGCTTGGAGTCCGGCCACACATTTGGGCACGAATTTCTGGGCGCCGGCCTGGGGCTTGCTACCCTGGGCGGGAATGCCAAAGATCCTCTCGTCGACAACCTGGCCAAAGCCTTCCTGTACCGAGGGGTCGATGTCCTCGTCGTTTGCTATCTGGATGCAAAGGCGCATACAGTCGAGCAGGTAACTCCGCTCGTTTTGGAAGCGGAGGAGGCCGCACACCCACAAGGGACGGTCGAAGCTGGCCTGGTCGCCCTCGGCATCGGCATCGAGAAGGACACGGGCAGCCTCGATTTCGTCGAGATCGAGCTCATCGGCAAGCTTAAGGGCGTCATTGATGAAGCTCTGGGTGACGGAATATTCCTCGTCCTGAACCTTGATCCTGCCACTCTGTAGGGCCGTCCTGTTGGTGGGGTTCCGGGGCGGCTTGTCTAGGAACTTGCTGAAGGAATCCGCGTGCTGCTCGAGCAGCTGCTCGACGGTCTGGAGTTCTTCATAGCGCTGCTGGCTGACAGCCTGGAGCTCGGTGTGGAGGGCGTAGAGAGATTCGAATTTGCGTAGTTCGGCCATAGTTGTCGTTGGGTAGGTAGGTAGGTAGAGGAAAGAGAGATCGAGCGAGGGTGGATGGGCGTGCTGTCGGTGTTGGTGGTGTTGGTGATCAAGCGCCTCAGCGCATTTTTCGAAGACGTGTGGAAGACTGCGGCGGCCGTGGTCGCGCTTCCGTTTTCTGTATGCGCACACCCAATCCAAAGAAGCGCTTCTTGCGCAACTGGATCTCGAATCTCGGTGGGTTGGTGCCTGGTTTGTGCGTGTGGGTGTCCGTCCTGTCGTGTTCTAATTAGTCCAAGCACGAGCCGGCGCGTGTTTGGAGGATTTTTCGGTTGGAGGTGGTTCGTGATGTTGGAGCAAAGAGGGGACTGCGGATTGGCGACAACCGAGTTGGTGACGCGCTTCACCTTCAAGTTGTTGCTTGGAGAGGAGGACGGGGAAGCACAAGCAAAGGCGGGACTGTACCTAGGTACCTATGGAATTCACTCCAAGGCTTTCATCCACTGTGAAGACGGGAGGAACGAAGCTTGCAGTCGGGTGCCCAATGATGCCGCGCGGCAGAAGTGGAATGCGCTGCTCCTTTCAACTCAGGTATAGCGATTATGGTAGCGGGTGCTACAGTGGTACAACGCCTGCGGATGGTGGTGACTGTCAGGTCTGACGGGACGCTGGAAAAAGTTTGGCGGTGAGCGATTCTGCCGCGTGTTGCGGCGCGCCAAGACGTTCGCATCGACTTCCAGTTTTGTTGTCGAAACTCGAAAGTCGACAGTCCACCGAGAGAAGGAGCTGTGATCGATGAGAGGTGGTCATAGCTTCACCAGGCAGTAGCATCAGTTCCTTCCTTCAGATGGCCATCAAGATGCACTTTTTTCGTACTTGGTAAGTACCTAAGATTACCCAGGTAAAGACTGAAATTTTGGAGTTTTAAACTTGTTTCTCTCCAAATCCTTTTTTCTTTCTTTCCTGGACACGACGTTTCCCCTCCCGGTCCTCTCTCCCAGAAGCAGAAAACGACTGTCGCCCATCACACGCGTTCCCGTCAGCAGCAACAGCAGCGCTGTAATTTCATGTTATAGCGCCTCATGATACCCTTGCAGTAGTTGTCTTTTTTTCGCCCGTCTTCTCCTCACCTTTCAACAACTTTGAGGTTCTCTTTCCCATCTTCTTTTCTCTCCTCGGCATGTATTGGATTTGCCAAAACACAAAAGCCGTGCTGCTCAAGTGCCGAGTTGCTTTGCCATCACGGTGTTATTGACGGGACAAAACGCATCATCGTGCCCATACATGGCTTCCTTGACAACCACCCCCGTGGCTGCCTTGTCCGTTTAGACGTAGATTCTAGGCATCGCAGTGGCCGTGTTTGGCTTTGAGCCACTTCATTTTTTCTCTCTCCTTTTCTTATCTTTCCTTTTTTGTTATCATTATTTAATTATTTCCCCCCCCTTCTCAAACAGGTATCCTCCCGCACCTGTTCAACCATATCATCGCCCCCCTCACCATGGCGCCAGCAACCGAGACGGTAGACTTCAAGAAGCTCATCGGTAGGCCAAGAGAAATAGCAAACAAGACTGCATTGTGATAGTTACCCTGACACAACACACAGTCACTCTTAACGGAAAGACCATCACCGGACGGGCTAGCGCTCTTAAGAGTGAGTGGCCCGTACATAAAACAACAGATTTTGTATGTGCGTGTGGCCGCCAGACTAACAGCTCGTGGTTCAGGTTTGATATCGTACTTCAAGGGCGACGAAACAGGCTCCCAGGCCGAAAGTCATAGCCAAAAATTGTTTGATGACAAGACATATCATTATGTCTATGAGGCTCTCTTCCGCTGCGCCGTCACCGAAAAAGCAGACTACTTCAGCTGCTTAAAATTTTCGAAAAGCGACCAAATACGCAATAGCTGTGTTAAAAGACTCGAGGGCTGCGCCGAAGCACTCCGTCTAGCTGTTCAACATGGTGCCTACAAGATCAAAAGGAAAACAGCAACGGCCATTGCCGATCATATCACGCAAACTATTCTAGATTCCGACGGCAATTTCTTCGAGCCCCTTCTCAAGGGATACGTCAAGGCGTTGAGCGCCTTTCTAAACGTCCAGGTCAACGTCGAAAACCTAGCCGCTTTCGGAGGCGAAGAGTGGGAATCTTCAATCGACTTGTGCCTGAATGCCATCTCCCGCTTTCTAGAGGCTGCCGAACACGACTCGGGCACTTCAGTCCGCGCTTCCCCAGCCCCGGGAACACCTGCTACCTCGAGAGCAGGCTCAGTTGGACCATCATCCGCATCTGTCCAGGTGAACGGCCAATTGGCCATCGAATTCCTAGCATGTGTCAAGGCACTCACATCAGCGTCGAATGCGCCAGTTTTGAGGAGAGCAGAAAGGATCTCTCAGCTTGTGCTTCGCGTGCTCACCCTTCGTCACATCAAGCTAGGCGAGCTGCAAAGGGATTCCTTTTCCATACTTAACAACATCTTGGTGCGGGTACAGACCGAAAGTATAGCCCTGACCAACACGATAACCACGGCACTGGTCCCAATGTTATCGCACTGCTGGCAAACTCGGTCTTTATCTCGAGACGCCATGTCGAATTCCCTCAAGGATGAGATGCTCAAGACCCTATATGGAATACACTTGTACTTGGAGAGTTTGCTTCGGGAGGCAACGGATGATAAGCTCTTGCAAGATACCGAAGATTTGCTCGACTCGTTATGGTCCGAGTACTCCAGGCGGGATGACAAAACCCGCCTTCAGCTCGGAGACGTCACCTTCTCAGCGATGCAACTGCACCCAGATCACCCATTGACTATGGTGTTCGGCTTACGTCCATATCATCTAACAGGGGAACAGAACTGGGCCTTGCTTGAGAACATTGCCCTTTTGGAAATAGTTTACGCAAAGAATTCTCAACGAGATCGTCAACACCTAGAAGATGAGCCCGACAAACCACGGAAGAGGCGCCGAGTGATAGGAAGCTCGAACCGAATACACCAAAAGCTTATGTCGCAGGATCCTGCGGTACAGCTCACCGCTCTACAGCTTATACCATTTCTGTCCGCGTTGAAGCATCCATCTCTCGAGGAGGTCAAGGGGGCATTGGTGGATTTGTCACAGTTCATTTCTGCGAAACAAGGCTTGGTAGCTTCGTGGGCAATGATTGCATGCTCTAGCCTGGCGGCTCACAAAACGTCCCGCGACCCATCCCTTTCTGCCATGTGGAAGCAAGCATGGCACATTGGCGTCAGATCCCTGAGCTTACCCCCTACGAGCCGCTCTGCATGCGTCCTTTTGAACTGGATTCTGAAAGCGAAGCTACTTTCTGACCATGAACTAGCTGGCGACGTCAATCATATCATCACGACTGCCGATATCAGCGGACCGGCAATGCTCGTTGACTCGGCCCCTGTGCTGATGTTGACCTTACTGCGGGTCCGCAACGCCATCTCCCCCAATGCCAGTCAATCAACTTCTAGTCACGTTATTCGATGGGTTTTCTTGAAGTGGAATGCATCCGAGTCCGCATATGCTTCAGTTCATGGCGTACATGCAGCACCGGTAGACCTTATCAACCTCCTGCGGGCTTGCTATGAGATGTCGCCTCTTCGTATGAACACATCTCTCACTGTCTTTGACGGCCCCGTTGCTCAGTTCCGAGCAGTCCAAAAGCAGCGTCATGCGATGCTACGGTATCTGTTGCTCTTGGAAGATGAAGCCCCCCCAGAGGACTCACACAAAGCAACATCAACTGATCAGCCAAAGAGAGAGGAAATCCGGGCTGCTGATTTGTCGAGTTCTCACTCGGCAAAGCGGCTGATTCTGGAACTGCTCTTCCCAAAGCTTGATGAACTATTACAGATGGTAGAATCATGGCATAAGCGTGGTGAAAGCGACAGCGCAGCCCCTGTGTCTACGGATCGCCTCGTTAGCATCGCTTCGACGTGTATTGTCGGAGCATTCATCATGCCCGAGCTTGTGGGTCTCAACTCTTCCATGTCGAGGGATCTAGAGAAAACCGTGTTTGGTGTTGTTGAGGGCATGATAAAGGCGATTGCTGAGTCTCCCCAGAGTGAAGATCTCTTCAATCTTGTCCTTGAAGTCTCTGCGCCCTACATCCCTACCCTGGGTGAGGCTGAGCTGACTCATTTTAAACGCGAGGAACCATATGCCCTCAGGTTTTTTGCCACAGTTTCAAACAGTTTGCTGGAGAAAACCCGACGAGAATCTCTCACAGACAGCGATCCAGCGTCTATGGATCTTGATGATGAGTTCGACTCCCAGGAAACTCGCAAAAGTACAACAGCGGGGAAAAAGTTCCTATCCAGAAGGGACATCACACTCAACCACACTCCCGAGGCCTTTTACCTCGACACCAGCCTTCGGCTACACCTACTTAGGATCATCCGTGCGGATGACGGTGAGCTTGGCCGGGTGCCTGATCCGATCGTGGATCACCTTCTGGAGCTCTCCGACGAGGATCTCTTGTCTTGCCGGCTTTTCATGCAGGAGTTGTTCGCATCCGATGTTGTCACACCTGTTGATCTCGCGATAAGGATGATTAAAAGGATCGCTGCGACGATCGGCAACAACCAATATACCTGTTGTGAAGCTGCCATGTGTACTGTGATTGACATCATGGAGGGATTCATCACCATGTGGACCGATGAGGAGCTCGAGATCTCGAATTTGGTTGGCGATATCTACGACCATCTCATCAAACGTGCATTGCCCAACAACTCGCTTTCATCTACCGCACAGATCTGGTTTTCGAGACTTCTCTTCCGTCTGCTGGAGGTCAATCCTAAGTTTGCTTCACAGGTTCTGAAGCTTCCTTCCACCAGATCTACGCTTCGGACGATCTTAAAAGACGCGCCCATGGATGTCAAGTTCTTTATTGGCATTAACCTGCCGAGAATCTTTGGGATGCATGTTCTCAAAACTCACGATGACTTAATTGTCGAAATCCTCAAAGTGCTTCCCGGTGAAGGAACGGAGGGCATCGCGTTCCGTCTGTTTGTACTGGCGGAACTCGCGTGCAAATGGCCCACATTGCTTCGTCGGTGTACTTATCACATTTTCGAGACACCTGGGAAGAATCAAACATCGGTAAGCCATGCGACAAGTTGCTTGAAGCGGGTGTCGAGATGTCTCAATCTCAGCAGCCCTCAAGAGTTGTTCACGATTTTTGCTCCCCAGATACTCTATACTTGGCTAGCGGTCGACTCCATCGACGAGATTCCATACAGCATATTTGGGTTTTCGGACCTGGAAGAGCTCCTTTCCAAGAGCCAGTCAGAAGCTGTTGGTATAATGATCATGCGTGGCCATGAAACGGACGCCCGCGAGCTGGCTAAAACTTTGAAGCTTAGTATACGAGAGTTGGTCACGCAGAACTTCAGCAAGATCGTGGCGTACAGCATTGCACAAGATTCCAGCCTCCCAAACGAAGTGACTGGAGAGAGTCGCATGAGGAAAATCATCGGGGCGGAGCCTTACAGCAGCAACATAATTCTCAACTTCGCCGACATCCTGGCCACCTTTTTCGAAATATGCGACCAAGAGTATCCTATCGAAGACTCGTTTCGCAAAGATGCCACCAACTTTGCCTATGCAGCGGATATCATGGACAAAATCAAAGCGTTTGGTCATCTGGACACTATGCTTCCACCAAACCAGCAGCCAAGTTATAAGGCCAAGTTTCTCAAGCAGCAGATACTACACCTCGTAAAGAGGACCAACTACGAGCTACATGATATATGGACACCCGCTCTTGTGGTATTCGTAGCCCGAAAACTGCTGAACACGATTCACCCGGCATTAGGTCCATTGCATGCCTGTTCCGTGCTGCGGAAGATCCGCGTGCTTATTTGCTTAGCAGGCAACACGGCCCTGTATGGCTACCCTCTAGAGATGCTGCTGCATTCTCTACGGGCTTTTGTGGTTGATCCGGAGTGCGCTGATGATGCCCTGGCAATCACCCAGTATCTCATTACCGAGGGAAGCGATCATCTAATCCGATTTCCTTCTTTCCTTGCTGGATATGCTCTTTCATGCTTGGCTGATCTTCGCGTATTCCTCGAGTCGAGCCAATCTAGTACAACTCAGGAGAGCCAGTTCAAAGCGACAAAATCAAAGGCGCAGCTCTTTCACGCATGGTTTTCCAAATATCTGGCCAACTACACCACCAATACATGGAAGGATAAGACACAAAAGGAAGCTTTCGAGGCCATCACCCAGTCTGCTGCTAATATTCGTGTCATGGGTAATGCAGAGAAGGGTACCCACGAGAGCAAGTTGCTCTTGGAGATTCTTAAGGATTGGGGTCGACAGCACCAGCTCCTGAACGGGCCGGCTCGATCGGTTGCTCTGTCAATACTCTGTGGGTCTTTCAATGTTCCACCATCAAGTCGCTTGGACGTGATCCAAAGCGACGAAGAGGCGTTGGCTCATGGTGCTGCTGTCTGGATGAGCTGTGGTTCCCAGAAGCTTAGCAGCGAGTACTTGGCCTGGGCCGGGCGAGTGATCGGTCGATCGTATGCAGCCTCAGGCGACGTACCACCAGAGCTCTTGCGTGAATCGCGCCTTCAGGAGTATCGGAAGAAATCCCCGGTAAACTTTGATTTCATGGAGTCAGAGGAGGCCCTTCTTAGCCTTATTGAAGCCCTTACTGCAAGTAGCGACGGCTTTAGGGCTGGATTGGCTGAGGCTGCCCTTCGTGTAGCAGTATCGGATGCCCTCCATGAGAACGATCGTCCTTTGATCACCGCCTGTCAAAAGAGTCTTTCAGAGTCGTTGCTAGTAGCATCGGAATGGGGAGAGCTTCGAATACCCCGGTCTGATCGCTTCAGTGTCGAACACCCTATTGAGGCCGAGATATTCTCTGCGGAATTTCTGGAAAGTCCAGAGTGGGCACAGCAACTCACCACACTCTTAGCCCAGTCAGTACCGGGGAGCGTCGCACTTAGAGTACTGCCTCCCATCTTGACAAAGGTCAAAGGCTTTGCTGAGCAAGCATTCCCCTTCATCGTTCACAATGTGCTGGAATACGAGCTAGATCAGACCCAAGGGATGAAGCAGAAGCTTTCGGAAGCCTTGAAGAAATGGCTGGCCTCCACTTCACCAGCAGCCAGGGACAACCAGAAGCTCCTGATCAACACAATTCTGTACCTAAGAACACAGGCAAATCCAAATGAGACATCTATAGCAGATCGATTGCATTGGCTCGAGGTCAACTTCTCAACCGCCGCGGCCGCTGCTACGCGATGCGGGATGTATAAAGTTGCTCTGCTGTTCGCCGAGTTGGCATCCACTGAGATTACACGCCAGTCTCGCCGTTCGTCCGCGATTCAGGGACTCGGGGATACGAGCGAGATTTTGTTGGATATTTTTGAAAATATCGATGATCCGGATGCCTACTACGGCTTAACCCAGGACGCTTCGCTTTCGACTGTGTTAGCTCGTCTCGAGTACGAGAACGATGGGACCAAGAGCTTAGCATTTCGTGGAGCCCAATACGACAGTCACCTGAGGCGCCGGGATGTAGCTTCACAGCAAGACGGACAGGCGCTCATCAAGGCGTTGAGCAGCTTGGGTCTCGCTGGCCTGTCGAACTCTCTCCTTCAGACGCAACAGAGCCTGGACGGGTCCTCAACATCTCTTGATTCCACGTTCATCACAGCACGGCGTTTAGAGATATGGAATCTTCCTGCCCCGGCTGCGACCGAAAACTGGGCGGTAACTGTGTACAAAGCCTATCAGAGTATGCATCAAGCCTCTGACATCAACATGGTAAGAAGCGCGGTTCACGACGGTCTTACGAAAACTCTCAAACATCTCACAGGGAAAAGCCTGAACACATTGACACTGCGTCACCAGCTGGGTGCTCTCGCCACGCTGGTTGAACTCGATGATGTCCTGAACATTGGAGATCTTTCCGAGCTCAACGGCATCATTGAAGACTTCCAAGCGCGGTCCAAGTGGATGATGAGTGGGCAGTACGACGATGTCAGTCGGATCCTCTCGTGCCGGGAGACAACCTTGAGCCTGTGGAGTCAACGCCACAACCTTCGGCCAGCGAGGTTGACACCTGCAAATGCTCGTCTGGCGCAAATTCGTGGCATGCTGGTCTCTTCTGACATTTACCGGTTCCACCGTGCCACACAAGAAACATTGAACTTGTCTACCACACTCACAGATCTCATAAGACCGAGTGAACAAATGGGGCTTGCTGTCGACGCAGCAATTCGAATGGAGACTGCCAACTCGCTATGGGATCAAGGCGAGATGATTTCTTCCATTAGGATGCTGCAGAACATTGACAAAGAGTCCCCACTAGAGAAGCAAACCGTTCCTGTCAGCCGTTCTGATCTCTTGTCGAAGATTGGGTATCAGGTGTCGGTTGCCCGGCTAGAGAGTCCAGACACTATTCAGAAGAACTATCTCGAACCTGCGCTGAAGGAGCTGAAAGGCAAGAGTGAAGGAAAGGAAGCTGGCCGGGTTTACCACCAGTTCGCCATGTTCTGTGATGAACAGCTCCAAAACCCAGATGGCCTTGAGGATCTTGCTCGCCTCCAGAATCTTGAAAGGGGCAAGAATGACGAGGTTACACAGCTCAAAGCTCTTATTGCGAGCACCCGGGATTCGCAACTCAAGAACAAGTATTCTTCGCACTTGTCAAAGGCAAAGCAGTGGCTTGACCTCGATCAGCAGGAGCTCCGCCGAGTTGAACAGACTCGTTCTGAGTTTGTGAGGTTGAGTTTGCAGAACTACCTACTCTCTCTCGCGGCATCGGATGAGTACAATAATGATGCGCTCCGTTTTACAGCTCTGTGGTTAGAGTGCTCGGAGGACGACATGGTCAACGAGGTAGTGAAGAGGTACCTCAGCAAAGTCCCAACTCGGAAGTTCGCACCCTTGATCAATCAGCTATCATCGCGCCTACAGCATCAAGAAGGGCTCTTCCAGATCACCCTGATAGGATTGGTCTATAGCATCTGCCTCGACCACCCTTATCACGGCATGTACCAGATCTGGTCGGGAGTCAAAGCACGATCCATCAAGAATGATGAGGTTGCTTTGTCCCGACAGAAGGCGACGGATAAGATTGCCAGAGCCATCAAGAAGAGCGGTGTATCAGCCGCCAAGATCTATCTGGCGATTAACGCTACAAGCAAAGTCTACCACAATCTCGCCATGGACCGCGATGCGAAGAAATACAAGGCAGGTCACAAGATGAACATCAAGGACTCAAAAGCAGGCTTGGAATTTCTCGCCGCGTTTGCCGAGTTCCCGATCCCGCCGCCGACCATGCAAATGCCTTTACTAGCAAGCTGCGACTACTCCCAAGTACCGATGATCGTCAAGTTTGAACCCCAAATGTCTATCGCCTCAGGCGTCTCCGCGCCCAAGATCATCACGGCCATCGGCAGTGACGGCCGACAGTACAAGCAGCTTGTCAAGGGTGGCAACGACGACCTCCGCCAGGACGCCATCATGGAGCAAGTCTTTGCCGCCGTCTCGGAGCTACTCAAGCACCACCGCGCCACTCGCCAGCGCAACCTCGGCATCCGGACCTACAAAGTCCTCCCGCTCACCGAAACGACCGGCATCATCGAGTTCGTGTCCAACACCATCCCACTGCACGAGTACCTCATGCCCGCCCACGAAATCTACTACCCCAAGGACCTCAAAGGCTCGCACTGCCGGAAAGAGATCATGAACGCCCAATCCAAATCCGTCGACACGCGTGTGGCCGTCTACCGCAAGGTAACCGAAAGGTTCCACCCCGTGATGCGCTACTTCTTCATGGAATGGTTCCCCGACCCGGACGAGTGGTTCGCCAGGCGGACCGCCTACACGCGCACCACGGCCGCCATCTCCATGCTCGGCCACGTTCTCGGGTTGGGCGACCGACACGGACACAACATTCTGCTCGACACCAAGACGGGAGAGGTAGTGCACATTGACTTGGGCGTCGCCTTTGAATTGGGTCGCATTTTGCCGGTGCCGGAACTGGTTCCCTTCCGTCTGACACGGGACATTGTCGACGGCATGGGCATAACCAAAACCGAGGGCGTGTTCCGGCGATGCTGCGAGTTCACGCTGGACGCGCTGCGCGAGGAGACGTACAGTATCATGACGATTCTGGACGTGTTGAGGTATGATCCGCTTTATAGCTGGTCGATGAGCCCCCTCAGGATGGCGAAGTTGCAGAATGTAAGGGTGGGGGCGGGTGAAGATGACGTGGTAGAGGCAGAGGATGAGCGGCGGGCTGGATATAAGAAGTCGACGAAGAACCTCAATGAGCCTAGTGAGGCGGATCGGGCGTTGGAGGTG
This sequence comes from Neurospora tetrasperma FGSC 2508, assembly GCF_000213175.1. Lineage (NCBI taxonomy): Eukaryota > Fungi > Ascomycota > Sordariomycetes > Sordariales > Sordariaceae > Neurospora > Neurospora tetrasperma. The sequence continues at coordinate 3,045,630 of NW_009799101.1, forward strand.
GTAAGGAAGAAGTTGAGTAAGACGCTGAGCGTGATGGCCACGGTGAATGATTTGATTAATCAGGCGACTGATGAGAGGAATTTGGCGGTGTTGTTTTGTGGTAAGTTGTCTACGCTTCATGGTTGTGAGTTAAATGTGAGAGAGAGAGATTGCTAACAGTGAGGTTATCTAGGTTGGGCTGCTTATGCTTGATAGGAGGAACATTAAGGGAAAACTACAAAAGAGGTACTCGCCAGGGCTAGAAGAGTAATGGAGAGGAAGTCCATATGATTTGTGGGCTTATATATGTCTATAGATATGGACGTGGAAACATCGAGATAGATCTGAGAGTCTTGTACTTGGTCATAATAGATTCTGTTTCTCTTGATAACCCAACTCATCAAATTTGACACGCCTCGTATTGTTTGATGCTTATGCTAATCATCATCATCCTCACTCTAAGTAGACGCTAGAGAAACAAGCCAAACAAAGCCTATGGTAGTATGCCATACGGATATGTACCAAACAGAAAAACTCCCCTATACACACTCGAATAAAAACACAAAAAGGGGGGGTATCTATCACACAACACGAGATTGGGAAGTCTCATCTTCCTCGTCATCATCATCTATAACGCCGTAAGTAATGCCCTTCCATCCATCCATTCCCTTGCTCATGCATTTGATGCCATCATGTCCTCGTTTAGCTATTTCCATCCGAGAGACCAACCAAACCGACGAGATGGGGGGGAAAAAACACCTTTCTTTGTTCTCTTCGTAACCACTTGGCTAGCTTTCTGCTGCTGCCTGGCCACCGACCACGTTTCTCCATCGTTCGCTGGCGTTTCGCTGGTGACTAGCTAACGACACAGCGGCGATTCCTCCATGCCAAACGCCCAAGCAATGTTTTATTCCTTCCCCTAGAATAGTAGAAAACTCTTCTTCTGTCCGAGCTGTATCCAGGAATAGCGAAGTGGGTAGCAACGTCTCAGCATGTAAATAAACTAGCGGCTGGGCTGGGCTGGGTTGGGCCTTTGGCTTTCGGTCTCTCGATAGCTAGTGCTCCAGGATCGTCGTGGTATGTAATAGATGGGCGCCTTTCACTGGTCTGCCGAAAGTTGTGCCTAATCCACAGGCAGGAAGTTGGATGCTTTGTTGTCATCCAAGTCATCCACGCTCTGAGCCGGTGCCGCCACCACTCATATGTGTAGTGAACTGGTTCAGGCATATGAAGATACCACAGGTCTCGGCTGCATCCCTGTACTTCTTTCCTTTCGCCCTTCCGCTATCATGCCATGCAAGTCACGATGCAGCCATCCGCAGCCCTCCAGTCCTTAAATGTCCGGACAAATACTCGTATATCGACAACCGCTTTGTCTGTCGCTGTCTTCGGCTGACAAAGTGGTGGGAGTGGTTTTCGTTATATCCGCTAACAGGGCTGTCATTGAGCGGCCCTCTTTCCCAAGCTCTTCTTGGTCACCAACTTCAATTCAAGTGGATAGTAGCCTTTAGCCTTCGTTGTCCACTTGCCGCCTATCGGGGCTTTATCAATCTTTTGACGACACACCGGACATGTTCGTTTGGTTGGATCAATGGTTAGGGCGGAATGGAGACATTCGGAGCAAAAGAGATGACCTAGTATTTACATAAAAATATGTTAGCCGTGAACAAACAGAGCGAAAGGGACGGGCAAGGGAGAGAAAAGCTTACCGCAATGCGTAACCGTCAAGCCCGTAACATTATCCATGCAAATGACACATTGGAAGGCGCTCAGCTTGATCTCGTTCTTGGGCCTGGGCTTCGCTCGCATACTTTCGGGCACCTCTTCCGTATCCGCCAAGTCGACCACATCCATGAAATTGTCGTCCCCGAACGGATCCTTTTCGTCGTCACTGGATAGCAGCACGTGCGCTTTTCGCTTGTGTGTCCTGATTTCTAGCCCTTCTTCTCTTTTCCGTTTAGGAGCCCCGGACGACTGAGGTGGAAGTGTGGGCAAGCTGACAATATTGTGAGAGGTGCCTCGGCTTCGTCGCCGAGAGCCCTCTGCGGCGGATTCATCCCTCCTCGAAGGCATGGTGTTGTTGTAATTGTTGCGTGAAGGAGAGAGAAGATCGCTAAGATGTCTCGGGGTCTGGGGTGGAAGCGAAGGGCTGGAAAAGTCTCGACTGGCAAGCTCGTTGAGAAAGTCGTCACTATTTGGTTCTCGATCGCTGCGGTGGGTGGTGACAAATAGACCAGGTGCGCGCGAGCCTGTGGCGAGGTTGGTGTTGAAAGCGGGGTCGGGGTTGTTGTAAAAGCTGGTTCCTCTACTGTCTGGGGTAGAAGAAGATCCAGAAAGCAGAAAAGAGAGCGCCGGTGGCAGCGGTCGAGGTGGTGGTAGGGCGCGTGAAGCCGGGGGCAAATAAGCGGCTTGAGATTGGCGGTTGTCGAGGTGACGGCCGGGTTCGGCCCGGGCTTGCGGGTGCGGACAGGGTAATGAGGTTCGCGGGGTTATGTAAGCGTTTGCTGGAGAAGACGCTTGGGGTTGAATTGAGAGTGAGTGCAGTATGTTTGTGGTTTGCCCAGGAATGTTGTGTGGGTGTTGTAGCTGGCCGTGAATTTGAGAATTGTCCGAGTTGGAGTTCGGATTCGGGGCCGGATATTGCTGCAGCAAAGGCGCCAAGGAAGGGAGCGACTGAGGAACAGGAACACCAGGGTTCGGGTGCGCTACGCTGGACAGCGGTGGTGGAAGAGCGTCCAGGTCCAGGTCTTTTTGTATAGGGCAAAGCGCCGCAACTTGTTAGACACACAGCTCAGACAATGTGGTAGGGTTATGAGTGGTGAAGGGGGGAAAGGGAGGTGTTTTCAGAAAAAGGTTTGGGGTTTTGGGGTCGGAGGTGGGAGAAGGTTGAAGCGCAGTAAAAAGTACCTGCAAAAATGTCGTCGTAGGCCGCATCACTCAAGGGGAAGTCGTCATCCATGGCCCCAAGGAAGGCTTGCCGGCAAGATGCCGGAACAAAAGGCAAAGGTTCGGGTAAGATATTGAATTGATGAAGATGGGAATTCCAACCCGTTCGTGCGGCGTTTGGTTTTGGTGGCGAGTGGACTTTGGGACGGTGGCCGTCCACTTTGCTCGCAATGTTCCAGCCAAACGAGAGTGACTGGGCTACGGACAATACCTAGGACGAAAGAAGGAAGCAAGGGCAGTCGCTAACGATGGTATATACGGAGAACTAAGAGCATAACGATCGGCATCAGTGCCGCAGAGATGAAATAGCATACACAGACTTAAAGGTAGAGGTAAGCCGTGTCGGAAAGGGGACAGAAGTCAGGTTAAGTGAAAGGAAGTGTTTGGCTAGAGGAGTTAAAGATGGATAAAATGGGTGGAAATCAGTTGACAACGAACAAGTCGGTACAGTAACATGGAGCTGAGAAATACGGGGAAGGTCCGCAGGAAAAGATGGATCCAGCTGAGCTCTACCACGTCTTGGATCATGTATGTACTTACTGAATGAAATCACTTTGGGCAGTGGAAGTTGCCATTGTGATGGGCGCGCGCCGTCTGCACACTCAAGCCACCGTCTTTGGTCAAACATGACGGCGGGAGAAGAAATGATGCCAAGTATGGAGTGCAAATGAATGCCCGCTGTCTACAAAGGAACTGAACGCTGGCGCTGTCATGGCGACTGGATTGATCTCTGCTAATCGTGGCTACCGAAGCAAATGTTAGTAGCGGATATGTAGGCCTGGTGTAAACTCCTAACAGATATCCAAGAGCGTAGCAAACTGTAGCTAAGAAAGCACCATTCCCACTCATCCGCTGACTGATGGTTGATCTTGGAACTTCCGTGACAAAGATAGAAACTTGTCATGCTTGATTGACAGTTTGATGTCCCACCAAAGATGCAAATGCGTGTAGCCGAGGTTCTGTCGGTGTCTTCTTTTTCGATCCCTGACACGAGCACAGAAGCTGTGAATACTTGTTCCACGGTAGGTAGGGTTAGGGGTGTATATGTGAAGCAAACCAGCTTAATCCTAACTCGAACCAAGTAGGTTATGCCTTTTACTCGCTTCATTGTGTGGATAATATGAAAATACAATCAGGCTGTATACTAGAAAGTCAGTTTTCTTCATTTTCAGATGCATCCAATTTTTACTCAGTATCGGGGCCGAACCCATCCTCGAGCCATCCGGAGCCATCCGGAGATGTGGGCCCATCCGGCATCCGGTAGCGGGGTCTTCTCGGGCCGGAGCCAAGAGTGCAGACCGGGGACGGGGAACTAATGGGGGCCAATGACGTTTCCATTTGCTGTCTAGGCCAATCGGCGAGAACCGAACAGGGAGACCGAAGTGGATCGACACTAACACGATCACGGACTTTTTCCTTTCAGGATCGATTTGTCATAAACTCCATGATGCTCTCCAACGCCGTGCTGACTAGCGATCTGGACTCGATCGTCAAGGGCAGTGTCATCATGACACTTCTATCTGAGATCATCAGTTGGTTACCGACCTGAAGCGCCATGAGCATGTTTACATGTTTTCGTCAGCAAGGTGCTTCGCATTCCATCTTCGTTTAGCGGGCAGCCCCGCTATCTGACCCTTGAATGGTGAGAGACCCGTGCAAGTGAGTCTAGCCCAACAAGACTGATTGAGGAACTCAAACCCAAAGTAACAGAAGCAATCGAAGCTCAACTGGACAGGATCTCAAATGAAAATAGAGACAAGATACAATGCCCACGTGTGAGTGTGGTGACGAGCTGATCAAAGAGTGAGAGGGCGGTACTTGGCTGAGCTTGGGTACATGGGTATATGCTAGTTAGTGTGCCTCTACACTAACTGAGGGGCCGGGATCCCAATTGGCGTGGACTGGAACTTTTTTGAACTTTTTTTTTTTTTGTTTCCTGCGAATGCCCATGACATCGATGATGGATTCGGTCGCCGCCCCGCAATCGATCTCAAACCACCACTTCGATATCCACCACAATTCAGTCTCTATAACCAGTCACCGTGGCGTATCACCACTTTCCAGACTGAAAACACGCAGCCTACCATGACTTGATATCCGACTTCCAGCTGGTGATTATCTAGAATGCTGACCCCCGTCCGATGCCGGACGGTACCAAATGCGACTGTTGCGACCGCCGCCCGACTCCTCCGTCGAGCCAACCTCTTTTCCCGATATCCTCGACAGCTAGGACACCTACGATGGGACTCGACCATCGCCCAAGTGCTCGAGCGCAAGGGCCTCGGCATCCCCTCCACAGCGCGCCATAACGAGATCGGTGTCCAGCAACTGAGCGAGCACCTCTACAAGCAGCTTTTCCCCCGCGGAAACACCGACCCTCCTGCTCCCGAACTCATCGAGCTGGCCAAGGACCACCTTGCCCGCCACGACTTGCTGGGCAAGACCACCGATAAGACTCCTCCTATCGCCTTTCAACTACCTGCCTTGGTGGGCGATACCCTCGACGAACACTTCCACAAGCTGGGCGTCGACGCCGCCGAACCCTTCCTTACCCATGCCAAGCAGTTCGCAGACGCCCATTTACCCCCCAAGCCGACGAGTTGGGTACGGAGGAGTGGCTGGACAAAATACAACCGCGATGGCACGACCGAGAACGACGTCCTGCCCCAGGGCAACATGATGTGCTTCGATGTGGAGGTCATGTATAAGGATAACCCCTATGCTGTCATGGCATGTGCTGGTACTCCGGATGCCTGGTATGCTTGGCTGTCGCCGTGGCTGCTTGGAGAGACGGAAAACAAAGCACACTTGGTACCAATGGGCGATCCAACCGTTGACAGAATCATCGTGGGTCACAACATTGGCTACGACCGTGCCAAGATACTGGAGGAATACGACCTGAAGCAGACGAGGAACTTCTTTCTTGACACCATGTCTCTGCATGTTGCTGTGAACGGAATGTGCTCCCAACAACGACCGACGTGGATGAAACACAAGAAAGCCAGAGAACTACGGGAGAAGGCAGAGCATGAAAGTGCCAGTGTAGAACTGCAAGAAGTCTTGCAGGGCGGTTCCCTCACGGCCGAGGAGGCCGACCTCTGGGTCGACAAAAGCTCCATCAACTCGCTAAGAGACGTGGCCCAGTTCCACCTCAACGTTAAGATCGACAAGGATATCAGGGATGTCTTTGCGGAAACAGATCGAAATGTGATTCTGAACCAGCTGGACGATCTCCTGACTTACTGTGCGGCAGATGTTCAAGTCACCCACCAGGTTTACCAGGTCGTCTTCCCTAACTTTCTCGGAGTCTGTCCTCATCCCGTCAGCTTTGCCGCTTTACGCCACCTCGCCTCCGTCATTCTGCCCGTCAACAAGACTTGGGATACTTATATCGAGACAGCTGAGGCAACTTACCTGCAAATGTTACACGGCGTTCAGGAGCGCCTTTTCACTCTGATGGAGAGGACGCTGGATTATAAGGCCGACCCTGAAAAATATCTTTCTGATCCTTGGTTGAGCCAACTAGATTGGTCAGGACAGGAGATCAAGATGGCCAAGCCCAAGAAAAAGGGCGACGTGGAACGGCCAGCCCTGAATCAGAAACTGCCAGGCTATCCCCAATGGTACAAGGATCTGTTTATAAAGGTTCCCAAGGAGCTCTCGGGCTTGGACGAACCCGACAAAGAACAGGAAAATAGAAAGGCTCGACATGATTTCATCAATCTCACCGTCCGTTCACGGATAGCCCCGTTGCTCCTCAAATTATCATGGGAAGGCTACCCCTTATTCTGGTCCGATCAATTTGGCTGGACGTTCCAGGTCCCACGAGAAAAAGCAGAGACCTTTATTCAGCGACAGATGACACCTGTTCAATTTGAGGACCCAGATGTCGATGATCGACTTAGGATGGATTTTGATCACAAGTACTTCAAACTTCCTCACAAAGATGGCCCGAACGCTAGATGTGTCAACCCAATGGCCAAGGGTTATCTTCCCTACTTTGAAAAGGGCATCCTTTCTTCCGAGTACCCCTACGCAAAGGAAGCCCTGGAAATGAATGCTTCTTGTTCATACTGGATCAGTGCTCGAGAGAGAATCAAGAACCAGATGGTTGTCTATGAAGATCAACTTCCTCCGTCTCAGAGATTTGTCAACAAGGATGCAGACAGCAACACCCCTATTGGCGGCTTTGTTCTTCCCCAGGTCATTCCTATGGGTACCATTACTCGTCGTGCGGTCGAGAGAACATGGTTGACGGCATCCAATGCCAAGAAGAACCGTGTTGGATCAGAGCTCAAAGCCATGGTTCGCGCACCACCAGGTTATGTCTTTGTCGGTGCCGATGTTGACTCGGAAGAACTTTGGATTGCCTCTGTTGTTGGAGACGCCACTTTCAAACTGCATGGTGGTAATGCCATCGGCTTCATGACCCTTGAGGGTACCAAATCCCAGGGCACTGATCTCCACAGTCGGACGGCTTCCATTCTGGGCATCACCCGTAATGACGCAAAAGTGTTTAACTATGGCCGTATCTACGGCGCCGGTCTTAAGTTCGCATCTCAGCTTCTCCGGCAGTTCAACCCTAGCTTGACCGAGGCGGAAACGACTGCCATCGCGACAAAGCTCTACGATGCCACCAAAGGTGCTAAAACTAACCGCAAGAGCCTTTACAAGCGGTCCTTCTGGCGAGGCGGTACCGAGTCCTTCGTGTTTAACATGCTTGAAGAGTTTGCCGAGCAAGAGCGTCCTCGTACCCCCGTTCTCGGTGCGGGCATCACAGAGGCCCTCATGAGCCGATGGGTCAGCAAAGGCGGGTTCCTGACTTCGCGTATCAACTGGGCCATCCAATCCAGTGGTGTCGATTACCTTCACTTGCTCATCATCGCTATGGACTATCTCACTCGCCGCTTCAACCTCGCCTGCCGGTTGGCCATCACTGTGCACGACGAAATCCGCTATCTTGCCGAGGAACATGACAAATACCGGGTAGCCATGGCACTGCAGATTGCCAACCTGTGGACTCGTGTCATGTTCGCGCAGCAAGTCGGCATTCAAGATCTTCCGCAGTCCTGCGCCTTCTTCAGCGCTGTGGACATTGACCACGTGCTTCGGAAGGAGGTCGACATGGATTGTATCACGCCTAGTAACCCGATACCCATTGCGCACGGCGAGAGCATCGATATCTTCCAGATCCTGGAGAAGGGAGACGAAGCAAAGCTGGATGAGAGCATTGTCCCTGAGTCTCAATATGCGCCTCGCCTGGAGGACATTCCGTATACGCCTCGTGTGCCTGTGATGCAGAGGCTCCGCGAGAGGGCCGAGGCCGGCGATCACCAAGCCTTCCTTCGGTTCATACGAGCACAGATTACCAATTCCGATGAGGAGCTGAAGAGGATCATCGCAGAGACGAGGTATAGTGACCCATATGGTGCCTATTCCCTGGCTTCGACTGGAAGAGTATCAGGCAACCCACATCAGCGGCATGCCGCTGTACATGCTTTGACAAAGACGGCTGCGGCTCCTTCAAAACCTTCCATCGCAAGCCGTTTAGATTCTGTCTCAGGCGCAAAAAAGACGGCTGCGGCTTCTTCCAAAGCTTCCATCGCAAGTCGTTTTGATTCCGTCTCGCAGGCATCGAGGATCAAGTCCGTCGCAGCTGGCATTGATGAGCCCACCATCAGAGCGACCAAAGCGCAGGGCAAAGCCATGGCAAAAGCCAGTGGTGCAAAACTTGCTGCCTCCACGAAGGATACCGTCCCCAACGTAACGATCAAGAAGAGGGTGGCGGCCCCCGAGATGGCGGCTGTTCCGTCAACCTCTTCTGAATCTAAGTCCAATGCTTCAGCCACAACGACCACGGCAACCACCGAGAACGCCACCGCATCCCCTTTATCCTCATCGAACGTCGATGCGAAGAAAACCACATCCCAAAAAACCAAGCCAACCCACAAGAAGGAGATCAAAGAGGAACCATTACCCTCCCTTGACGACCCCGTCATCGCCGCCCGCCTCGAAGCCGTCTCTAAGACTTCACCAGGGACCAGGGCTTCCGTCGCCGCGAAGCTAGACGCCCTTGCCTCCTTTTCCATGCGGGCTGCTGCGGCTGCTGAGGCTGCTGCCACCACCACCACCACCACCACTACTACTACTACTCCAGAGCAGCCAGCCGTCCCTCCTGCCGTTGCTCCCAAGGCAAAGGAACCCACAACCACCATGGCAGAAAAGGCCTTGAAACCTACCGCCGCCCCCAAAAGCCCCACTCCTACTCTCATGCCCACAAACAAAAAGTCTAATCCCACATCCACACCAACCACACCAAAACCCGTCGGCCGTCCCCGCACCACCCCCATCCTCCCCTACACCGCTCCAAAGAAAAAGTTGCCCTCGAGCGCGTTCTCCAAAGAGCAAAAGGAGCCCATGTCGGTGTCGGAGGCTGTATGGACTGCGAGTGTTGGTGGTGGTGCTACGATTACTACGGCGACGACAACGGATGATGAAAAGAAGAAGAAGACAACGACGGCGACGACTCCAAGCTGGAAACCGGTGAAAGAGAGTTTGTTCGGGCGAGGGGTTTATATTCCTTGAGTAACGGTTAGCGTAGCCTCGAGTAGGGCATTGCATACCTTGGTGAGTGAGGGAGAGAGAGAAGAGAAGGAGAAGGGGAGTAAATGTATGAATGATTATGGTCGATAACTATATAGGAGTTGTATCTGGGGAGTACTTGTATCTTGGGGGCAGCAGCAGCAGTCGCAGCAGTGTGAGAATTAGCATCTTGGCATCTTGGGCCTGGGGTGGTTATTTTGGATTTGACATGCTGGGAGTGGGAGGAGTTGTGTAGTGTATGTAGCATATGTTGTATCTATATCTGTATCACATCACCCTTTCTGGTATTGGGCGTCTAGTGTCATGTATTAGGAGTGACTGGCTTGGTTTCGTAAGAGACTATTTTCTCCTTTGGAGCATATGATGTAGACCGTAACCAGTTACTGAAAGTTCTTGTTTGCCATGCGTTGATTCCACACGACATGATCTTATCTGGTGTAATCGGTAGTTGGGTTTATCGGTATGGGAGATGATATATCTCGATGTCACCACGGATGGCTAGATATTCGGTCGATGAAGCAAACTACGTCGGTATAGATGAGAATGAGATTATACAGCCTCGATGCTGTTTTCTCAACGGGTGTTAACCTCACCCCCATAACAGAAGACACTCACTTACACACAACAGGTAGGTAACATAACACACGTTTTGGTAAAACATTTCCTATCGCCTGGTCTAAAACCTAACCTAACCTAACCTAACCTTATTACCTCAACGCGGATGCGGATTGGAGCCAGCAGCTGCTTATGAACGACGATCGAACCCTCAAAAACCATCGTTCCCTTTTGTTTCCCTGGAAATATAAAAAGAACAGTAATAATAAAAAATAGAAAAAAACAAAGAGGGAAATAAAAAACAAGACTACCAATCCCCTTTACTTTTCTGACCGCAAATTGTTGCAATGACGACTGCAATACTTTCAGACTGCCCCAACCTGCCAACCTGCCAACCTGCCAAACCATAAAGCAGTTACAAACGAGGAAACTATTTGGGTATACTTTCTTCCACTCGCCCTCTCTCTCTCTTCATTTTCTTCCATGCGCCGCCATTGTCCTCCGCCCTCACCCAAGTCTAGTGCGGCAAGTTAGGCAAAGGCCTCGGTCCCACAACCGGCCTCTTTCCCGCTCCAATCCCCTGGCTCCCCCGATTCTGCGAATCACCACCGGTAAACCCAGCCCACTGGCCGACATCCCACCGTCCACCGATACCTCCGCCGATTCCGTTGACTCCGTCATCCGAACGGACCGCCTTGGCCGTCTCCTGCTGCGCCTCCTCCCACTCGCGCTGACGCTGGCGCTCGAGCTCCATCTCCCGCTCGAGGAGGGAGAGAGCAGCGAAACCTCCTCCTCCTCCTCCGCCGGTCTTTTGGGTGGGCGAGTAAGGAGAGCGGGGCTTGCTGAAGGGGGATTTGTTGTTGTTACCGTGAGGTTGAGGTTGAGATGGAGTGACGGCTTGTTGCCCGCGGCTTGGCAGGGGGCGGTTGCTGCCGGTATGGTTGGGGCGGATGGGGAGGGCGGGGCCTAGACCGTTGTTCTCCTTGCCACCAGTTCGCTGAGCAGTAAGCTTCTGAGGCGGCGAGAGCATGGGGTTCGCTGGGATTGGGAGCGGCCTGGACGGCGAGGTGGGGTCGGGTAGCGGGCGCGGAGAGAGGCTTGCGCGTGGGGAGCGGATGGGGCTGTCGAGGTAGCCGTCTAGGATGTCCTGCACCAGAGGCGACGGGGGTCTGCTAGAAAACCGCCGCTCGTCGCGCGGCTTCCACGAATCCTGCCTGCTGATGGGCCGAGCAGGGCGGCTGTGCGAGCGCTGCTTCTCGTCCGAGTCGTCGCCGCTGCTGACGCCGAGGCGACGGGAGCGTTCCTGGCGCTCGCGCTCGTACTCGGCCTCTCGCCTCCGGGCCTTCTCAAGTTCCCGCTCGAGCTCTCTTATCCGCTCCTTGTCTCGGGACTCTTCGGCCTGGTAATGGCTGAGTAGCTGACCGCGCAGTCGGGGATCACTCCTCTCACGGGTATGAGTCTGGGCCTGGTGCTGTACCTGCTTTTCGGCGGCGCGCTTCTTCTCCTCCTCCTGTTTCAGCTCGGCTTGCAGTCGTCGCTCGGCCTCCTCTTCCTCCTTGCGTCGCCTCTCCTGGTCGAGCTTCCACTGACGTTCCTCCTCTTGCCAACGCCGTTTTTCCTCCTCGAGCCGCTTGCGCTCCTCCTCGTGGGCCTTGCGGGTCTCCTCCTCCCACCTACGTTCCTCTTGCTGACGAGCGCGCTCCTCCGCAGCCTCCATCTCAGCCTTCTTCCGCTGTTCCTCCTCCACGCGCTTGCGTTCCGCCTCGGCCTCGGCCTCCTTGCGCTTTCGCTCCTTTTCTTGTGCGCTAGGCACGTGCGGGGCAGCAGTAGTGATCTGCCGACGACCGCCGAAAGAAACGCCCATGGTGCCTTGACTCGCACCGCCCATGTACCCATACTGGGCAATGTTCCAGGCCGGGGACGTGGTGCCCTCGTGGTTCTTGTTGCTCCAGCTGCTGACGCTCCCCGAGACAGAGGGGGTGGTGGCACTGAGGGTTGGAGACTTGGCGCCCCATCTGCTGCTCGATACCGAACCTCCCGTCTTCTGCGCAACCAAGGGCGATGCCGTGGGTTGGAGAGACGACCCAAAGGATGAGCTGAAGGATGAAACGGTGGCATTGCTGGCGGTCGAGGTGTTGCGCGCAGGAAGACCTGGGCTCTTCAAGGGGCCGCCACCGGTGGGCTGGGGACTGATCACCTTGGTGGTGTTGTGAGCATTGACTTTGGGACCGATGACAGCCGGGATTGCCTCGGGGTTGGCGGCGTTGGCAGCCCGGCTAAAGGCACCGATACACTGAAGTACCTGTGCGGGGTCTTTGCGCTCGTAGAGATCGACAGTCAGGAAAACGTCGTGCTCGAGCAGGTTCAGCGGGGGGGCCTTGCACGATCGCAGGAAGATGGAGATGTTTTCCATCTGGACGAAGGGCATGGCCGACTGCTTGAACTTGACGCCGGGTGGTGGCAGCACCTTGTTGACGAGCCTGAACAGGCCTAGGGGTTAGTCTGTTTGATAAGGACAGGCAGGTTAGGAAGACAGAAGGTTAAGAACTCACTTGCACAGAGCGACGCCATCCTTGAGGGCATCGAGCAAGTCGGGCTGGGGCAGCTTCTCGCCGATGACGGACTCGATCCAGGACTTTGCCTCGCCGGCGGCCTGGGGCGTGTACTTTTCGGCGCGCAGCTTGCGCAGGTCCTTGTCCAGCGAGGTGACGGAAGCCATGGTGTATCTCTGCTTGAGGCGCGTGTTCCAGTTGCACCAGAAGACGTCGGGGAAAGGGTCAAGACTATTCACCGGTGTCCCAAGGGGAGGCGTGAAGTGTTTGGGATAAGGACTGGAATCCAGTTGGGAGATGGGGCCTTGGAGTTGTCGGGTCACTTTGGCGGCCGGAAGGGGGACCAGGTTCCAGGGTCATGTCAGGCCCAAAGCTGGGAACAGGGACGGGATCCAAGGTTGGCCAGGGGATGGGAGAGCAAGAGCGCAGTGTGTCTCTAACCGGATCTTGGATCACCAACAGGGATGTGGTCCAGATGAGCTTCCAGAACGGGCAATCTCGTGGAATTGGGGCGAATAGAATAATCTGGGTGCGCAATTCCCGCCTATTCCTCGCTGCGGATACTATGTATCTTGTTATTTCCTCAGAGGCGAAAAAAAAAGGGTTTCGAGTAGTCAGAGACGGGTGGTCGTCGTCGAAGGGGAGGGGGAAAAAAAGGATGCAAAGAGGGGCAGAGAAATTGGCAGAAGCTCGTATTATGTGTTTACACAGGCGTCGGCCGGGTTCTCGAAATTGCGACCAATCTGACCCGAGATTGATTGGGATCCTCTCTCTTGACGGACCTTGGAGATTTGTGTCGTTTCTTCTGCTGAATGGATGGTTCGCGCTGGCAGGTCCGGTCCAGTGCGTTGTTCGATAGTCACCATGGCACGGGCACAAAAAAAAAAAGAGTCGTTCTCTCCAGTCCCTGGCCGTCAATGAATCACCTACTGCGACCCAAGACTCGGACGATCCGTAAGCTGGCTGTAAATTAGCAGTCCACTATTGTCCGCAGGTTTTTGACAGGGAGCTACAGGGGACGCCAGCGCCGCCCTAATTGCGATACCCACTATCCCACTCTGCCGGGCGCTGTGTGAATGTGTGATTGTAAGCTGGCCCCGGGGGACCCCGCTCGCCTACGCAATCACACATGAACGGTAGGTAACCTGCTCCTGCACACCAGCCACAGGGCAGCCAGCTTGTGTTGCGCTGCTGCGCAGATTTACACGTGGCTTGATGCCATGCGTCTTCCCATGTCGGCAGTCTGTGGCTCGGTCTAATCCCGGGCTGTCGTGCAGCAGCGGCCAGCGGGTGGTGGTGACAGACGGGTCCATCCCGCAACTTTTAGCGTCGCCGCCGTCGCTTTCCACTCATCCATCACTGGCGCGGGCGGCACACACACTGGACTACTGGACTGGACTGGTCACAGGCACTCCGCGGGGCCGACGTCACTTCTTCCATACCAAGACCAAGATTCTCCTCATGATCTGATACACCCGCTCAACGGTCCGCAGCGACCAACCCGACTCTTCCATTCACCCACCCCCTCTCTATGGTACGGGCACTAGCTCCTGGCTCTCACTCTCACTCTCTCTCTCTCTCACTCTCGTCTCACCCCTTGCACATCACCCGATACTACAGGGCGCATCTACAGATCGACGTCCGGCAATCTCATGTCGCTCAACCTCGGGACCATTTCCCCCTTGAAGCGGGCATGGTACAAGTGGAAAGCCATCAAGTTTCCATGGCGTAATAAGCTTCTTGTCGGTAAGAACTGGGAACCAACATAAACACATGAGCATCCCCCTCCCCCCTCCCCCCCCCCCTTTCCCCTGGCCCTGCTTGTCTCGGTCACGCCGTAGATCGATGACATAGGCGCTTTCATCCTTGGGGGATCCTCCGGCCAAGAAGTCCTTCATTTTTCTATCATTTACCTTTTTTTTTCTCAACTCCTGGTATCTCCTTTCTCATCACCATCCTCACAAGACATCTCTTGTCGTCTCTTGGTCACTCAACCCCTTTCTTTCTTTCTTTTTTCTTGCTTTCTTCTCACTTCTGTCCCCCCTTCTTCCCCTTCACCATGACTAACCCTAGACAGGCCTCGACCTAGCCGGCAATGCCTACTATCAGTTCCGCCCCACTCGCTCCACCATCCGCTGGCGCCGAATAGTTCAGTACCCAGGCGGTCGCAGCACACACTTCAGTGACGTCGCCGTTCCCCCCTCCTGGCACCAATGGCTTCGATATACGCGGGAGGACCCACCAACGATAGAGGAGCAGGAGGCCGAAGTGGCTCGGCAGCAGAGGATCAAAGTGCTGGCCAAGATGGCGGACGAGAAATGGGAGGCCAAGGCCAAGTACATTCCGGATTCGCCAGGAGAACCTTCAACCAGGACCATTGGAAAGCCAGGCGAGGAATATGGGCAGCCGCTTCCGCCTCTGGTGGGAGAGGGTATGAAGAAGAGCAGCCCCTACACAGAGGGGACAAGTGGAGGGGTTGTGAGCGGTGTTGAGACCAGCGGTGTCAGCAACCAGGCCGTTTTTGGGAGCGAAGAGGCGAAGCAGGCTGCAAAGGAAGAGCAGGAGAAGCCCAGGGCGACGGTCACGCAGACGGCCACGACGACTACTCCTACCAACACAAGCTCCGCCACAGCACATGCGACGCCAGCAGACCAAACGAGCGGAGCAAGGGAACATACCTGGGATCAGATGATGAAGCAGCAGAAGCAGCACAAGAAAAAGGGTATCGATCCATGGAAGCAGGCTCAGGCCAGTAATCCCAGTGGGGAGTGGCAGCCCAAGGCGTGGGATCCGACGGCGAGTTTGGGCAACAAGAAGGGGTGATTTAGATGCTTTCTTTGTCACTTGAGAAGTCATGCATTGGAACAAAAGGCGAAAGGGGCTCTGGATGTTCCAGTCATCCAGCCCTTCTATGAGTCTATGAGTTATGGCGCATGATAAAAAAAAAAAAGAGGGGACACAGATACCTCTGAGGGGGCACAGAGACCTCCTGCCGACGACTGAATTCGTTTTCCCGTTATCTGATAGCGTCCTAGTCGCTTTCATTTTGACCCAAACATGTGCATAGTGTACCTATTTTGTTCAAGAACAATAGAGAGAGAGATCGCGAGGTTGACAACATTGTTCAAAACCAGGCCTGGAAGCAGTTGTAGAGAAAAGAGTAGAGGATCATCACCACTATAGAATGCTCAAAAGAGTTAGATATTTCACTTCAATGAGTCTTCAGTTTACAAAGCCATCTGAAAAGAATATGAATTCGTTTATTCCCTGTCAGAGTGAAAGGAAAAGGAACAGAGAATGAGGACAAGGTGAAGGTGAAGGTGAAGACAAGACAATAGAGCTCTGACAGCCAAGACCCACTGATGGGAGCAAGCTCTGGCGCTAACTCAATTCGGCTACAGGTAGTAGTATGTACGTACCAAGATACCAGGCCACCCGCTGTGCTTCATCCCGTGACTGCGCATTTGGTGTGAATCTGGGAGCCCCGCTGTCGTCGCGCTCGTTTGCATCGGACCAAATCAAGCGCGTCTCTCTTTTCCCACTCTTTTCCAACTTTTGCTTTCTTTTTGTTCCACACCTTTCCCCGAATTTCACACCACCAAACTCTGTACCATTGCCACCTATCATTTTTGGTTACAGAGAGGGTAACAGAGCTTCGGGGCCCAATCCTCACGCCATGGCGGCCTCATCGCCGCTCACAGATCTCGACGGCACATCGACGCCGGCCTCTTTCCACACAGCCGCCAACTCCCCCATCGCTGCCGATACCACCAACATCACAAGTCCCGACCACGAAAATGACCAAAAGCCCGGGTACTACAAGTGCAAAGAGATTCCCCATGTCCTGAAACAGTCCTGCCAGATCCATCTCGAAGAGCAAATGTACCTCCCCGCAATCGAACTACTCGGAAGTCTTCTCAGCGATGCCGGTGAAAGGCAGCAAACAGACAAACCCGTCCGAGTACCTCCTCCTGCCCAGATTGCTCTGCTCGGCACCCTGACCATCCACCCTGCATACACATCCCGGGCCCCCGAGCAGACCAACCTCGACATCGCTGCCGAATCGCGCGAATACCTCCGTACCCTCCTCAACAAGGTTGGACCCATAAATGCCGACTTCCGCTCCGCATTTTCGTTTAGACAAGGGCAAAGCAGTGGCAGATGGGCCCGCAGAAACTCGCGAGAATTCAACAGCCCTGGCGAAAGTGACGGCGGCGGCAGTATCGGCAGTTTTAGCGAGGCGGATAACATTGAGAGCAAGTGGTCTGGAAATGACCACAGTATATGGAGAAGATCATCGGATTTCTGGTCCGTCTTGGGCTGGGCGTTCCGATGCAGCACTACACATGCGCATCGTTGGGTACACTGGAAGGCATGGCTGGATTTCATGATTGAGTGCCTTGAGAAGGACTGGGATGAGCGGCTTGCGCAGGATCAGGCCAACTTCCAAACAGAAATCAACAATAGCAGCGACAGCGAGTCCCATGCTCAGTGCCAGTACCCTTTGCTGAAGCAAAGTCTGTTTGTCCAATACGTGGATGACCTACGACGGGATAGGAAGAGGGTACTCCATGAAGTTATTCGCGCATTGTTAGCGTTTGCCGATGACGAAAACTCCGCGGACAATACCTACTACAGAGAGGTGTTCAACAAGGAGACAGTCCTCCACACAGACAAAAGCAACAAGCGGAAACACTCGCAAATGACCGCCGTCGACTTGGAAAACGACCAGTTCGGCGATTACCTCGAAGACTGGGACGACCCGGTCACCGACGACGACGATAACAAAGCAAACGCATTCCACACCCCTCACCATCCATCCGGCCGAACAGGCCGACGAACGAAAGGCCGACCAAAATCTACCCCTTTCTCCAAACCCGGCAAGGCCTTTGACGTCTCCCCCGCATCGACGCCCAACCCCCTGCGCGTAACCGACGGCCTAGCGGACTCGATACCTCTCCGATTGCGTCTCTTCCGCCTCATCTCGGGCTGCGCCTACTATCTCCCACACGACGTTCTGTGCAAGACCCATGAGCTCTACGATCTCTTTACATTGCGCCTCAAATCCCTGCCCCTCGCCAGTTTCGAGCTCTTTCTCTCCCTCGATCACATCGACTTCGCCCTCCCACGCTTCATCTACGTCTCCCTCCTGCGCTATGTGGCTCAGTCGTTCACACCCCGCAACGCTCCGCAGCCTGAAAACGCCGACCCGGAAGCCGAAGCCGACCACGCCATCAGCCAGACGATACTTAGAGAGTGTTTTCTGCCGTTTCCGGCCAAGACGGTCACCGTGGAGGATAATGCCAAGTTTAGCCTGGTGCTGGAGAGCATGGCGTGGTGTCTATTTCAGTCCGGGAGTGTTGATTATTCTGATGAACTAAAGTGGGCGGTGGAGAAGGGGATTGAGGAACGGGAGAAGAAGATCAAGAAGGCGGGTGGGAGGGGAGGAGGAGGAGCAGCTATGACGGCTGCGGAGAAGATGGGGAGGCAGGTATTGGAGAGGAGTGCGGCGTCATTGAGGACGTTTGTCGACGCAGTTGAGACTTTGAGTTTTGCGGAGGATAGGGTAATGGGTACTGGGGATGAGATGGATGAGGATTCTATCCTGGTGGGCAGCCCTTAGAAGTGGCGGGTCCCGTGAGTGACAATGGGTCTGCTGATTTCTGGGGTTTGGCATGTTTTGGAGCTGGTGTTTGGCGGCGCTCTACTGCACAGCAAAAATGATTTAGCGCTCGATGATGGGTTTTGGCGGTTACATATCTGTTCACACATTTTGTTATATGATACCCCCTCAGCTTAGGACTGGAAGTGTGTGTTTTGTTGCAAGCGTACAAGATTAATATGTAAGAATATTTCCAGTCCATTCACAAACGAGTGGTTGTATTGCCTTGGCTACTGTTGCTATCTACATCGGAATCCCATCATTGAATCCATGACGGATCAAGGGTTAGGGTTCATGTACCCCTGATATCCGTACCCCGCTGAAACGTAACCGCTGTGGAACTCGACGGCCACGACCTGTGACAGCTCGACCACCTTGACAACCTCCGTCTGGGGATAGCTTCAGATCTTCCAAAGCACCACAGGCGAACAGATCAAACATCTACAGACTTGGGCAACCATACCATAAGCTGCCACGACCACGTATCCATCTAATACTTAATATCTTTCTCTAATGGCGCTTATAACATAGTTCTCCTTCCTCTTCATTCGCAAGCTCGAACCATCTGTTCCCGTCATCACCCATTCGAAAGTTCGAACGATCAGCTTTGACCGCCCGCGCATTCGCCAATCCTGATAACTAAGACGCGCAATTCCACCCCCTCTCCCAGTAAACCGACTACAACATTGCGACGGTACAACAGCAAACAACCATCACCACAATGGCGAACCACCCAATCCCCGACCTCTCCACCCTTCTCTCCTCCGCCCAAATCTTCTCTTCCAACTACCCCCTCCCCCACATCCGCGCCATCCACAAGGCCCTCCATGCCGAGATCGACGACAAGCAGTCGCGCCTGCGCACCCAGGTCGGCGGCTCCTACCGCGAGCTGCTGGGCACTGCCGACACTATCGTGCAGATGCGGGGCGACATGGAATCCGTGCAGGCGACATTGGGGCGCATGGGTGGAAGGTGCGGCAGGCAGGTGGTGAAGGAGAAGATGGATGGACTCAAGAAGTGGGATGAGAGCGAGGATATGCACAACACGAGCAGAAGGGAGGCGGCGAGGGTCAAGATTCTGGAGGGGTGTGTGTTGGCTGTCCAGAAGTTGTTGAGACGGGAGGAGAAGGCCGCGGGGAGGGATACTAGGAAGATGAGAGGAGGGAAAGTGGAAGAAAAGGAGGCAGTAATGTCCAAAGGGGATAAACTGCTTGTTGCGGCGAAGGTGTGCGTGCTTGGAAGACTGCTGGTTAAGACTTTTGAGCGGGAGGGCATTCATACCGAAGCGTCGAGGACGGCGGTCAAGTCGGCTGATAGATCGTTGACTGTCCTTCGCGATAGACTCCTCCGGTGTATCGACAGCGTGCTGGTGAGCGTCAACGAGAAACTCACGCCGCGCAGCGATCTCCTCAAGGCGTTGAGCGCGTATAGTCTGCATACCAGCTCTGGAGCTCGGGACACTCTTCGCCACTTTCTCGACGTCAGGGGGAGTGCACTGTCGCTGTCCATCAACAACAACAACAACTGGGAGGGACAGCAGTCAGCGGCAGTTCGAACACCCAAGGACATCCTCAGACGGCTCAACCTCTACGCCAAAACATTGCAAGACGTGCAAGCCCTCACACCCAACAAGCTCGCGGACGCGCTTAACGGACTTAAGAAGAAGGCGCTCCTGGCAGATGACGCCCTCCGCGCCATCGAGGGTCTCCGGCTGGATATTTACTCGTGCTGGTGCGGCGACGAAATCCGGTATTACACGCCCTTCATCCGGCACGACGATCTGCAGGCCGAAAGCGTCAATGGCCTGCTGTCCGAATGGGCCCCCGTGCACCGCGACGTTTTTATTGATGACCTCGACAAGACCGTCAAGTCCATGAGCGAATTCAAAGCCATCGTCGACCTGCGCACCTCCGTCCTCCGCCTCTGGATCGCCGAGAGCTCGCGCGTCCGGTACGATTTCGCCTCCAAAGACGACAACGACAGCTCGCCTGACGGCATCCCCATCAGCACCTCCATGTTCAGCCAAATCCGCACCACCATCAACAACCACCTGCTCTTCGTGATCGACACCAAAGTCCACAAGCTCCGTCTCGTCGGCTCCGAAGCCTCGGCCGCTCTGGCCGCCTGGCGCGAGGGCACCACGGACGCGCACCTCTCTCTTTGGGACCCGTCCGCCTTTTCAGGTATCGACCTCACCATCCCCTCTGGTGGTCCCTCTGGCAGCGGCGGCGGCGGCGGTGGTGCCGCCCAGCAATTCGCCTCCGAAGTGATCTCCCGCCTCTACGGGCGTAACGACGCCGTCTCCAAAGCCGTAGCCTCTTACAAGTCCTGGTTCCACGTGATCGACGACGTCGGGTCCGTAGTCGAGCAGTTGCGTCGCCAGCGGTGGGAGAACGACCTCGAGGACGAAGAAGAAGAAGAAGGCGACATGATGATGGTCGAAGACGAAGAGACGATCGAGCAGCGCCACCAACTTTTGTCTCGTGAAGACCCGGAAAGACTAACGACCCACCTTAGCGAGTCCCTCGTGAAAGCGTTTGCCGCGCTGGATGAGCACTTGACGGACCTGTGGACCCAGCAGAGGGACGGTCCGAATAATGGGCAGATAGCCATGTACCTCCTTCGTCTGCTGCGGGATATTCGTAGTCGTTTACCTGATCAACCTCAGATTCCGACGGGCGCAGTGGCGGCGGCGGCGGAGGACAGCAGTATCAAAGCCTTTGGCCTGCCCACCATTCCTTCGTTACATACCTCCCTTGCCCGCGCGGTTTTGGTCAGCCCCGTCGATGAGTTCGTGACGGTCGCTTTGGCTCGGAAGACGGTGGTCGGGAGAGGGTTGTGGGAGGGAAGCCCCGAACTGCCGACCTCTCCCTCGCCGGGCATGTTCCGGTTCCTGCGCAGCCTGTCGGCGGCGATGGCGGAGGCGGGAGCGGACCTGTGGAGCCCGGCGGCGGGGAGGGAGCTGAAGAAGGAAGTGAGGGGGGAGGTGTGTAAGGTTTGGTTGGAGGCTGCCAGGGGGGTTCTAGAGGAAGCAGAGCGGCAAGAGCGGGAAAGTGGTGAGAAGGAGACTAGTAAAGAGGGGGACGAGGAGGAGGTTAAGGAGGAGGGCGAAAATGGCGGGGAAGAAGGGGGGAAAGAAGACAAGGAGGAAGAGACCGATGAGGAGGCCAAGAAGACACAGGCAGAAGAAGCCTTGGCCGCCAAAGCAGAGGCCGAGAAGCTCCAAAAACAACAAGAAGAAGAAGCCGAAAAAGCCAACCAACAACGCCGCGACCTCTTTGTCCAGTGGCTCTTCGACATCATCTACCTCGGCATCTTCCTCGACGGCAGCAAAGGCGACTTCAACGCGATTGCCAATACCGTCTTCCAGCACTCTGGTCTGGATCCAGGGGCCAAGGGAAGACTGGTCAAGGCGGCGCAGGAGTACTACAAGAGGACTCAATTGTTGTTTGGCTTGCTGACATCGTAGCCTTCCTTCCTTCCTTCTTTTGCTAAATAGAATATACAGTTACGATAATACCATTAACTTTGCTATGCTCATCAATAATCGTGTACGTTGGGTATATATATATATATAAGCCCGCTGCTCTTGTCCTTATGCGCCCGCCAAACTCCGACTCCGATTCCAACTTTTTGTCTCTGAGGGGGTATCTATCACCTTTCCGAACATCCGGTGATGCGAAGGCGGCCAAGAACTTGATATACTCAAAACAATAAAACCTACCAGAGGTATCTAGCTCCCGCCGCTTCTAATAACGGGACTACGACGAAGAAGCCCTCAACTCCTCCAAAGCCTTCCTCGCCATCTCCACGCTCTCAAATGCTTCCCCCTGCACCGCTACCCTTCTTCTTCTTCCTAGTCCCCTTGCCATCACCCATCTCTTTCGTGCTCGGTTTCGTTCCGTCGTATTATCCTTCCTCTCCTTCTCGTTCTTCACACCATTACTCACCACCCCATCCACGACCGGAGTTCCATTGGTCGCCTTCCCGTTCGTTATAGCCTGCTTATTACTATTACTGTTCTTCATCGTCTTCTGCTTCCTCCCCTTATCCCCCCTCTCAACCTCCTGCAACTCGTCCCACAACTCCCTCAAAATCTTCCACCCTTCTACCACCTCCTCCATCCTCCTTCTTCTCTCTTCGGGGCTGACGGCTTCCAATTCTCTTGCTCCCTGCACGATCCTCGCCTTCCTTATGTATTTGGCCGGTCCCCGGCCTCTCTGAGCTTGTTTGACTACTCCCTTGAGTGTATACCCGATCGGGCCGATAATCGCCGAAATGTCCTTCAGCACGAACCCAGTTAGTCCCATGCCCACACCTTTAACGAGACCAACCATCCGTCCCGCGGGAGCTGGTTTTGTCGTCGTTGCTCCCGCACCGTTATTATCGTTGGTGGTGCTGCCTCCTTGTGAGCCTGTTCCTGTTCCTGGTCGTGAAGCAGAACCAGAGGGTTTGCTGCTGATACCACCTTCTTTGAACCCACGATACGGCAACCGCACAAGACCCGTCCAGCCATCGTAGATCCCAAACACAAACTCGTGGCCTGCGGCTTTCAGACCGGATTTGATCCCCGTCACGCGCGTGGGGCGGCGGACGGTGTCGTCCCCGTACAGACGGGGCGCGTTGTGGAAGCCCTGGGCGAGAGCAATGGAGAGGTCGACGGGGGCGCGGGCGATGGCCGAGGCGGACTTGATAGCGCCTTGGCCGATTTCGTGGACGATTTCCTCGGCGACTTCGGCAGGATCGGTGGTGGATTCACCGCCGTTGGTGGTGGTTGTCATGGTGGTTAGGTTGGTGTCGGTGCGGTGGTCGGTTGCAGGGCGGATGGGTGCGTGGAGGGGGGATGGAGAGGGGGAGGGGGATGGGGAGTCGAAGCGGGAACGCGTGTTGTGGATGGCGTTGGTGGTTGTTGTGGTGATGTTGGGGAGGGATTGGCCTGAATCGGGGGTGGTCTCGTTGGAGTTGTTGTCGACAGCGGTGGCGTCATCTGGTTTGGAGTCGCTTGATCGACCGGAAAATTGGGCGTCTGACTTGTTATCATCATCGGCGGCGGCGGCGGCGGCGGCGTGATCTTTGGTTTCGACTTTTTGGATGGTTCCATTTTGCTGCTCAGACGGCTTGTCCACCTTCTCGCCATTGACTGCTGAGTTATCCTTCTCCTTGGCCTTCCCCTTCTCCTCCAATCTAGCCTCTCGGGCCTTCAACTTCTTCTCCCGCCTTTCCCTCTTCTCTTGCTTCTTGACCTTCCTCTGCTTGGCCTTCTTGCCCAGCCTGATTGGCACTCCACCGATTCCCGAAAACACATCGCCTACCGTCGAGACAACCGTGCCAGCCACGCCCGTCACCGGCTCACCAGGTCCTTCAAAGTCATTCCACTCGACATGACGCAGCAGCCTCAAGTTCTTCCACGAGGTGAGTCTCTTCTCGACCGCGAGGTCCGCAGCCATGGCACTCAGCTTCAAACCTGTCGGGCTCCCCTTGACTTGCCAGACTGCCACCTTATCTCTCAGAATTGAGCACCGCATCGACCGGTCACCATGGAGCATCAAGCCCTTGTGGAACGCCTTGCAAGCATTCTCGGCACCATCGCCTTCCTCACTGATCCGATGAGCAATCTCCTCCACGGCTTTCACAGCCTCGTCGGTGAGACAGTACTTGATTCCGTCGGCGAGTTTCTCCGCCGTCAGACTCTTGTACGGCACAGGCTCCGGGCCAGCCTTGGAGTTACTCACCATGGCACCCCAGAAATGCTGGTCGCCAAAGAAGGGCACAATCATGGTCGGCTTGCCACACTTGAGCGCAATAGCAGTGGTGCCTGCACCACCGTGAATCACGCAGGCGCGCACCCGGGGAAAGAGCCAGTCGTGCGGTGTGTTGTCGAGCATGTAGATGTTCTCGGGAACGTCGAGACTGTCGCCACCAAGACCACCCCAGCCTTTGGAGACGAGGGCGCGCACACCGGCTAGCTTGACGGCATCGAAGATCATCTGCGTGAACCTGTCTGCGTCGTCAACGACGATGGATCCGAAGCCGATGTAAACAGGGGCCTCGCCTGCTTCGAGGAATTTAACTAGGTCATCGGGAGGTTGGAAGGTGGAAGCCAGCTCGAGGAAGACAAAGCCGGATACGTCAATCTCGTCGCCCCAGTCCTCGGGCTTGGCGACAATACCGGGACTCCAGAGGTAGCTGAATGGGACGTGCAGACGGTAGGTAGCACCGGGGGCCCAGAGGGTAGAAACGGGATCGAGACCGAGTGTCTTGACGCGGAAGTCATTGACCAAATCGCCGAGACCTTGCCAAACCATCATCTCCACTAGAGGATAGGAGATCCAGTTCGTATAGCCGGGGTCGACATTGGACTTTTTGATGCTGGCGAGTGGATGGGGAAACGCTTGGGTGGGGGTATATGGGAAGGTAAACATCAAATGGACGGGAATACCCAGCGCCTCGGCGCAGTGGATATGGGCAAAGCTGGGAGGGTTGGCGATGATGGCATCGGCTACAAAGGGGTCCATGCGTCCCATCATCTTGAGGTTGTGAACATCCCGCTCGTCATCGGTGGCATTTATGCAAGCTCGCCAGAAACCTTGAAACATGCCCGCCATGGCGGCACGTCGCTTTCCGATGTCGCCAGCTTTTACTGATTCCAGAGTCGGGATCATACCGGGATTCTTGACCATGAAGCTCATGAGCTCTGCTGGATCGCCGCCGACGGAAAAGAACTCGAGGCCGGAATCCTTCTCGACAAAGTCGCGAAAGGCGGGGTGTGTAGCGATACGCACGCGATGGCCGTATTGCTCTTTCAGAACCTTTCCAATCTTCAAGAAGGGTTGCGCATCGCCGCGGGAACCGATGACCATAATGACAATATTTAGCTTTGGGCAGGAAATCTTGTCTGGACCGGCAGTAGTTGAGGCCGTGGAGAGTCGCGACCCGACCGAAGGCTTTCTGGTTTGCTCAGCGTTCTTGTTGGAATCTTCGCCCCTTGCCGGCATCACCTTCTTGGCTGCCATTCCCAGGGCCTTTGCTAGATAACCCGTACTGCTCGTGTCGTTGACCGAGATGTTGAGGCGACCATCACGCTTGGAGACCCTGCCCGTCGTCCTGTAGTTTTCATTTCCAACATTGAATTTACCAAAGTGGCCGTGTCGTTCATGCTGTTTTTTGTCGGCTTGTTTCTTTCGAAAGAGGGGCTTTTTGTGGCCAGGGGCATGCTCTTCTTCATCCGACGAGGACTCGCTACTGGAATCCGAGTTGTCGCCAAAGGCGGGCAGTGCCCTGGGATCCCACCGAGATGTGTTGGTCCCGGCGCGCTTCATAGCCGGTACGGCGAAGGAGTCTTGTCTATTGGTTTGTTTCGGTGCCTCGGTCTGCCATTGTTTGTTCATGGGTCGCTTGATGGGTTCGGTATGGGTTTTTCGCAGTCCTGGCGATTCTGAGACTTTGTCTATCGGGTTCGCTTGGTCTTGCTTTTTGTTCTGCGACGTGGGGGGAATGGCTGGGGAGAAACTCGGTGACTGGGTTTCAGGGGGAACATGGGAAGGGTAAAGAAGGTTACCCTTGGCGTCGCGAATGACAGTGACTTGGGCGCCGGTCGGACTCGTGCTTGTTTCGAGCTTGACGGGAGCTGGATCGGAGGTATCTGAGGTTGATGCAACCAGCGGTTGCGTTTCGAAAGCGGTAGCCATCCTGTTGCGATGCTTGGAGGGCTTGGGCCCGAGGGTATCGCTCTTCAAGGAAGATGCTCGTTATGATGGTCGCGGTGCTTGGACGTAGCGCGCGTCTTGCTGTGGGAGGATTGATGTTATATGACGAGTTAATGGTACCACCAGCGACTGTGACGCATGAAAGACGCTTTACGTCAAGTGCACCTGCTGCGTTGTTGGGCTGGTTAGGTAACGGGTTAATGGCGACGGAACATGTTTCTCCCCAGATGAATTGCCAACTGTAGTGGGAGAGCTCTTGCTCTGGTGTTTAACAAGGTAAATGATCGATTTGATCTTCTTCAAAAGGAGTGAGTGGCCGTTGGTTGGGTTATGTTCCTTGATCAGCGAAAGTGGTTCGTGTCACTGCCGAGTCTGCTCACGCGCCGCGAGGTCCAATGTTACTCGAAATGCAAGGGTAGCCGCAATCTAGAATTCCTGTTTTCTCTGTACAAGTCCCGTCATGGGCACTGCAGGTGAAAGAAGAGGCAACAGCGGGCAATGACATCATCTTGAGCTGCTTGGCCTTCAATAGCTTCAGGCTTGGCATTCCGCCTTTCCAGGGGTTGGCGTCTGTTAAGCGATAGCACATGTCCCAGGGACATTGTGACATCGGATGCGACTTTCAGTCATGAATCTGCCCGACCCGGTGTTGGAGATGTCACGATTCAACGTGCAAGATGGAGGCAGCGCGATATCGTCGTTGTTCTGGACTGAAATGTTGTTGCACACCATCAGCTGCCAACCCTGTCGGTTCATCCCGAAAAACCACTAACACTAACACCCGGAGGATCCACCAGGCCCCATCTGAACGACGCAATCCAACCTCAACAAGGCCAACCGCATTTGCATCGACTCGGAAAGACATGATCTACAAACCTGCCCACGCGACACAAGATCGATCTTCAACGCATCTCAAAGACACCTGTTATTTTTTGCATTTCGTTTTCGACAAAAAGTCAGAGTTGACTCGAGTCTCACCGAGCCCTACCGTTGGGGTGGAGGATATCTCTGCTCGCAACCCTAAATCTACCATCAATTGTACACATTCATACTGGTCATACCAGTGCTGAGCAACTCCAACTCTGTTCTTGAGCACCAGTACAGGCAAGTGTTACCATCACAAGTCAAGTGGGCCGCTGGTCTAGTGGTATGATTCTCGCTTAGGGTTCAATCCTGAGCATTCTTGCGAGAGGTCCCGGGTTCAATCCCCGGGTGGCCCCATCTTTTTTTCTTCTTTTTGCGAGTCATTCCCTGGGTGAGGGAGGTAAGCAGAAATAGACGTTGCTGAATACAACAGCCACTCAAGCATCACCAACCAAGTGTTGCATGTCCTTTTGTTTTTTTGTTGAATTCCATCTTTCATTCCTGTGGCTGCTCTCTATACGCAGCGAGTGTCCGGCGAGTATCCCTAGCTTCATGGGTATCTAAGCGTCCCCTTCTCTGCTCTCTCTTGCCCTTAAAGCAGTGATCTCCGCACAAATACGAAACCTATGCCTCCTCGCTGTGCTCCATTCCTTCCATGCTGCAAGAGAAGAAGAGAAGATAAAGAAGGAAAATGGACACCCAAAACTCCGGCCTCTCCTCAGTTCGACACCCCTGAACTCCGAAACTCTTTGCTCGATCGAACGCAACGCAATGCAAACGCAACCAGTCATGCCCATGCCCAAGTGCCCGCTATTCCGTCTTGTGTGATCCCAGCCGATGAAAAATCCAACGCTCCACGCCTTAAGCATAGCCCGCAAAGAAAGCAGCGAGACTCGGAAAGAGAATGACTTTGAGGAAGACACGCAGCGAGCCAGCCTCTCCGATCATCTCTCTGGGGTCATTGTTGTCGCTGTTTTCGACTTTCTCGTTGTCATCAATAACAGAGACATTCCCACCGGTGTTATCGCCCTTGTCGTCGTCTTCGTTGTCATTGTTGACGTTGGGGTTAAGCTCGTCTCCGCTCTCATAGTCGCTCTCTACCCCGCTGGTGCTGTCAAGGTTCGAAGCAACTGTTACGCCCTCGTTTCCTCCATTGCCTAGCGATAGGCGAATTGTGGTCAGTTCAGGTCGGGACCTCGAGGAGGGTGGGTAAGAAGAAAGAGAGAAAAAACGAGCAGGACGAATGTAACAGAGGTTAGCTAGCAAAAAATAGCAAGCCATACCCTTTGGCATCGCTCTCCATATTCCTTTCCACCCCTTGACCCTTCACATCTCACAGCATACTCCACAACACTGCGCACTTAACAGTTCACATACCACCACCGCCGGTGAAACCGGTAGATCCCATAATCATTCTTTCGTCAATGAACGAAAGTAAGAACTTGGAGAGAAGTCGACCGGTGAACAAGTGGAAGAGGCTAGTCTTGTTTTTATTGGCGGGATCGGTGAAAGGGTCGACGTTCTCTTTGGGAGGACCGCTGGGGTCGAAGGTCAGGAAGTCGAGTTCGTGGCCTATTTCGATTGCAGGTGTTGTTAGTTGGTGCTTTGGGAGTATTGACTTTGGCAGAAGAGAAAATCGGTGCTTATAGGTGGAATTGGAAAGTGCGGGGAGATTGGAAGGTTACGGGTGAAGGGTTGAAAGAAAAACCTGAGAGGAATGGAGAAGGATGGTAGGAAGTAGATGTGGGACATGACTTGAATGTTAAGGTTCGGTCAAGGTGTATGAATTTACCAAGGTTGGAGCCGTCCAAGAGGCCAGAGACCATACAAGTCATGGAGGGGAAGATGGGATGGTGGTGAGAGCGGAAGGGGGATTTTTTCCACGGCAGAAATAAGGGGTTCAAGAGGAAAAGGGCAAAACTTACGAACATCCGAAACGTCAAAAAACCGGTCCCGGAACGTCTTCACCATGTAGATCGCCGCCTCTCCATCCGGGAACTCTCTGAGGCTCTCCAACGCCTCATCATCCACGAATGGGTTAAACGCCTTCCCGTCTTTCGCCGTCGACGGATGCGTTTGATAAATCTGGTGGAACTGATACATGAACTGCTTGAACGGCAAGTTGTCAATCGCCTCGAGTGTATCCCAGGCTTGTTTGCGAGTAAAGTCCATCTTCAACTGATCCATACCCTGCTCGATCTCCCCGATATCCTCGATACCCCCTTCTTTCCTGCCCAGAATATTCTCCGCTTCCTGTTGCTGATGCTGATGGTACTGCTGCTGTTGCTGCCGTTGCTGAACCTTGTACAACCAATCCCTCTTCTTGACCTCATTCTCCATAACCACATACGCGTCCGCCTGCGCCTCCTTATACTCCAAAAACACACTAAGCGCCACGAACGCCGCAAAGCAGCCCGCCCACTCCTTGCGGGATCTTGGCTTCAGCGCCTTGCTAAAGTCCTCAAACAGCCTCCTCACCTCACGCTCAATCATGTCGTTTGTCACCGCTTTCAGCTGCCTGTTGAGCACCCTGGCCGTCAGAACCTTCCTGTCCAAGCCCTCGGGCACCCGATACCCCGCAGCCTCAATAGCGTGCACGGATTCCGGGTCCAGGTGCAGGTGGTAAGACATGGTGTAGTTCATGGTCAGAATCTGCAGCGCGCGCTTGACCATGCCGTTGCGAGATTCGTTGGCGTATCGTCGCAAAATAGGAAGCACCCGATTGGGGATTTTGGTAGTATGCTCGCACGATTGTGTGAGGAGGTAAGCCCATTGGTCTTCGTTATATAGTCCCTCGTGGAACTGGCGCAGATGCCGGCGCAGTTCTTCGCGCTGGTCGAGCCAGCCATACGGCAGCGCAATCGGCGTTGCCGGGGACTCTTCGAGGACGAGCCCGTGGCCCGCCCCGAGCGAGTGTTCGCGCACGGTGTACCACCTTGTAGCGTCGGGGGCGTTGGGGGTGGGAGTGAAGAACTTGGCAAACACGGTGAGCATAGCATCCTTGTTGAAGCCACGGCCGAGAGTCAGACGCAATTTGATCGGTTTCTCAGAGTCCTCTTCGTCCTCCCGGAAGCGCACCGAAAAAGAGGCGACGTTTTCCCTTACGTACTCCTCTGCTCCCTTAGCGCCTTCCCGCTTCAGATGTACTTTCAGCCATCCCGGAAAGATGACCTCGGTGAAGTCGCTGAACTGCCAGCAGATCACCTCGGGCACAGTGAGCTTGAGTTTCTCGCACCGCCGGCACGGGCGTGTTTCCTCGCACGACACCTTACGAGCGTGACAGCAGAAGCAGGCGCCTATGCGGCGGACTTGCAAGGCGGAAACGGCGGTGGAGATGGCGAGAGGACCCTTGCGGCCCCTGAGAGTGGTGCGGCTGCTTCCCTCGGCGTCCTTACCGCCGAACAAGGCCGCGCTGCTGCCCTTAGCAGCGTTCTGACTGATGGACTGCGGGGTGATGACGACGAACTTGTTTTCACCGGAGATGTTCACGGTCACGCTGCCGGGGGATGTGGAAGAGAAGGTGACTGTAGACGGGCTGGGTGGTACCTTTTTCTTCTGGACGCGAGCATTGCCACGGGTCTTATGGATGGCAGTGGGCTTGGAGGTCGCGTGCGAAGATGAGGAGGGGCCCGGAACAGGGACGGATGGAGCTGGGTATCGCTGCTGGACTTGAACGGACAGGTAAGGAGCATCCTCTGGGGCAGAGTGATGGCTCAAGATTTGGCTGTTGATACTCTCTGGTGGGCTGGAACTGAGTGCACCTGGGCCGATCTCGATGTTAAAGTCTTCCATGTTGAAGGGGGAGGGGACTTCATCCATGAACCCGGGCTCGAGGCCACCAGGATGAAGAGGATCCCAAGGTGGGACATTAACATCAGACAAGACAATGTGGAGGTCAAAGTCGTCCTGAAAGTTCTGTGGTTGTTGGTTCTGGTGGCTGGCAGGCTGTTCAGATCGTCCCACAGCAGCCATGCCTTGTTCGTATTGCGGATCAGGAAACAGAATAGAGTTGATGTCCACGTTGTCGAAGGTATACCCATCGAAGTGTGAGAAATCATCAGCGGGGAATTGGTAACCACCTTCGGGCGAGCCAGACAAGGCATCTGGAGTCAAGGCAGCTGGCAGGGGGCTTAAACCGCCGCCAAACTGTTCCTCAACATTGGTCCAAGAGCTTAGACTACCCTGGACAGGGCTGGTCTGAAGGCCGCCCAAAGTACCGGTATCGGGGCTGACATTGACAAAAGCCCAAGCGTGTTGGTCAAAATCCGAGTCACTGCCGATGGACTCGGGGGCATATCCATGTTGGGGCCTGTGGGTGTTGGTGTGATCATGCTGATGACCATATCCATAGTTGTGTTCGCATTCAGCTTGCTCATGCTCAGGGTTACCATGATGACCCTGAAAGGGTGAGTAGCTCATGAGGGGCGCAGTAGACATGGTTTCCGAGGGAGCAGCTTCGGCGGGTGGTGTTATGGTTTCGCGGCCTTTGCCCTTGTCAGTAGCCCTCGTGGTGTCGAGGGCTTCGTTCTTTGATTCCTCCACTTTGGCGGTTGGAAAGGGGATCTTCGGGATTTCCTTGAACGGGGAACCTCCTTGCTCTAGGGGCTCGGGGTCTTGGACGCCTTGAGATGCGTTGGCTAGGACCTCGGTTGGTGAAACGTAAAGAGACCGTTGTCTATGGCTTTGTGGACGTGGGGTGGTACGCTGGTGTGATGTTGTGTTGCGGTGATGATCTGGACAGTTGAATTCTTTGACGCTTGTTAAACGGTCTATTCGAAAGTGGTATAGAAAGGTGAAACGGATTCGGGATTCTGTGCGATGTAATCCTCGTTCTTATATCCAGCGAGAGCTTTGGGATGCCGCAGCACGCAAGATCAATGGCTCATGGAATGCTCTTTTAGACAGAGTGTCATTCTCTTGTTTGTCGTATCAAGAGTGTTCAAGACCAAGGAGAGGTGTCGCAGCAGGACGTGTGGAAGGGTAGAGTCGAGTCACGACAGCTACCAAGACCGAGGCATGCCCATTCAGAGAGTCAAGAGGGTCGTGAAGAGAGGGCGATGGAAAGAATGATGGGAACGAGAAGTGAGTTGAAGAACTGGAAACGAGGAAGATGATTCAGATATTGGAAACACCAAAAAAGATCAGTGTTCTTTTCCCGAGTCCTTTTGGTTCTGAAGAGACTCTGACCTGACGTCGTCAAGGACAGGTCAGTCAGAGCCAAGACAAGACGTTTGCCTGCCTGAGATCTACCCCTCCATGACAGATTGAATCCGATGGGATACAATGTTGTACACGGTAGACAGGCCGGGAGTGGCTTCAAACTTCTATCGAGAGAAGTGTCAAGAGTGTCAAAGACCCGTCTTCAGCAAACCAGACGATATAACTAACCTCTTCAGGGTACCGAACAGATGCGCAACTTGCATGCCCATTCCTCCAGCTCATCGTCACCATCATGTTCCTATTGGACAGAGTCGAAGGCTGGTTCACTCAGCCCGCCCTGTCACCAGGGGATGCGCAACCCATGGGTGTGTTCTGCGGGAGGCATGGGGAGGGACATGAGGTGGGCGAGGTGTCATCCAGAGAGGGGACATTGGGGACAGATTGGGGGGGGGGGGGGGAATGTCCCCTCGATGCGAAAGTCAGGAAAGGAAGAAGGATGAAAGCCAACCCCTCTTGGCGGCGCTATACCCGATTGGATACCGATTCCAACAGCCACTATTTGAACCGCGCCTCCTCCCACTAGCCAGTGGCCTCTCTTTCCTCTGGTTTCCCGACCTGATTTTACTGTACCATTTCCATTTTTCATGTACTGATCTTACCGTACTACCCACCGAGGCTTTCCACTAGCTTTGTCGCTTTCGTTTCACTTTCCTCCTGGATCCTTGCTTGCAATGCAACACGTCCATGGATGGACGGACGGACAGATTTCGTAGAGGCGAGGTTACCAAAGATGGAATCCAGGGCGAACGTCATTCGACTCAGCAAACAATCCGTCCTACCTTCATCTGAGCCCAACACTTTCGAGGCATCGAGTCAGGCCTGTCAACGAATAATGAATGAATGGCAGTACATCTAGGCAGAGCGGACGGTTCAACGGAACGGAGTGTCTGGAATTCTTCCCAGCATTTATACTATGACATGTGGTTGCTACTCCGATGAACTACGAAAGGACAACCCGCCAAGGCCAGCAATGCCTCAATCAACTATCACTTACACACGACCACATCCCCTGGTGCTGATGATGACGACCGTGGTGATGATGACCAACACCTACAAGGACTAGCAAACGCATCAAGCTAAGATCAATTGGGAACATTAAGAATCCGTTCAACATCTCTCATTTTCTCTAAGTTCTTGAACTTCTCGGTCACCAACTTGTCCCCACAGTACCACCATCCCAAGCGTGCCCATCTAGTATACCCAGCGTTAGACATCATGGCTTCATGGGAAAGAAAGGGCAAGGACAAGGACCAGGTGGACATGCTGTGTTTCCCCACGGCACACAATACACTACATACCAACACACGACTTACACCACAGACTTAAACCACACGTTCTTATATCCGCTCGCCTCGGCCTCGGCTTGAAACTTTTATGGTATAGGTATCATGTAAGATCCGACTGGAATCTTGATCGTGGTGTCATCAACTACGAGTTTGACTTTAATGAATAACTACTCAGCATCACGGAAAAATGGGGCAAAATCTGGGAACCAACGAAGGATAGTCAGAATCTGAGCCTCATCGTTGTGCTAAACGAGCGTATCATTTGGTACCGCAAAGGCTTAAAGAATTCCACTTTCAAGGGAATGTCGTCAATCACATACATACAATCATAATGGTTAATGGTCAATTTACCTAGTTGCGTTTGACGGCTGCCGAGGAGCTTTCATGGCGATAGAGTAGTCGCATACCTTTGATCTTTTGCCTTCCTCACTACCTGCATTTCGGGACTGTACTCGTGAGTCTTTTGCCATGTGTCCTCATAATGGTGTTAACCCGACTACCAAGCACCAATCATGGGCATACCCTACAAACAGGAGACTCAACCAAAGGCCCCCCTGTATGTCGTAAGTATCTCTTCGAAAAGACCTCGGTAAACAAAGCCGAAACAAAGCCGCTCATCAACGCAGACTTGAGTTCCTCCCCTTTAGATAAGCCCAGAAGAGGTGAGAAGATGGAAAAAGGGCAGTGAGAATGACATGACAGGTAAGGCAACACAACACAGCCCGGAATCACGACATCAAGCAGTGACAGTGGCAAAAGGAGTGTGGCAACCAGTAATCTGTAGAGGTAGTCAGGTTCGGTAAGAAAGGCAGTCAAGGGAGGAGGGTAAGTAGGCAGCTAAGGGAGGTAGTGGGATATAATCCGTGCTACACAACGAGAGAGGTCGGGCCGGTTGTTGTTATTTGGTAGGAGTATGTAGCGTAGAGCGGGCAAGTCTGAAGCAAGCTCACATGGTTGGTGAGGCGACTGTGGGTGTAAAAGAAAGATTGCAGAAGACGAGCGAGCAGCGATCTCAAGGTATCAAACTGTAAGGCCAAGTCATTTAAAAGCCAATAACTAACAGTATCAAAAGACCACCCTCCCAAGACACTTGGGTACGTTAACACCCACCCCACCCAACACCTCACTTAATTGCACAGCGTACATCAAGAGAACCTCTAGCAACCACGAGAGGGGAATCCCAAAGATACAGGAAGGCAAAGATGACGTCAGTACCACCCCGTATACCCCGAGCACCGTCTCTTTCCGAGTCCAAGTTGTCCAATGAAGGTGTTCTATATCCATATCCGAGCTGAGATGAGATGAGTGAGGTATATCGACAGTTCTTTTATCCGTTTCCTTCCTTGCTTATATCCAACCAGCACACGCTTTTCCCGTCTCCAATCCCAAATTCATTTACCTATCCAAGGTGTTTTCCTCTTTTTGCTGTTTTCCCTCCAGTTTTTTCCCTTTCCCTAGGTAACTTTGACCATCCTGGACAGACCAGTAAAGGCATACTTGTCCTTGGTGCTGTCCCAACCCTTTTCATACCAGAATTCTAACAAAGCTCGCCGACAAGCCTTTCCTTGACTTGTCCTTGGCGTAGATATAACCTCCTGTAGATTTGTCGAGACAATGTTATGTCCGTCTGGGGTTCTTTCTTCTAGAAAACCAAAAGCAGAATGTCAAGCAAAAATGAGAGAAAAAAAGAAAAAAAAGATAAAGAAGAAAAGAAAAAAAAAAAAAAAAAAAAAAAAAGAAAAAGGGAAAGAAGAAAAAGCAACAGATATAATAAGAGTGCCTCCGACCGAGTGGATGCTACATGACCAAACCTTCTATATATATATAGCCTCGCGGCTGTTCCTTCTCCCGTGTATCTTCCTGACCAATGATGCAACCATAATGATAAAAGCAAACTTGAGATCCAGATCCAAAGGGGAGTCCTGTAGGGGGATATAACCAAACCAGACCAAACGCGCATAAAAAGCAGAACCAAGGATTCAAAATCAAGCTGGTGAAGTCGCAGAGAGGTACTGTAAGTGAAGGTGTAGGTGTAAAGGATCACCCACTCCCACTCAAGAGTAAGGGCATCCATCATCTTCAACCTTCACAACCTCCCGCTTCACCCCACCCACCCCAAGCCCTCAGCGGAACCTCGCCGCCGCAGCCGCCGCCCGTTCCTGGATCTGCTGCTCCGTCCTCACATACAGCTTATCCAAAAAGTCCATAGCCGGCGCATCCTTGAGGATCTTGGCGACCTGAATCCCCGCACTGATCAGCTGCAAGATATTCCGATCGTCCTTCAACGGACGACTCTGATGCTTGGCCGCGTGCCTCATCTCCAGACTGTTCTCCAAAATCGTCACAAACTGCTTGATTTGCCCGTTATACAGCACCCGCGCGGGGATTCTTCGCTTGGTGGCCAGTCTCTTCAAAAGGTACACCCACTCGGTCCATTCGCGGTCCTGCGGTCTCTCGACGGGCCGCATGTCTTGGGTCAAAGGGATGGGGAACTGGTACTTGGCTACAAAGTCGTAGGCGCACTGGGAGAGCCGGTCGTTGACTTGCGTCAGGACGGAGTCCTGTTCTTGCACGAGGAGGTTGGTCGGCAGGTGGGGGAGCTCGCGCTCTTGCATGGCGATGTATTCCGGCGGAGGACGCTGAAGGAATTGGTGCGGCCCGTCAAACTCGTCCCGGTTGGAGGGGCGACGCTGAGAGCGGCTACCTCGGTTGTTGTTACCGTTACCACCGTTGTGGTTGTTGTGATGATGATTGTGGCTGTGGTGGTTCTGATGGTGGTTCTTGTTGCCGCCCGGCTTGCTGGAGGGTGCTGTTGACAGCGAGGGGTTGTCGAGCGAGTAGTCGGAGAGGCTGGGCGAAGCCAGGATGTCGTCGACCGAGTCCGCCGATGACGACGAGGCGAACCGCGACGACGACGCCGGGAGGTGGTGATCACCCCATCCCCCCTGTGTGTGGTTGAGGTTGAGGTTGAGGTTGGGCCCGGTGCTCCGGTACTGCCCGTTAAGGTGCCCGTGGGCGGCGCCGTGGCCTGGCGCGCTAGTGTATGGGTCAACGGGGGCTGGTCGGGGGTTGTAAAGCTGAGGGGTGGGCGCGGCGGCGGCGTGGTAGACGTGGTCGGGTCCGGCTCGTCCAAGGTTGTACTGGCTCTTTAGGTTGCTTCCAAGACCGAGGCCGTTGCCTAGCGCCGCCATCGACACGGCGGTCGTTGGCAGGTTAAATGTCGAGACATTTCCGCTTGTCGAGAAGGCCACGCTTTTCACTTCAGTGTTATTTCCGGCATTCCTCTGAAGACGGGGATATTCTCGCTGAATGGAGGCAGATGGTGGTTCGATTTCTTACCTATGCGGCCGATAGGGACCCCTGCTGGTGACGTCGAACGAGGTGGTGTTGGTGTGCTGCTGGTACGATGTTGTATCGTCGTTGTATAGCGGGCTTTTGGTGCATTCGGTTAGTTAGCTCTAGATGCGCCCCGAGTTACCCCAAAAGGAGGGATGATGTGACGGTTGGTCATGTTTTGGGGATTTAGGCTGTATTTTCCCACCTGCGCGTAGAGAGCCAAGGGTCACTTGGCACAACGGCCGACGTGCGGTAATAAGCAAAGTCCGGCTGTGCCATCTTTAGTCTTTTCCTATAGCTGATTTGTCGGAATGGGATTTCCGAAAGATCGATGCAATTCTTGTTGAAAGGGCGCCCGTCCAAAATGGTGGTATTTTATCAAGTCCTCTTTTTTTTTCTTGCAAAACTTGGCGAGCGCAAAAAAATCGCAACACGGAAAATTCAAAATATTATGGCCCGCAGGAGTGTTCAAATTGGCAGAGGAGGAGAGAGAAAAAAAAATATTCGTCCAGCAAAACGGCAAAAACCGAAAAAAGCCTGCGGCCAGGATTTCCTGGGATACCGGCCACCGAAATCTTTCCAACTCCAGAAGGATCCACGAAACGGAGCTGGCGATAACCTCAACGGGTTATCAGATCTTTTCGGCGGATTCGCAATGATCCAGGGGTCCGGTAGGGCTCTCGCTGGCGACTCAACTAAACACGCGGGCGGGTTTGACAGCTTGGCGGCGTGCGCACAAGTGGATTCCTAGGTATTTTTTTCTGATCGCGAACCGGACCCGAGATCAACAGCGGCGTGTCCTGGCACTCTTCCTTCGGACGAAGACGACAAAGATAAAGAAGACCCTAGAGACTCCAGAGGGCTGGGCCCACGATGGTGACATAATCCACCTCCAAGTTGGGAGCGTGTGGCAAGGTTGATGCTGTCACGACAGCGAGCAGCACGGATACGGCGCGACACGATATCCTGGCCGGTGCGCCCCGGCAGTTGGGAGGCCGAGAGTACGACACACACACGTGCAATCACACGCCCCGTTTCCCGGTCAGCAAAAAGACACAAGCGAGCGATGTCAACTTTGGATCGCCAGCAAGCGCGCGTGGGGGATGTTTCTCCTGACTCGTGCAAAGGTCCAAAGCAATCGGGTGTGAACGAGAACGGAAGATGATGAGCAACAAGACGTAGCGATGATGGCAGGTCGCCAACAAGTCGACAAAGTCAAACCGCAGGACGAGCGAGTGCAGCTTTTTTTTTTTGCAATTCTTTGCTTGGTCGTGGTTCTTGGCTGCCGGGACACCCTGGACATCTGATTTTGCGCCGCAATCCTCGGTTCTCCAGAGCCAGAGGGTGGCCTGCGCTTGCAGGGCAGAAGCATCTGTACGGCGGAGGAGTGCTCCTGCTGGTGGTGATGCGTCGTCCGGAGTGAATCCCGATGGTGTCAGCCACTCCATTGACATGTCAACCGCGGGAAGCTGGCCTGGTTGCCCGGATGAGTGTCGTCGTGTCAAAACACCCAAACATCGCGAGGATGAGGCTCACCAAAACGGCATTGACGGTGTGTAGGTTCCACGGGATAACCTGTGGCCGGCCCAAAGTAGGGCACCAGCGTTGGGCAATGGCAGAGACTAGTTGCCAAAGACGGCGTGTTTCGTGGGGATGCAAGATGTGTTGTCGACGACCCCCAAAGGCCATCCAAGGTGATTGGTGCAAGGAGCTCCCCTGAGCAAGTCGGAGCTGGTTGTGATTCGGAGAACGTGAAAGCTCTGGAAGGGTTGGGCACAAATGGAACACAGTTCGCTGGCAAGCCCAATTTATGTCTTGATGCCACATGCCATACCGCATGTTTACCGACTTTTGCTCCCCCCCCCCCAATCCCGCATTTCGTGGCGTGGCCATCGCTCCGTTCTGTGACCCTGCACCTCTACGGCCTCTGCCGGTGAGGGCATGGGGTTCCGGATTCTTTAATGCTGTGTGTCCTGCCCCTTTGTCCTGCAACCCTCCCGTCCCTCTTTGGGTCTCCCCGTCCAAACTGCCCGTTCCTTTTCCTTTAAAAAGGTCAAACCCAAAGCTGAAATCCGCATCAGGACTTTGAAGTCCGGAGATCTGGTGTACGGATATCGGCCTTGGGAAAGACCGCATACGCGCCATATTGCCCCTCAAGAAAACCATACCGATGCCCAAAAAATGTGAGGCTGGAATGGGAACTCATTCATGAGATGAGATGTGTGCGTCGGCGAGACCCCTTCTCTCATCACATGTCTCTCCCGTTGCAATGGTCTCGCTTGCCGGCCGCCGGTTGTGTGGAAACTCTTTGGAGCACTGGAAGGGCGGCCCCACCTTGCCGCCCAGTCCCGAATACCCGCCCCGTTACGTTGGATGCCCGTTTCTTTTGCGACCGTCCCGTCGCGGATTTGGATGCCGGCCACGTTCTTGCCCTTTTCGTTCCCCCTTCCTGTCTCGGTCCGGATGAACCGCCCGTTTTCCCGAAACCTCAGCCCGGAGTGAGGATTACCAACACAGCACACCTTACCCAGACAACCCGCCCCGGACCCGGCCCCGGACAGGCCTTCCGCCGGTTACCTCGGTGTCATCTCCGGAGGCAGTTATTATATCGTTAAATTTCGTCAGGTGAGTGACCATCGAGAAGATGCATCGGCCCATACGCATTCATGGAGGACGGTAAAAAAGAACAATTGACGTGCTGTGCTGGGCCACCACCAGCTTACGTCTCTCGACAAGACATAGCAGCCCTTGGAGTACCTTGACGGTTCATGTTCCCCGGGATGGATGGTGTTGAAGTTGATGTTGTTCCAAGTTGGAACTTACAGACGGGCCTTAACCTCTGGCCGATGGCCGAGGTAACCCCGGGGTGAAATTATGCCCCAGTCGAAATCTGCGGTAGTACCGATCTGGAGCTTTGCACCACCCCCTGAAAACTCATCTGATACCGATGTTCTTCTGAGACTCACACACATCTGGAGGCAGTAGACCCTGACCACACTATCGTCCGACCGATGTCCACTCGACAGCGTGCCAACCGCAGGTTTCGTGTACCTTACCCACCAAATCAGTTGGCTTGGCATTTCTGGATCCTTATAAGATCAAGTTCTAGATAAGGCCTGGCGGGATGCTTTGAATGTCCAGAAGCTGTCCAAACGAGGGGTTCTGGGTGTTACAGCATATCACGTTGCTTTGTGTGACTTCTGGACCAATCTCCGAGATCGACGACATGCTGTGGCACTTGGTCAAGCCACCATCGTGAGCGATGGCCGGACACAAGCCACTCATCCAGTGGTAGGGACCAGGGAATGGCTGTATTTTCTTTGACGGAGTGTGGCAGGGCATGAAGTCTACGCAGGATGAAATCCGACAGCGGGCAGGTCTTGCTAGAGGCTTGCGCTGGGGCTTTCTGATCTGTTGTGCCTCATGGCCATGAAATTTCAGTGGCATGCGAAAGTGGCTCATCACTGCTTTTGCATGGCGGTGATTGTGTGTATGGGACTTGCATGCGATTTCTTCCGATGGCAGACACGGCCGTCAATGATCAAGCCACTAATGAAGCAGGATGCCATGGCCTCAGCCTCTTGTGGTGGAAGACCAACAAACATGTCTCACCCGTTCGATATACCTTGAGGAGACATCCCATCATGGGTATGGAATGATGTTGATGGGGTGCAATTGTAACGAAGGAAGCTCGGCGAGGAAGTTTGCGACGGTCGCAAAAGTACCTACCTATCTTGGCAGTGCACTAACAACCCAGCAGTTGTAGCGACCTTGTTGACCGAACACTCGATTTCGCCACCTCCGTCATTCTTTGTCGTCCAGCACCCAGTTCGCGATTCCAACATCCTCCATCGAATGCCTCTGCGAATTTCACTACATCTGGACGCATCCTCACGTCTCGACAAATCACCTACGATTGTATCCAAGTTTTGGATGCCGGTGTTCACTCGGATACGCTCATCGGTATGCCCACCTTTTCAACCACCTTCCACTGCACTGTCGATACGTTACGCTCTTCAAAATTGATGCGTGTTACAAACCCGCGGTTGGATTTCCAGGATCGGATTGAGATGTGTTGGGTTCAAGTGGCGAGGAGAACGCAAGGGGAGCGTAACTGCACTGGACAAGAGACACTGAAAAGAGTTATGTTGGCATACGAGTGAAGGGGGAATCGATCACCAACTTTTGCTACGATGGTTGCATTGCACAGGGTCGTCCAAAACCTACCGACTTAACGCGTCCTCTTTGACAATGTCGCCCGCGACATGGCTACACACGGCGCGAAGGATAGCTTGGAGGAATGCACCGGTCTTATCGACGACGATCCAGCTCAGATGGATTTCTATCACGAAAAGAGCCACGATAAGGTAATACCGAAGTTGTTCCACCGGCATCTG
Source organism: Neurospora tetrasperma FGSC 2508 (assembly GCF_000213175.1). NCBI lineage: Eukaryota > Fungi > Ascomycota > Sordariomycetes > Sordariales > Sordariaceae > Neurospora > Neurospora tetrasperma. The sequence continues at coordinate 3,086,736 of NW_009799101.1, forward strand.
GACGATTCGAAGTTCTGGCCAGAACGACGACTGATCTTCCCGTCCACGGCTTACCACCATTGGCAAAAAGGGAACCGTTATCGGCATGCCATACTTGAGCAGTGGTTCAACACATGGTCGGCGCACATGGACGACGTGAAGAGGCGGAATAATGAACGACTGTAATGCGACGGCGGTATCGTTCGACATTTCAACAAAGTTGGTGAGCGCAGTCAATGCGGCAGGCATGGAGGATATGGAAGAGGCCATCATGCGATTGGGGCGCTGGAACAGGAGATGGTCACGGCGGTTCGAGTCGAGACGGGCGGGACATGGCTCGAATATTCTTCTGGGGAAACGGCGAGATTTGATGGACGCCGACGACGATGACTGGACCTCCCTTTGACCCTCTTTGGACTCTCCTGCATGACGACCCCACGATATCGGACGCATTGGTGCCTTTGCGCATGGAAATCATGATGTTGGCGACATATCAGCTTTATGAGCCGTTCAGTGCATACACAACGACGACGAAGAGCAAATCGGCGCTCTCTTGGTCAATGGCACCATGGTATTCGCGACCATTATATTGCCTCATTTGTCGCATCGCCATTGCGGTCAGGTAAGTGAAGCCCAACCAGCTTATCTCGTGAGACAAACAGTGGCAGACATTGGTAAACATTGAGCGCAGATAAGATCAAGATATGCCACTCAGATGTTGCGGTTTGAGGCTGTCGGGAAATTCCATGCCGAGGAGGGTGCCAGTGACGGCCGTCGTGGAGACTGTGGGGGGGATTAGCATCATGTTGATGCGGCTTTGAAAAAATCCTCAAGAAAACTAAGGCGGTTGCATTACACGCTGGCAGTGCAGGAAGCGGCTCAATGCATGTCAGAGCGATAAGTCGTCGAATTGATATCGGACGACGTCGTCGCCGCGAGCAGTTCCGTCCATTTAGACGGCCGGACGACCAGACATCGACACAACCATCAACAGACAGACGGCCTCTTTGCAGCAGCAGACACGGCAGGCCGATAGTCAGCAATAACCATCAGACGATTGTGTGCCGCTGTCATTTCTGTTTGTCAATCCGGCCCTCGAGACTGGTTCATGACGGAAGGGCATCTCTTTCTTCAGTGGTGCATGGCCGTCCATTCAGGTTGCCAAGATGGCTTGTGGAAGGAGTGCTGGAACAATATTGGCTAGAAGAGAAGCCTCTCATTCGGTTTCTTCGATATGCGGGTTGGCTATTGGGTGAGCACGCACTTGGTGAAACCAGTTGCGAAGAGGCTGCTCTTCTCCTCAGTTCCAAGCTTCTTGATGAGTTGTCAACGAGGCAGTCTTCCATTTTCTGCAGGCATCCCGAGCAGACCACCATCCAAGGCGGGGGTTAGATCTGGCTTTGAGCGTTGTCAGTGCAGCGCGATTACCATTGCAGCGGCGCATGCGTTGGATGCCGAAACTTTTGAAACATTTCCGCAATGTGCTCCATCATAGCATGCAGATTTTGATCAGATTCCGGATCGCGTTTCGCAGATTGATGGGAGAAGAGACAGCTTTCGAAGTTTCGAATCTATCAGATTTTTTTTGTCGTTGGTCTGCTGAGTACCATGAGATTACTCGGCTCACGGTTGAAGATCGCAATTGTCCGGGATACTGATATTGGCAGGCCCGGCGTGTCTTTTGATCGGTATAGCCGGCCTCTCTGGATATTTGTTGTTCGTATTCCTGTTGCATCATCATCTCCCGGCAAACCACCCCCCCATAATCTCATCAGCCTCAATTTCTTTTTTGTCTCATCACCCGGTTATCTTGTCACAGCCAAGGACGTGTGTGATATCGAACTGGATGGCGGGCGGTGGTGGTGTTGTGGGAGGCATAATTCGCAATTCGCGCAAAACACGCCCTGACACCCCGGAGTTAGACCCCTCCTTCCAGTGAAAACAAGTGGGCTGGGGGGTGTCTCTGGGACCGGGGGGGCTATCTGCACTGATGTGTTGGCAAGTTGGCAAGCCATGTGCTGCAGCCAATTCCAGCGATAGCAGCCAATGCCGTCGCAAAGACGGCCCTGGTTGCAGGCTAACCATCGTCACCGGGCATGATAGGCCGGGGAGGCATGCTTGGCCCCGCTGGCAGACCCTCCATGTTTCTCTTCCATCGCTTGTCGCATCGCCGGAAAACAGGATAACAGGCCAGTCAGACGCCGGACCATGACCATCACGCCGGGTCTCGTCAGCCGCGGCCTATTGCACGTGCAGCCGAATGTGGTGCCAGCTCAGCTTTTTTCCGCACTTTTGATTGTGACAGGTCTGCCGGGTGCAGAAGTGCAATTATTGCGGAGGAGGTGCGAGGTTGGGAAAAGAGGGGGAAGTGGGAAGGTGAAGTGAGAAACTGAAGTGAAGGACGAGGCTGTGGGAAAGTGCAGTCAGTGGTGACGGGAGAGTTTGGTTTGGAGTTGGGATTGGCGCAGTTCAATTTTGCAATTTCTCGTGTTAGTGGTCTCGGTATCAGTGTTCTGGATCGATGCATTTCACAGGCATGGAAATGGACGGACGCAACAACGGGAGCAACAGCGGCAGCAACAGCAACAGCAACAGCAACAGCCCAGCAGGCAGTAGAGGCAGAGCGGGAAAAGTGGGGTATGCAATGTTCTGCACCTCACTGGTGTGGTCTTGGTGCAATGCCATCCATGGATGCTCCCCTGCAATGCAGCCTCATGTCGAATGAGTTGGACGACCACTCTGCTCGCAACCAGGGGGGGTGTGTGAGAGGGTGCAAAGGGACCGGGGTTGAGAGGACCAAGGGATCATTGCGATGAGGAAGGAGGCTGCACGGAATGAGCTTCGCTTTCCCACTGGTGGTCGCAGGAAAAGAAAGAGAAAAACCAGGAGCAACGAGGGGAAGGAGCGGCCGTTCTGCTCGACATTAAAACCAGACTTTTTCCCCCTCGCCTGCCCATCAGCTGCTCTTTCCTCGACCAAATTTCCTCACCGCACTTTCTTGGAAGCCCAACCCGTCTTGGATTTGTGCCCAACGACCCTCTCAGCCAACCACCAAGCGCCCGCTGCTCGACGCCCTCACTGGACTCAGCCCTGGACCACACGCACACACACAACCAAGGACGGAACCACTCACACCAAACCCGGATCCACGGCAATCCTTCTCGACGCTTCTTCGGATCCCGCCTTCCTCACTCAGCTTCTTATACAAGCTCTTGCCTCCCCCTCATCTCGTCATCTTGCGTCTCTTCCCTTCTGTTCTGGTGTTTCACACTCCAAAAGAGAAAGCTACTAGAGATCAACAGACAGATCTACGACCCACACAGGATCAAGGACTTCTTTCCCGCTCTGCCCTGGTGTTCCACGACAGCCCAAGGTTGAGTCTCGCGACACACTCCAGTTTCGAGCCCAAAGGACCTTTCTCTCTTCACTCTCCATTCAAGCCACAAGGACTTTCAGCCCACAGGACTCTTCTCTCTACTCTCTGCTCTCTGCTCCGAGTGTTATTTACTCAGAGTTATTGCTGGAGAGCGTTGCCACCACAGGACAACTGGACATACAGCCCGAGGAATGACTGCCATTGTTGTGCCCCGGACTTCTGATAACACAATGTCTGGCTACAACACCCACGTTGAGCTGGACGAGGTTCACACCCCCTCGAGGTATTTTGCGCTGCTTTCTTATCTTCTACCTGGGAGGCCCGTTGTGCTTTTTTTGCGTTTTGCGTTTTCATCATGTTGCGTGTCAAGTCTTGTCTTTTTTTTTTTCATTTGTTCTGGCGTTCTGTGTGTTTACCGTTGCGACAATAACAACGACTTCGCCACAGCAACGCCTCAGTCAGGCTGCGCTTGAGGTGTCTTCGGCCAAAGGAGACTTGACAAATATCCGTTTTGAGGACTACTGAATTGCCTATGGAAAGCCGTTTTCATGGATATGACCCAGAGGATCACAGGAAACACATCGGACGAGACACTGCCGGATTTCGTTTTCGCCATGGACTGAACCACCAAAGGACTCGACTCTTCACTGAGTCTGACGAACTGCTGCTTTCATGCACGCATGTTCTCCTGTTATATTATTTGCATGTCTCTTCGGAGCATCTTGTGGTGAGTATCGGACAACCGGACAGATCAAGCATCTCACATTTTTATCGGACAAGAACATTCGCCATTGATCGCCGTTGGACCACCTCACCTTGCCGGACAAACATCTGGATTTTCCGTTCGGATTTTTGCTTTTTCTGTTCAAAGGATCGAGGAGACGCCAAACAACCGGTCACAGTCGAGGATTTCCAAAAGGACACCACCTTTACGCCAGGATTTCTTCATTTTTCTGCCTTTGCATGCAGCGTCCTCGTTTGTGTTCCTTACCCTTGCAGTTATTCGCAATGGGATTTGAGGTGCCAAGAGATGTCGCATCAATCGCCTTCGGTCACTCGCCCAGCATCCAAAACTGGGACACCATTTTCCTCTCATTACACTCGCCTGGATTTAACGAGAGGACCTTTGTGGATCATCCGTCGGCATGCCTGGATTTTTCAATCTCGACAATCAAGAGCCCCTGGATTCTCCGACAATACCTAAACACGTTCTCAGTTTCTGATGTTATTGTATCAGACAGGAGTCGTGTGACGGTACAGCCTTGGACTTTCACTCCTGGACACATTTCGACCCATGGTTTTGACGCCGGATTTGTTTCTTTTGTTGCCATTGCGGACCTGGTCAACCGATATGGACTGGATATGCCCGGATGTTTTCTGTTTTTTTTCTTTGTTCAAAGTCCTCCATGGATCTGGATGGCGTAATAGCCAGAAACACACTGCTTTGGCAGCCCAGTTGGTCCGTAATCATGCTCACCCCCCTTTGACCCGCGACGCAAAAACTAACATGCAGCAATGTGCAGGAACAAAGTTGTGACATCTGGACGCCGGCTTTTCTTTTTTTTATGTTTCTGCGACTTCAACCGGATTTGTTTTGATAGCATACTAACCCTTCCCCAGCGATTACAGCTTTGCCCAGACCAACATGCTTCCCTCCACTACTGGGATGTTTTCTTTCTGCCAAACAGGACCAGCGGACCTGAACGGTTCGTCTTGGGATGCAACAACGGAAGGTCCACAGAACTTTTCCGAATTCACTGTTGCCGGAGACTATTATACCACTGGAGATGCTGAGGACTGCTTTATTCCTTTCAGCCAGAACACACCAAGGCCGGATCAAACGGAAACCATGGAGGACTATCAAGCCAGGTGGAATGCTGCTGCTGCCGTGGTTGACAAGGTTCCAAAGGCGGAGCCTATGCGCCGCATGACTTCCCAGAGCTCTACCAGCAGCCACAAGCAAAGGATCACCAAGTCGACACCCCCAACCAAGAGGGTAGGAAGGTCGAGAGTTCCATCAGTTCATCTCACCTCGACCTCCTCGGCGTTGTCCAAGCTTGATGTCTCTGGAAATGGCTCCAGTTATCAGGATGCCTCATTGACACATGGCCGCATCATGGATGTGCCCCAGTTCTCTACTCCGGATTTTGAATCATTCAATGGACACCCAGCATTCTACACCAGCATGATGGGCATGCCGGATGGTCTTCCCTTCTCCGCCGAGATGGGTGCTTCTGCTATGAGCCAGCATGTGAACCCCCAGATCTTCACTGCCGGTATGATTGGCAGCTCTCCTCAGTCTTGGGGCTCTCCTAGCCCTGTTGGCTCTTCGCGCATGTCTTCCCCTGGATTCTTCGAGGGGGATGTCTTCTCTGGTGTTCCTTCTGTCTCTTCTCCCGAGGAGAGCACAAGCTCTATCTCGCCCATTCTTCCCGGCCAATCGCCCAGGTATGTTGCTACCGAAGTTTTGCCTTCTTCCGGGACACTCTCTTACCCTTATGGAAACATCAGGATGAACCGCAACGGTTCGCAGTTCGTTACCACTGAGGATATCCATGGAAATGTGATTCCTGCTGTTGACGATGCCTTTTCTCTTCCTCCTTCTTTCGGCGCTCGCCGTATGAGCGGTGATGGTGAGTCTGCCAGGGATCACTATCTCTACAAGAACGCTCTTCCGCAAGCCGACGGTCTTTTCCACTGCCCATGGGAGGGTGAGACCAACTGCAACCACAAGCCCGAGAAGCTCAAGTGCAACTATGAGTAAGATAATTCTGTTCTTCCGCTTTTACTACGGGCCACTTGACTGACCATCATCCACCGTTACAGTAAGTTCGTTGACTCTCACCTCAAGCCCTACCGCTGCAAGGTTGAAGGATGCCAGAACGCCCGTTTCTCTTCTACTGCTTGCCTTCTTCGTCATGAGCGTGAGGCCCACGCCATGCACGGACATGGAGAGAAGCCCTATCTCTGCACTTATGAGGGATGTGAACGCTCACTTCCTGGACATGGCTTCCCCCGCCAATGGAACTTGAGGGACCACATGAGGCGTGTTCACAACGATAACGGCTCTGCTGCCCAGACCGCTTCTTCTCCTCCCCCATCGGGAGCCAGTGCTTCTTCCCGGGGTCGCAAAAGAAAGAGCGAGGGTGATAAACAGGAAGCACAGGAAAAGACCAGCTCCCGCAAGTCAGCCAACAAGATTAGCAAGGCTGAGGCCCAGGCCGATGTTCACCGTGCTCAATGGAGCGAGCACCAGAAGGCTCTCCAGAGCATTTTCCAGGAATACCTTCAGCCCGAGGACCCCCAAAGCCTTCAGTACATCAAGGATGCTCAGGAGCACTTGGCCGCCATGGGCAAGCTTCATCAAGCCCTTTCCAACGGTGTTCAGCCCCGCAGCTGGAAGATGTGAACGTTCTGGTAAGTTCACAATCGGCATTTCAGAAATCACGGACCATTTACTAACTGAACGATTAGACACTATGTCTGAATGCAAAACCACAAACCAACTTTCTGGAATAGCCTCCTGGACTTTGTGTCTACGATCTCTTCAAGTGCTAGGTCACTTGAACCAGTCAACGTCAAACGAATGACGGTACTGGACCACTCCCCGCCACAAAGCTGTGACGGGCTAGCCACCTCGCCGCGCCGAGTTGAGGCCGGCCCATGAGCCATTGTTGTGCCCGGAGTGAGGAGATATGGACGAGGTCTGATGGGCTCCATGGACCTACTTGAGACTCCAGTGCATTGACGCCGGACCAGAGGTCATGGAGTAGACTGTCAGGGGCGCTGATGCGTCACCTTCAGGGGTATCCGGCAAACGAAGTTGAAGAAGTTGAGATCAGGGGACGAGGGAAAGATAAAAGTTTTTTGTTGACCGTGGCCGAATGTACAAAGGAAAGGAAAAATGGGAACTGGGTGGCAAAAGCAATGGTTGGGACTCCTGGAAAGAAAAGTTTTCGAGTTTAAAAAAGTTTAGGGGCTGGATATGAGATCAACAGTATCATATACTGAGGATGGCATGGGCGGATATACCGGTTTTGTTCTTTCTAGAGGGTTGTTTTTGTACAAGGGCACTTTTCTTCTTCTTGGGAATGGGGTTGGGGTTCTTGACGACTTACGACTCTTCTCATCTTGTTGGACAAATTTTTTTGGTCCCTTTTTGATACCAAGGCAGTTATTTTGGGTTTTAGATAGAAGGTTCTATGAGCTCTCAGCTTGGGTTTGATTTGCGAATTGGTTATTTTTTCATTTTTTTCGGTTATCTCAGTTGGTGGCATTGGACATTTCGTTTAAGCGGGTTTCATCGCGGGGTTATATAAAGGAAGCGAGCAGGTTACTTGTACTTCCTGGTTCCGGTTTATGATGTTACGATGTCATGTTCATGTTATGACCTAGATGATTTGTATGAAACGGAGTAAATGGGTTTGATTTCTCTTCTCTCAAGCATAGAACATGGCGGCGGCTGAGTACATATCGTCGGTTCAAATATGAAACTGCATGTCCAACACCATCTCTCACTTCGCTTCCTCCAGATTCCCAAATCCTGAGTTGCTTTCTCATCGTACCTTCCTCGCTGTGTTTTTCTTGCCTCATCCCACAACTCACAACGAGGAACTCTATCTTGAAATGGGGGAACTGATGACCGAGGAGCGCTAAGATGAGGATGTCGGTAGTTTTGTTGATCGAGGATGTACAGTCACTCACCTTGTCACCATAGATATCGTGCCAGGCATCGGCGCCGCAGAAAGATGAGTTCGTTGGGAGAGACGCAATGACGGGACCTATTATGGTGTGTATTCATGGTCCATTACGGTGTATCTTGGTAGTGATCGTCATCTTTGGATTGAAGGAGCATTAAGTGGTGCGATCATCACGGGGCAGGAAGAATTTCAGCATTCCTCGCATTTGCAATGTCAAATTTCCACTTAAGAAAAGACCCGCTTACCCACATACGGGACTGTTTTCCTTTCTTTTCACGTTTCCAGGTCTACTTTTTGCGGATTCTATAATGTGTGGTTTGTGGAGTGCGCTTGGGAACATCATCAGCTTCTTGAAGTTCTCCAAGTGCTCTACGCCATCAACATACTACTTCTTGGGACGCTACTAGGAAACCAAATGCCGAGATATTTTCAGGTCGTCGATTGGACAATCGGCATTCGTGGCTTGGTTTCGGAGATCTCCCTCTGCGAGTATAGAAGTGCTGATGCCCACCAGGCAAGTTGTCGCGCATTTGTCTTGGAATTTTTTTGATTCGGTGTTTTGCTCAAAAGGTCGGTGCATCAAGAACTTGTGGCTTTTATTGGCGTCGCCCAACGCCTTTGAGAACTCTTTTTACACGTGGATATCGCCTAGTCGCTTGACGACATCTTCGTGGAGCACCATCGAGAGTCGGGCAGCGACTACGTCGTTGGTTTCCTCATCGCCTTCTGATAGACCCAGCTCCTGACCACCAGCAATGCACTTACGAGCAGCATGCTCATATATTTCTCCCATGGTAGCCCCAAGCTCGGCAATGCTATCCTCCGCAAGCAGATTATCACGCACCTTTAGTGCGATCGAGGGCCTTACCCTGGCCTCGTTGATATTGATGTCGAGGACCGTGTCGATGGTTGCCCAGTGAGCTATTTCGACAAGAACAACCCCCAAGCTGTAGATGTCAAAGCTTCTTTTGAACCGTTCGCGGTCTTCTGGATCTGTCGACTGGGCAAGAGGGTGGCGATATAGGTTGTGCTCGGCATCATCGGGGATATCCGTCTCCTCGTCAGCACGAGCGGGCCTCGAAAAGTCAAAACCAGAGAGAAATGGTTTGGAATAGTCGACATGACCGCTGCTGGTTCGAAAGAAGATGATATTTTGGCTGCGAAGCCCTTTGTGCAGCCAGTTCACCGCATGAAGGTAGAAAAGACAGTTGCTGATGGCATGGGCAAGCCTGATCCGATCCGTAACGCGAGGCTTGCGGCTTGTCTCGAGCAGATCATGAAGCGATACTGGTGGCAGAGACGTATGTAGGTCGTCTTCTTGTGGCCTCTCAAACACCAGACCCAATCGCATGTTGCGGATATCATCGTCATCTTCCGCGCCGTTGATGCCAGCCGCTTTGTCAAAGAAGCCGAGACAGTGGGGGGTTCGGAACTCTTCTGGCTTGGGTGTGTGGTTCAGAAGCGCCGCCAGCTTCCTGACTCTTTCGAAAATGACTTCCTTGGGCGGCGAGAGATCGTCTGGTCGTTGACGATCATAATCCTTCCACTCTATCCAGACCTTCTTCTGAGCACCGCCTGGCAGTTGGAGAGTCGCCTCACATCTTGGCAAGTCCGAGTCTTCGTTATCGGAATCGAGCCGTATCATGGAGCGGTCGAGGAAGAGGTCTTTTGGTGTGTTTGGCTTGCCTAATTCAAGGAACATAGCCGTCGCTTCATCCCAGGGAGTGGGGGTGGACTTCTTTTCAGGTTCGATAGACTCGTTGAAGGCCTTGAACTTGGCTAGCTGGGAAAGCAGCTGCAGCCCCTGAGCATTGGCTCGCCTTTGCTCTGCCGACATTTGCGAGATGGGGGTCGTAGGAGAGTTGGCTTCGAGTTTGACATTTAGTGCCATGACGAGCCTTGAGAGATCTGCGATCTTATGATGCAGCTGAAGGACCCCTCTGTTGGTGTCCTGGACGGTATGATGGATCTCGACTTGCATGCGAGCGTCGAGAATGTTGGTCATGTTGTCGTTCAAGACGGAAAAGCGCGAGAGTAATAGCTCAAAAGCTACTTTGTCGAAAGATACCCACTTAAGCCTCGTTGTCACCTCTTTGGAAGTGTCACGGAGACTTGCCATGGCTTTTTTGATGAAGTTTCTCCTTCGTTCAGGCAAGGGAAAGTTTGCCTCGGCGGCATCGCGTTCAGGGTTCAACAGAACATTGTCGGGATCAGAAGCAACCTGGAGACACTTGTTCTTCTTTTGGTGTTCTTTGAACTCCTTGAACAGGCACTCGACCTGGACCAGCAGGTCAAGGACAGTTTGCCGGTGGAGGATGAAGGTGTTGGACTCGAGGATCCTTTTCTGGTTGTTGCCGTCAAGGTCAACCAAGCCCGATGTTTCACTCCATGCAAAGAGTCTCTGCTGCTCCATCCGTAGCCGCAGGTTGAGGTACTTGCAGTCCTCTGGCATGTTCAAGGCCGTGATGAGCAGCTGGATGCCTTGAACACATCCGGTATACACCTGCAATCCTATTGAGGCGACGCTGATGGCCAGCCCTGCGGCTGTGACTGGATCCATCTTGCCAGAGTGAGGACTTGGCTATTCTTGTTCTCTCTTGGTTGGACGGGCTGAAGTATTGTCGGAGCCCAGGAGAGGATAATCTCAATGGGCGGGATGTTGCGAGTATTGATAAAAATGCACCCTGAGATATGTGTTAATGGCCGCTTTTCCACACCTTTACCCCGGTAAATGGCCAAATTCGAGGGCAGTTGAATGAACACCGAGATGACCACGAATCGAAAACCATCAAGATGCTAGATCTGAAAAGAAGCGGTTCGGGATTCACCAACCCCTCAGCCCCTAGGTAAGCCGCAGCACCACCAAGACATGATGTGATGTTACATTAGCGAATGACACCCCCCACTATAGTCAAGCCATCGCCAACTGTTTCCAATCACAAGCATCCATGGGCTTCAACCCACTGTTTCAAGATGCGCGATGGCGAAGCATTACGCTAGGGATATGCCGTATGGCGAAGCACGAAGACAGAGGTTGCAACGACGTGCTAGGTAGGACCGTAAAGAATGATGGAAATCGTTTGGCTCGGGCAGCCTGGCTAAGCCGCATTTCAGTCATCGAGATGGCGATGATGATGAAGATGGAGGCGCCGAGTCTTGAGTTACCATAGCTAAAGTGTCAGAACTTAGCACAATTTCCTTGTTGATACCCGTCAAAAGCGAATAAACAGTATCCATGATGCTGTGTGCTTGTCGCCTCCGAGATTGTGACTCGATGGTTAAAAACTATGAGTACACACATCTCCTGCAAGAAGTTGAAGAGCGAACTTCCATCATGTTCAGTTTGGGAAATCCAACTCTATTGCCCGAGCCCTAAAAAGGGAAGCTACCTAAGCTAAGGCTTAAAGAGGCCCGTGCACAGCTGTTCTTCTGACCATCGATTTTGTGAAGAGAATGGAAGTCAAAAGCAGGAAGGCAGGGAAAGAACATCCATCTATCAATCCGCAGCGGACATGAAAGCCTCCCCGTACCTTCCGCGAACATGCCCTAACATGGAATTAGGTGTGCCGTGCATGTCAGCGATGCGAGATGGTGTACTGCTTGGGTGCCTTCAGTTCACACCCCCATTCTTGTGGAAGTAGTTTTTTTTGGAATTCTTCTTCTCTCCATCCATCGCTTAAACAACTCCACATACCCTACAACATCGTCAACTCATTACAGCATCATCGCCACAAAGCTTGTCCCACACCGTCGGGACCAGATGGCAGATTACCGAAATGACAAACAGGGACCGTTCAATGGGTAGAGTACCCCACCGCCTCTTTGTTTCGAGGTATTTCCGCTACAGTTCGACAAACTGCATTTCCCTTTTCGTGTCGATCTGGGACCATCTTACGGTAGCTTGTTTCATCCATCACATATCCTACCCTTTTCCAGGAATGTATGTATCTCGGTCAAAGTTGCGATGATGAAGGCACAGCCACGGCGAGGTCTTCAGCTGGGGTGTCATTGTCCCAGCGTCCCTTGAACCCGACCCCACCAAAGGTACTGCCCAGGGGCATCCCGCTTAAACTAGAGGTCTTGAGAATAGAGGTATGAGGATGGCTTTTGCATTTTCCATCCTTCCAAGACATTCACAAAAAGTCTTTCCAAGAGCGCCAGTCAAGGTATGTATACCTAAAAGTACTTTGCGCCGTCCACTTCCCTTTTTTCCGAGCTTGAGAGAGTCGGGTACCGGAATAGTTACACTAACAGCTGGATTCAAGAAGTAGTGACTCGCTGGCATCTCAGGGCTCCCCGCCACCACTTCAGGCCGCTGAGCTGTCATAAAAACAACCTCATACAGGGCCTTTTTCAGGCGCGTTACCCGACGTTTATAATCCAGCTTTTCATGGAGGAACATACGCACAATCATTCCGAGTTATACGACATCGTACCTTTACGCTGCTACGGCGTCTCGATGACATCGCCATGCCCCCGCATGAGAATTTCAACCATATGATTGTTCGTGAATCGCAGAAGGTGGTGGCAGTTGGGATATTCCCTCCTCAACCACCCAAGACCTCGGAACCAACCACACGTAGGTTCGGCCCTTCCCGCCACCGTTTGGTCAGAGTCCGGTCACGGTCCGACGGCCGGGTCCGTGGGTCCACAAGTCTATTACGCCTTTTTCTGTACCACGGAGTGTGGGAGCACGGAAGCACCGGCGCAGCAGGCGGGTCATCGTCCGACTCCCCTATGTAGTGTACTGTACACGTGTAGCCCACTGCGGCGCCGCACACCGGTACCCAAAGGCATGGCGGTCCAAAGGCTGGCAGACGCATCCCTCGGCCATTTTGCAACGTGGGCAGTCCCATGGGACCCCTTGAACTGCAACCTCATGCAACGATGCAGGTCATGGCCACCACGAGGCGCCTGGTCCTGGAATTGGTGAATACTTTCCAAATCCTTGTCGCTTAGCCTTCTTCTCTCGCTCATCTTTGCAAAACACTAGACATCGCCGACGATGAACCGCTAAAAGTGCTTGTCCGGCATGTCAGGCGTCCCAGTTGCCGGACTGTCCATCCTATCCGTAACACCTTTTCGAGGACCCCCAGATCATCAGCGGCCAAGACTGAGCCCCCCTGAGAGTCTGGCTTTTGTTCATCTGCCAGTGTTGTAGCAGCCATTGTTTGACCTGCAAGGGCGGGTCTGCTCCGCCAATTGCGTGTGCCCAGTTGTTGTTGTTTCGGTTGGTAGGCTTGAACCCCCATCTTCGTCAACCCTCTCAGCCTACTTTTGGCCTTTTGTCTTCGGCGCGGGGATACCGTTGTCCGAAAAAAGAAAGAAAATAACAAGAAAATAGTCAACGAGGCGTATGCACCGTTGACTGTTCCGTTTTACACATTGGTGCCCAGGACCCGATGCACGCCTCTTTCTCAACGTTGCGAGCCGTTATCAGGCGCCATAGGGAAACTCGCTCAGTCAAACTCCGGACTAGTTCCCACTAGTTGTCGTTGGCCAACAAGCCGTCGAATTCACCGGCCACGGTCTGGCTCCTGGCGAGGCCGTGATTCGAAGGTTGAAGAATATCGGACTTGGCATTTGACGGTATTGACTCGGCGATGGGTTGAAAGGGGGTTGACGCATGCATGCACATGCCGATTGCTTTCTTTTTCCTCTCTGAACGTATCTGAACTGGCTTCAACGGTCAATTGTCCAAAGAAACATAAACAGGGCATGAGGCCAGGCCTGTCCGGGTTCTTTGTCTCATTTCTATCTTCAAGCCCCCTGCCCGCAAATCCCAGGGTCCTCCCAGAAAAACAACGCAACCCCTCAGTCTCAACTCCGAGCTGGTACCACAATCCACGGACCGTATTATCTCGCCGAAAATACGATATCCGTCCTCCGAGACAATTCTCCAAGCAGCGAACAAGGTAAGAACCAACTGGAATTCCTAGCAAAAGAACCCTATGTCTGTGTATTCGAATAGATAGTTCCATGGTAGGTCGTGGCCGGCGGACGAAGTCTGTGGCGGGATTTTCCTAGGGGCGATGAAGCAGTTACCCCACAAGATGGAGCTACCCGAACAGACAGAGTTTAGGGTTCCGCCGCGCAGGGACAGGCTGAGACAGGGCAGAGCACGCCAACCAAGGTCAAGACGCGAATACAAGCCTCTCGGGAGATACCCATAGTCCCATAGGCACCCACGTTGTCGGAACCGCCGAGGAATCCTCGTAGGCCTAGCTAAATGCTAACAAGCCGACTTCATCCAGGCGCGACCACTCGAGAAGACATTCTTCAGATCCAGCACATCTTCGCTAAGTTTCTGTGCTCGGGACGTGCTCGAGGAGACCACGCTACGCCATATCAATTATCCAATTTCCCGGGCCAGGTTATATTGCAGCTTTAGTGGGCGCCGGATGGTCCTATCAGGCCAAGACAAGCCGAACCAGCGTCTATAGCCAAGCTAGCAGCCGGTACATCGTACTCGGTTTCGATCCAAATATCACCACCCGACCCGAGCTAAAACACGTCCATCGTTCGATTTCTCCGCTCGTCACATCGGCTTCCATCCCATCGCATCGACTCGTCCTTTGACTAGCACGAGACACACCAGCAAGCACAAGCCCCCAACGTCGCCGATTTCACTCTGAAATTTAGCCAGACGGATTGCCGACAATGGAGCCCTTCTCGCCCGAAGCCCCACACTGCAACGGCACCTCCAGTAGCAGCTCGCCCGCAGTGTCCAGCAACAGCCCGGGGACGGCGACCTCGGGCACCGTCCGGAACGGGTCGGTGGCTACGACGACATCACAGCCATCAGTACCTCCCCCTTCCGTTCCAGCGGCGTGTCTCCCTTGTGTGAGTTTGTTATTCCAGATCACAACACTGTTTCCTTTAAAAAATAAAAAAATAAAAAAAAATGTTCGCCCGTGTGCTAACAAAACCTCGGCCAAATAAAGCGAACCAAACATCTCAGATGCGATGGAAATCACCCGTGTGGCCGTTGCACCACGACCGGCATCGTCGCCGACTGTGCCTATATTGCTTCGCGCCGTGGGTACAAAGGCCCTCGTAGAAACCCCAATAACCCTACTCCCGGTGCCAATCCCAATAAGCGACATGCGTCCTCATCGCCCCCTTACGCGGGAACTACTCCTGACAGCTGCCCCATGATGTTGGGGCATGCGCCTGTTACCATGGCCACACCCTCCGTTCATGCCTTCAACCCTTCCGTCGTTTTGCCGGACCAGTCGCAGCTCTCCTTCCCGTCAACCCCCTCCGTTGCGAGCATCCCCGTCTACAGGAATAACTATATGATGGACGGCACCGCTATGACATTGGCGACACAGGCCGCTCCGCCCATCCAGCCTCCCGCAGCAAGTTTGCCAGAGCGTTGTTTCGAGGCTTTCTACCACTATTTCCACGCCGGTCATCCGTTCGTCTTGCCCAAGAGGAACTTGGTTGAATTGCTCAAGAGCAACTCAGAGCCAAACCTTCCAGTATTGATGGCCGCCATGAGATATATTGGTTCACTTTACGTTGATGCAGGCCCTGCCAAGGCCAGATTTCTGGATGAAGCCATTCAGCTGTGCTACGCCCCGGGTGTGCGCAAGGACGGATTCTTGATCCAGGCGCTCCTGCTTATCATCATTGGGTTGGACGGCAGTTGCGAGCAAGAAAGAGCTCGGGAACTCCTTGCTATTTGTGAAAGATATGCCATCGAAATTGACCTTAACAAGCGGCAATTTGCTGTCATGCATGGCCGAGGCGATCCGATCATGGAGGAAAGTTGGCGGCGAACCTGGTGGGATCTCTATGTCTGCGATGGCATGATTGCTGGTGTTCACCGGGTGACCAACTTTCTGTTGTTTGATATCATGACCGATGTTGGCCTTCCCTGCGAGGAGGAGGAGTACCACAAAGGGGTATGTGTTTTCCCAACAGCAATGAGATACCGATGTTTGAATGTTGACTAACCTGGGATTGTTTTCAGTGCATCCCTTCACCGATGAGTCTTGAGGACTTTGACGATAAGGAGTTCCAGGACGAAGACCGAGAGTTCTCATCATTTGCATATCGTGTTGCCGCAGCCAGAAATCTGGGCAGGATGATGCGGATGCCGAACGTCATGTTCCCGGATGCGGCAGAGGTGGACAAGATGGAGGCACATCTGTCCAATTGGAGAATGCATCTTCCGGATAACAAAAGGGATGATCTCGATAAGAATTGCCAGCTTGATGAGATGATGTTCCAAGCGCACTTTATCACCCATGCGTAAGTCATCACTGCACCAATCCCGACAAAGCCATGTTCAGGAAAATGTGTACTGATGCCCTTCACAACCCATAGGTGCACCATTATGCTCCACCAGCCTCTTTCCCAGCTTGACTCTTCGCCAGTCCAAGCCGTCAACTCTTGCGCGCCTCACAGGCCCGTCCACTCAGGCGATCAATACAACGCCCATACTAAGCACACTGTCACGGCGGCCTGCGAGATCAGCAAGATGATCACGCAAGCTGTTCCCGTGACCAGCCATACGCACTTCTTCACGTGCGTCGTAACCCTCTCTTCCATCGTCCACCTGTCCAAGTGGGCCCTCTACATGATTGAAGATGAGGCCGACCTCCGCCAGCAAATCCGGCTGAACATTGGCGCCCTCAACAAGCTCAGCAAGGTCTGGAAGGCGGCCAATACGGCTTGGGGCCAGGTCAAGGGCGTGGCGCAGGAGATCTACCGCCAAAAGAAGGTGCAGCAAATCACCCCGGCTTTCTGGGTCGGCTATACCCAGGAACAGATGATGACATCCATTCAGGCGGACGAGAGCATCATAAGCGAGTTCGACCAGGGGCTGATTGCTCAAGTTGGCATTGCTCAAGTTGGCGTCACTCAAGCTCAGTGAGCTGATGGCGTCGATAAGGTGATGCGTCTTGTCTTGGTTTGGGATGAGGGACTCAAAGAGAAATCGCAAGTGGATGGTATAAGATAATCTTGGTAGTTGCAAAGCGGGTAGAAAGGCAGGAGGAGGGTCTTGTACTTAAATAGTCGGCTCTGGGTTGTGGATTTTCAAAACAACGACAAGGCCAACAGGGGCGTGTCTGGGCGCGCGCCTTCAAGAGTGCAGTACCTCGCGAGCAAGTAAGGTAGTTACAGTACGCTTGGGCTCGCTTGGCTGCTTGGACATAGTTTTGGGTTACATAAAATATCCTAGTAAATATCATGATTGGTTATCGGTCTCTCGAACGGGGGTGGTTCGGCGTTCGCTTTTCAGTGAGGATACTACCAAGTCCCCGGATAACTAACCGCCGATAGTTCGCCGATAGTTTTGCCACATGGGCTCCTCGTCGAACTGAGAGGGTCAGAGTCCGGACTCTACCATTGGATATCGGCTTATTATTGCGGGCATGTGTATCCCCGCGTGCTCCGATGTCAGGGGATGCTACGGGGTCAATCCCAAGGTGCTGGACCGATCATAAGGCTGGAACCTGGGAAGTCGGCGACAACGCGGAAGACTTCTCCGGGTTGCATTACATTGTGTTGTTGAAGATCAGAGTGTCGTTGGGTAACATCGCGAATCATTTCGCCGAAGACAAATCAAGATCGCGACGCACTTGGCTCCCTCAAGTCTGTCTTGGGCTTCCATATCTCTCAGGATGGAGAATATATACGTTGCACGGTCTCTTCGCCGAGAGCTATACGGCGACCGAGTCAGGATGGTTACGGCGACAACGGGCATCTTGTGCGTTGGTGAAGACGAAGTCACGTCGGGGATTTACCGTCAGTATCGCCACCTGCCAGTCGCTAAAGCCTCGCGATCCTTCGTTCGTTCGGTTACTAGTGTAGCGTGAACTCGCAAGACATAGCCGTCTTCCGGCTGTGTACCGAGCATCTACACTAGAGGGCCGAAGCCCTAGCGAGTCCAACCTCCGAGTCTAAAACTACCTTGATACCTGAAAAGCCGGCATCTCTTCGCCGAATCTCAAGTCCGCCCGGGGATAATACTCGGCGACGTCAACATAACTGAGTTACATTTGATTTCAAGGCGACCGATGACAGGCAACGGAATGATGACCGCCTCCAAGCGACCATGCTAATGAGTGGCATTTTCACTTCACTTCACCATACCCTTCCGTCTGTGTTTTCGTGGAATTACCCTTGTGTATACGGCGCAACAGACTTGACGGGATGATGACAACCCACATGGGACATATGGTTGTCAGCCGCCCGCCTTCGCCGTTCGGGATCCGGTTGCTGCAATCTGGAAAGGTGGGAGGGTTTGTAATACCCACCTAGGGCCGTCTCGGAATTAAAAGGTTGAAACAGGCATGTCTCGCCGAAGAGACAACGTGGTGGTGGTGTGGACGAAGAACTAGTGCCTTGTTCTGTCTTGGGTGATATCGATCTTTGGATGTCGGCGATGCTCGTCATGATTATCAAGAGCCTCATGAACCCAATCTTTCCTCCATTCATATCTTGAACCCCGCCTGTACGCAACACCGAGGCCCCGAACCATTCTTTTAAAACGTATGTGGAATAAGACTTAATCGGCAACATCCATTAATCGACGTGAACCCAATCTGCCACGCTACACGCCGACCTACCTACGCCTTGCAAGGGCATCATCTCAGCGTAGCGTTGAACCCCGAATGCAACACCATCTCGCCATTCAGTCGCCGTCAACATCAGCGGCACAACAGTGATCGGCCAAGTATGCTCAGCCGCCAACGCAACTTTGTACTGAATTATAAGCGAATCATTACCTCGTAACATTCGGAGACTTCAGAGATGCTGAACATGTCTTCCGTACCTACCTTATCGTTGAGAGCGTCAAGTCAGCTTTGAGGAAACTCTTGCTTCGTGGTAGGGATGCTATGATTGGATGGATGGAAATCATGTTGAATGGGATACCAAGCCAGATACAGCCAGTTTCTGTACATTTTGCGGAGTTTATTTGCTGTCTTTGGGGTTTCAGGACCTCGCTTGATGATGAGCATGAAGCTCTAAACCATAAAGCCGCTGGCCAACACCAGGATATTTTGACTTAGCGCTGATCACAAACCCAGTCTCCAAGCCGCCAGTAACCGAGCGCCAGGTAGCATTGTTGACAGCTAGCTTCATAAGGCTTCAGGCTGCGATTCAGAAAGGAATGTAACCTGAGGTGATTGTGCTCCTGGACTTGAATTGCCGTTCTGGTGATAAATAGGTAGTAGCTTGAAGTTAGGTTTGTGTTGCTTGGCTCCCGACTCCCAATTCCTAGGGGAAGGTTGACTTTCGGCCTACGTACAACACGATCTTCATCAGACAAGACAAGCTGACACAAGACAAGAGGGAAGGGGGGGAGAAGAAAGAAAGAAGAGTACTTGGTCGATCGGATGACGAGAACACTAATCTAGTGTAGTTTCCGGGGGCAAGAGAAGCACTGTAATCAAACAAACACGGGCAACCCGCCTGAACAATTGTTACAGATCACAGTGTCGGGGATCTGGAGTTAACGTATCAACGTATCAGTTCAACATCTCTCTTTTTCGATCATCAACCATACAACTGGTAACTGATTGGCCCATCTTGCTACATCCAAGCTCGACGACGCAAAAAGCAATACCACAGTATCATAGATACTCCGGGGCTTGGCCAGATGATGTGTGCCTAGATCGGATTTAGTCCGACTCGCAAGTCAACGGGTCATGCTTTTCCACTTTTGCAGATGGAGTACACAATCTGCCTGGAGATCAATCAACACAGTTGGACGCCGATTTTTAGGGTCTTGATTGTACGGTCTACCTGTTCCAACCTCAATGTTTGTTCAGAAGGGCTTCATGTAGATGCGGAATTGATCATACGATGGCGCTTGCATATCGATGAAAGACAAAAAGAAAGAGAGAAGGTATCAAAAAGCAAAGAGAATCGGCAAAGCCAAGTCGAGCCAAGGAAACGCCCCCAAATTCCGTCCGCCATCCACTATCACCCTCTTGTACCGCCCCTGAAAAAAGGTTTCTTTCGTTAATAAGGGATAGGTGTGTTCAGTACACCCTGGTTCTGTTCGGGCCGGGAAACAACCTCCTCACAATTTACTTTTCAATCCTTTGTTTTCATTATTTTATCCTCAGGTATTTTCTTCTCGCGATGAACAGATGGAGCTGAATGACTAACGTCTGATCATCGTCGTTGCCCTCGCTGTCATCATATGCAAAGATCCACACAGACAAGACAGCTTTGCTTGCGCCTTCCACTTGCACGATGCAAAATGCGAACCACCAAAAATGCATTCTTGACACCTACAAACGTTGATCCTCATCCGGGAGCTAGAGCTAGCTGCATGCAAGTGCTTTCTTTTTCGAGATCAGCCAAGACACGATCAGCCAAACAAGAAAGGCATAGGTGAGCCATCTTGTTTCGATACATAGCAAACTACTTTCCTTTCCCTGCAACAATCGAGCGAAGGATGGCAGACAGTCCATTCTCGAGAGAGAATTTGGTGGCGCTCGGTGCTTGAAGGAAGCAAACATCACCACCGGTGATGAGGCTTTACAGAACCCCCCAAGCGGTGGAACGATTTTTATCGTGAGGAGGAGTACGAGAGAGACATGGGATGCCAGCCAGTCACTAAAGAAACATGAATCGCTTCAGCCATACCCGAGACAGGGCATACACGGAAAAGAGACACGGTACGGTATGTACAGAGAGCAGAGGAGAAAAGAAAAAGTATCGGGCTTTGTCTCACTTGTCAAACCGGACGGAGTAAGGAACAAGGAACAAGAGGACGGGATCTAGGTACTATGTATGTCAGTACTAAGAAAGAACGTCTATGCGCTGACGACAGTGTGCGGGAATAAGTTACTGAATGGAAGTCACTTTCCATTCCCTCGCTTTATCTCTTCGCCGCCAAAACAGTCGGTAGTAGCACGGTACTGCAGTGTAGAACGGCTAGGGCACGGGGGTATCTGAGGGAGCTGATATGTATCTTGTAAGCGCGCTGCGACCAATAGGGAAGGGAGGGCTTGGATGGGTAACTCTTTTCCTTTTCGGAAGATGGACAGACAATGGCCCCCATTCCAATTCCATGTTCCCTGGGTTATGGGCGGTATCACACTCCGTGTACCAGGGACCGTATGGGTGGTATGGATGCCATTGTTTCGGGTCGCACTGGTCGGCGAGGTTTGTGGCAGAAATAAGCTGCATCGGGCTTCTTGGTATGGCTTGTCTGTCTTCGTAGCCTTGTCTTCACTGGAATGGGGGGGGGGGGGGGGGGGT
>NW_009799101.1:3113235-3367779 GCF_000213175.1 Neurospora tetrasperma FGSC 2508
ATCCCGAGTTTTCCAGTGGGTATGGTCGTATGTGCTTTAACTGTTAGAAGCAGGGAGTTATGAAGCCACGTTGGGGATTGAAAACTTGTCACCAGAAATCAATGAACAGGAATACCTCAGTTGGAAGGCATTCACCAAAACTCAATGCAAAGACATACGCACAGCCAATGAATCAACCCAAAACATACAACCCCGGTACCAACATGGCACCTTGTATATTCGACCAGGAAGGTCCTTTTTTGCGCACAACACAAAGCTCTTCGGCATCTCGGGACAGCGCCGCTGTTCTCTCTCCCATTGCGTGCCGTTCTCAATGGCCTCTATTGGCAGAGGCGGATACATCCCCGACTTACTCCTCGTCTCCTCGCCGTCTACCTCAAATTGTGCCGCGGAGAGGGAAGAGGAGAAAGCAGGGAGAAATATTTAGGCTAAAAGCACACGAGCTTTGACCCCATTTTTACTTCGTCCTACGTCATCCAGGTAGCTCGGTAGTTGTGAGTGAGGATCTCGAGAACTTCAACTAACTGGCATTCCCTGGATTGACCCTCTCGGCAGAACAGCCCACGGTAACTTCACCGGGTGACCGGCTGTGATTGTGGTCGTCGGTTGGTGAACCTCATGTTATTTCCCCGGATTTCAACCACACTAGTTGTCCGGCAGTCTGAACCTGGAACCAGGATGACGGTAACGATGATGTAGATCGTATCGGGGAAGATGGTGATCCGGGTAGCTTGGACCGTTGTATTTAAGAAAGCTTATTCCCATTAGCATAACCACGATGTTAAGTTTGTTCCACTTACCTACCTTCTTTTCTCCTCTGACCTGTGTTGTACGCGCCTTCATAAGCCAGCGAAGTGGCAGGTCAAGATGGTGACCACTTCTACCCTTCGGGGAGCCATTCTCTCAACCCTCCTCTCCTCGGTCCCTCTCACCGCAGCAGCTAGCAGCAGCCCGCCATCTCCCAACACCCTTCACTCCGACCTCACTGTCATTGTCAACAATGACCTCCAAGGTATACTCACCCTTCCTTTTGGGCCCAGACTCGACGCTGACAAAGTGCAGGCCCCTCCAGCCCGTCTGCCAACGCCTCCGTCCTCCTCCTTCCCAACTCACTTGCCTTCTCCCAAGCTTCCCAATCCTGCTCCTCTCTGGGCGAATCACTCTACTCTCCCGAGCTCATTTCCACATCAAGCATCAAGTCCAACCTCGATTACCTCATCTACCGCTCCAGAAGATCATCATCGCTCGGAATAACAACCCTGTGGATCGCCCCTTCGCCCAAGAACCCGTCTGTGCCGAGGGTGATTGACGTTTCCCCTTCTGGCCGAATTTCCGTCTCCGAAGTGAGGAGTGGCAAAGGTCAGGCAGCGAAGTACCCGGTCCTGTGCTCGCAGACTGCGCCGTTTTCCAACAACCAAGCTCAAGACAAGAGTGAGAAGTGGCAGGTTGGTGTAGAAGGGGTGAACGGCAATGAGAAGGTCATTGGATTCAGGGATAGGCTTTCTTTCCGGTTTCTGGGGTTGCGGTACGCCCCTAAGCCGGAGAGGTTCACTTACTCTACCCTGTACCGTGGAGATGGCGGAAAGGGGAAGCAGAAGGAGGTGAGTGGGTTGGAGTACGGTAGCCAATGCGTCCAAGGCGGTGGAGGAGCGGGACAAAGTGAGGACTGTCTGTTTCTGAATGTTTGGACTCCTTATCTTCCCGCAGCTGCCGATGGTGGGAAGAAAGGAAAGGGCAAGGACGGTGATAAGAAAAGGAAGGATTTGAGACCGGTAGCCGTTTGGATCCATGGCGGTGCCTTCACTAGTGGAACTTCTTCCGATTCAACCTTTGACGGCGGTAATATGGCTTCGCGAGGAGATGTGGTGGTTGTTGCTATCAACTACCGCCTCTCCACCCTGGGCTTCCTTGCGCTCGCGGATGGAAAAACCAACGGCAACTATGGCCTTGGTGATCAGGTCACCGCTCTGCAGTGGGTGCGCGAAAACATCGCCAAGTTCGGTGGTGACCCCGATCAAGTAACTATCTTTGGGCAATCTGCTGGCGCTGGCTCCGTTCGCGCGCTGCTGGCCAGCCCCAAGACCAAGGGCTTGTTTAAGGGTGCCATTCCGTTGAGCAACCTTGGTGGTATCAACTACGGTACCACCTACAGCCGGTACTACACCATCGCCGAGGAGACAGCCGTAGTCGGTAACGCCATCCTCGCTGCCACCAATTGCACCGACGTGGCCTGTCTGCGCCAGGTCCCTGCGGAGAAGCTTACCTCAGGCACCGTAGCCCGCTACCTCGTCGTCGACGGCACCTACCTCGTCTCCCCCGAGCTCGACCTCTCCCGCACCGCCGGCCCCAGCGGCATCGACCTAATGATGGGCATAACCCACGATGACGGCGCCCCCTTCATCAGCTACCCGTCCACCACCAACCAAACCGCCTACCTGCTCTCCCAAGGCTTCTCCCCCTCCCTTGCCTCGCCATCCCTCTTCCCCATCCCGCCAAACCCCAACGGCACCCTTGCCCTCTTCAACTCCTCGTCCTACCTCGCGACCGACGGCATGTTCCGTTGCATCGACCAAGCCACCGTGCAAGCCGGGTTGGCCAACAACCGCTTCTCGCGTGTTTTTTACTATGAGTTCGACCGGACCTATCAGACAGGCGGCTGGCCCAACCTGGACGTGTGCGAGCCTCCCAAGACAGCGTCGCACCCGTTCGGGGATCCGAGCAAGCCGTATCTGCGATGCCACTCGGGTGAGCTGTACTATGTCTTTGGCAACTTGGCCAGACAGGGGTTACCCGTGCGAGACGAGATGGATTTGCCGTTTGAACAGTTCGTGCTAGATAGCTTTGCGAGCTTCATCCGGACGGGCGATCCGAATCCTGAGAAGGGGTTCTTGAGAGCGAGGGGCTTTGAGAGTACGTGGAGGGAGGTGCAGAGGGGCGAGTGGGTGGCTAGTAGCAGGGGAGCGGGAGTCAAGTTGAAGGTGTTGGATTGGCCTAGCAGGCTGGAGAATGGGTGGAGGGAGGTGCAGCAGTGTGAGGGGATTGGGTTGGGAGTGGATTATTACTTGTGAGACAAGATGGTGAGGATGGTGGTGAGAGGTGCGGATGTAAATAGGCCAGGTGGATGAGTGTAAGTAGACCACTCACCCATGGGATTGAATACAGACATGAAGCATTTCAAGAACCTGTCAATCTGACTGAGCGGTCCTTTCCAAAAGCATGTGTTCAAGACCAAGATCATGAGGCTGAAGATGCTGTCAGTGAACCGTGATGGCCTCTACACTATCGCGCTGCGGCGTCCCATCGGGCATCGCTATCTTCTTATCGCAGCTTCCTAGGTACATTGGATACAGTCAGTATTCAATTCGCCCACCCCACCAAGAATTTCACCCCGCCAGCTGCTCACCACCTGTCCCCACCACAAACACCCCAAATCCCCAAGCCCTAGCCCCACTAGCGCCAAACATTTCCACCCGTATAAAACCGCACACTGCTCCCCCTCCTTTCCGTTTCCTTTTCTCTTTTTTTTTCTTCAGTGGCAAGGATGCTCTCTCTACACCGCCATGTGTTGGAGAGTGGCCTTGTTACTAACTACATTAATACTGGTGGCTCCGCATAGCGGCTTGCTGAGGGTTACTCTTTACCATACTCCCGATGGGTCTTCCTCCGTTCCCGGCCTCCTAAAGTAATGCTTCTCCATCTCTTCCCTTTACACTAGTCGCGGACGTCGAACATTCTAGGTCCGTGATCGTGGGGTGGTTTCGACATTTTATTTTCTGAGAATCTGTTTTTCACTGTGTTCGCTCCCTAAGGGGGGCGACGTGGAGAAGAAGTGAGGCTCTGCTTGTCATGCCCGGATAGATGAGCTTTGGGAACGGATAGATCGCTTTGCGCGCTCTCTGTCAGTTCGATGTGTGTTGGTGTGCGTTGTGTGCAAAATCGCGCTTGCGGTCATTACCAGTTGTGTGTTTATCCAGATGTGTCTCCGTAAGAAGGACTGCACGTTGGTTTTTTGAAAGACGCGAACTGCAAATATCACAATGTCGATTCGAGATTCGAGTTGAAGGCCGTCCATCTTTCTCGTTCTCACCCAACCTCAAGGTCGTGAAAGCACAATGTCGCTGTTCGCGACATTCCCGAGCCTCCTTGTTTGACATTAAACTGTCAGATGCCGACATATTGGTACATTGCAATGTGTTGAATATGCCACTGGCATTACACACAACCACCTAATCGAACGAGCACTACTGAAGGCGCCTCTCCAAGAAAAGTTAAAGGTCTATGTATGCAAAGGCCATCTATCTATATATCAACTCACCACTTCAGATCTTCGACATAGTCCACCACCCCTCCACCACGGCTTTGACCAACCGGTTCGCAATAGCCGTCTGCGGCGGCAACCTCAACGCACCCTCTACATATCCCGCCGGCGCCGCCTCTCCTAGAGCACTCGCCCCATTGAGCAACGCCTCCTTGACCTCCTCAAAGGGGAACCACTTGGCATCCTCCAGCTCCGCATCGTGCCCCAAGAAGATCTTCTCTCCATCGCCCGGCAGCGCCTGGCCAATAGCTCCAATCATCAAGCTAGCCGGGAAAGGCCACGGCTGCGAGCTGTGCAGCACCACCCGTCCAACCGTGACACCGCTTTCCTCCCAGACCTCGCGGCGGACCGCCTCCTCGATCGACTCACCCGGCTCCTGGAACCCGGCGAGGGTGCTGTACCAATACTGAGGCCAGCGCCGGTTACGCCCCATCAAAACCTTGGTGCCGTCAGCGCTGATGATGGCCATGATCACGGTCGGGTCGGTTCGCGGGAAGGACAGGTTCGAGACGGTGCCTCGAGTGGCGCAGGGAGCGCGGTCCTTGCCCTTGTCCGTCGGGGGACACACGCGCTTGGTGCCGGCGTGGACGGAGATGGTGCGCTGGCCGCATTGGGCGCAGAAAGGGTTGCGGGCGTTCCAGTCAACCACGGCGCGAGCTTGGCCGTACATGGCAGCTGTCCCTCCCATCAGTATTCACGCCCCCTTTCAAAAAGAAGTCCTGTTAAAACAGGACCGTAGGATCAAACTCACCATGTCCAGCCTCCAACGCCATCCCCCTAGGACTAGCGCTCAAAAACGCATGTCCCTTCTCCTCCTCCATCTTCTTGATCAACTCCTCCGCCTTTGCCTTTCCCTCATCGCCATCGCCTTCACGCGGCGTAACGTCAACAGCAAAATACGGCGCCCCCCTGAACTCCTTCCACACAAACACATCCTCCCCCTCCTGCGGCTGCTGCTTCTTCTTCTCATCCACAAGATCCACGCCCAAAAACACCACCATCCTCTCACCTTTCCCTGCCGCCTCACTATCATACCCACCCACAACTTCCTCCTCACTCCTAAACACTTCCTCCCCGCTACCCAACAACCCCTTCACATCTTCCGGTCCCGCGAACGCCAACCTCGCGTCATTCTGCTTGCTCTCCACCATCGGCCCCAAGTTGTTCATCAACAAGAACCGGGCCGAGGCATGAGAAAACGCGGCCCTCAAAAAGAGGTGGTCGGAGCGCAACCACGAGAGTCGGTTCAAGGGGGAGCCCGAGAAGTAGTTGGCGGTTTCGGGACCGAATTTGCGCGTGAGGGCCGAGTTGGACTCCTGGGAGAGGTAGGAGAGCGTGGGGAGGGCTGGTGGGGGCATATTGGGTAGTTCTTGTTGTTGTTGTTGTTGTTGTTGTTGTTGTTGTTGTTGTTGTAGTTGGTGAGTGTGTAGTGGTGGTTTAGTAGAAGGGGGATTGGTGTTTGAGATTGTTTTTGTTGTTGTTGTGGTGGTGATGGTTGCGTTGGGTTGGGGATGAGGTTGGGAGTGTAATGCCCGATGATTTGACAGAATGGAGGTATACCGAGGTAAGCGGTGCAGGTGGTTAGGCAAGTTTCCGACCCTGCAGAAGCAAGATGAGATGAACATGAACAGGCGGTGATTTTACAACGGAGAGGTTTGAGCAGTTGTTTTTATGTTCTTTTTTTTTTTCTTTTTTTTTTTCCTCGTTCTAGCGGAAGAAATAGCCTACGGCATAAGAGGCAAAAGACGATTGATTCGTCATCAACAACGACCGAGTCGCGATTGACGGTCCATAACCTAATGCAATGCCGGATTTCCAGTCCCTCGGGCGGGGCGGGGGTACAGCGGGGCAAAACTTCAAAACTCGCGCCAGCCGAAACAGCGATTAGGAGCTGGTGTTGTGGACGTGGTCCTGTTGATGAGTAATTCATCCTTTGTCACCGCTATGTAACAACATGCGATCCTTGACAACATCATTTCCTCCAGCATGAATGGCTCCGAATCAGTTCCCGGGATATCGTGGAACTTGCTGTCTCTTGACTCGGAACGCTGCCACAAATGCGCGGCTGACATTTCCGTCCAACGCAGTCATACAAGTCATTAGAAATTCACATGGCATGAGCAAGAAGGCGAAACAGATATGGACCGCAATTCCTTTAGATTTGAACCCTTCAGAACTACGGAGCTCCTCATGTAGACCGTCCAACAGCGACACCCATCATCCCTCGCGGCTGCCCAATAACAGAAACCGGTATGACCTAATCAAAGGCTGACTAGTGACTGTACCCCAACAAACGAGAGTAAGGAAGTAATCGCTGCCTCAGCAGACCATGACTACATTTAGTAGAGGCGCTTGGGGGGAGACATGGTAGCCTTGATGGTAAGGCTACCAACGTTCTGCCAGCCCTTCTTGAGGAGGGAGACGAGGTAGTTGATGGCCAACATGATGTTACCAACAAGCTGCTCCTGGGTCATGCCAACGTTGCCGACGGCGACACCCATGCAGAGAACCTTCTTGAGCTGGAACTTGATGGTGGACTTGACCTCGTTGAGCTTGCCGGTAAGGTCGTCGGAGTGGGAGACGGGGGTGGGGAACTTGCCAGCTGTAGTAGGGGTCATTTCGTTAGCATTCTGCGTTTCTGATATGGTTGAAAGGAGGAGCCGACAAAAACATACCCTTGGAAAGACCGGGACCGAGCAGACGGGGGATCTGCTTGATAAGGGCCTCGGAGGCGACGAAGGCATCGTACTTGCGAGCAAGCTTCTTGATGAGCTTCTTGTTCTTGTTGAGCTTCTTGAGATCGTCGACGGACATGGCGTCAACACCGCCGTGCTTGGCACGGTCGATATCGTGCTGGTCACCGAGAATGCAGATGCTCATGTTGGGGCGGGGAATGCTGGGCAGGCGGATGGTGCCAGAGAAACGCTTGTCACGCTGGGGGTCATAGTTCTTGAGGCCGATCTGGAGCTCGACGGTCTCGAGGAAGTTGCGCTTCTTGGTCTCGTTAGAGTACTCAAGAAGGTCAGTAACGTGCTGACGCACAGCGGCTGTCAAGAGTCAAAATAATCAGCGATTTTGTCATTTTGGTGTCGTCAT
Source organism: Neurospora tetrasperma FGSC 2508 (assembly GCF_000213175.1). NCBI lineage: Eukaryota > Fungi > Ascomycota > Sordariomycetes > Sordariales > Sordariaceae > Neurospora > Neurospora tetrasperma. Next base: position 3,120,650 of record NW_009799101.1, read on the forward strand.
CTTGAGAAAAGACGATTCCCGGCGATTGCGCAAACGTACCGACGGAAATCTTGGACATCTTGGCCGTCTTCCTGTAGAATTTCTTCTATAGGTATGCTATGTTGCGTCTGTCGACTTGAGCGAAGGAATCAGGAAAGGATTTTGTTGCCAGTGGATGGTGGATTTTTGTGTCTTGTGCGGAGTCAGCTGCCAGTAATCTGCGCTAAGCCTAATTTGTCCCCCTGGCTGGCCGGCAGAATAGGTGGTCTGTGCACTTTGCCATCGTCAATGCCGTCACCCCATCAGTGGCCCCTGAATTCACCGTCATATCATCACCAAGTTGCACAGCGGAACGGGTTCACGAAAGCATAGATGGGTAGCAGGTTATACGATAACTCCCTTGCTTGGTCACTTGCGACCATTCGGCGCGTAACAGCCAGCTACACGAGCACATACTCATTAACAGTACAAGTAGACATTTACTTCGCTTGACTTTCGTAGAACCGACAAACTCCACCCTTGATACTTCGTGTCCTCCCATCCATAGCCATTGAAAGCGTCCATATAAATCCGTCCCTTCTCTTGCTCAAGCCATGCTTTTCCGGTCGGGCATATTGCATTAGATTTATCCCTATACACCATCTACTTCTCAACAGCAAAGCCCTCGGCCGCCTCCAACCGACTCAGACGCTCGCTCAACACATCCAAATCGAACTGCAATGACCCCAACCCTTGGCCCTCAATCTCGCCGCTGTCCACGGCCTTCTTCACCTTCGCTACCGCATCATGAAGCGGCGCGAACCAGCGCTCCTTGACCGTCGCATCCAAGTTCGGAGGCAGTACCCTCCTCCACTTGTCTGCCGAACTCCACAAGAACAAACCAAAGTTCACAGCCTGGAGGAAAAAGGGGGCATTGGTGCCCAACTCATTCACCAGCTTCTGGAGATCCAGTTCTTTGAGGAAGCCCATGTTGGGAAATACTACATACTGGACCGTCTCGAGCGCCTGAGGACCAGCGAAGACGTTCATGTTTGTTCCAGCCCTCGATCTCGTGCCAGGTGTCGCGGTGCCCGGCTGCAGGGTTGGTGATGGGAGGGGAGCCTGATTGTTTGGAGCCGCAAGATTTTGAGGAGCTGCTTGCGCATTGGGAGCGGCAGCGATAAGTTCCTCGCGGAGCCATGTGACTGCGCACGCCTTGAGCGATGCGTAGTCGCAGTTTTCGAGAAGATCGTACAGAATCTTCAGACGGTCGTCGTCGGCTGGGTCGGCGTGGAGAACCAGCCCGGCAAGACAGCTCGCGGCATTGCGCACGTGTAGTTGCGGGTGGAAGACAGCAATGAGTGTTACAAAAAGGATGTAGCGCATGTAGTCCGAGGTTGCTTCGTCAGGGTTCGTCGTTTGGTTGGCGAGCGGCGCCTTGGGAATCGCTGAAATAAGACCCTTGTCGTGAAGCCAAAGGCCGATGGTGACCAGGGCTTGCATCGTTCCCGGCGCTTTTCGAATCTGATCCTCAGCGTCATCTTGAAGGAACTTCTCGAGCATGGCCAAGTGGTCGGGGAAGATGTGCATATCGGGTACCGGGTGGTCGGAGTCGAACACGGTTGTCGAGAACACCCAGTATGCCAAAAGAATGACGCATCCACCCGTCGACAAGCCAATGTCTTCCGGCTTGGCTATGTCTTCTGTTTTGGATAGGGGATCGGTTTGGAGAGGGCCCTCGGTGACTTGGCTAAGGAAGGTTTTGTCGCAAGACGACAGACCGAGATCGGCGATCAATGCCTGTGGTGTTCTTGGGTCAGCGCACTCGGCGACATTTCATTCACAGGGACACAAAGTCAACATACCACCAACTGTCCAACAGCGCCATCCTTCTCCGACAGCTCCTTCTCTTCACGGAATCTCGCCATGAGGGTCTTGCGCCCAGGGACGATCTTCTCCGGGTTGTGGAACTCCAACAGCCTTGGTGCCCACGCCACATCGTTCTTGTTGACAAAGGACTCAAGAATGCATGTCGCGAAGCTCAAGAGCAACCTTTCCTGTATCGCAGTCTCTGTGGGATGCTCAGTTTCCCTGTCTGCCTCGGGATCGGGGGCATTCTTAGTGGCATCCCCATGCTGATCTGGATTTGCGACGTTGACGCTCGACTTGCGGGTGGGGAGAGGTGGCCTCTTGTTACCGGCTAAGCTACGAACGAGGTTGATGACGGCCGCAGTCATCTCATGGTTGGGCCGGTAGGTGTTGTAGATGGTCTGTAGGGATGTTGCGAGGAATCGGCTCGGATATTTCGTCTTGATGCGCTTATGTAGGATGGACAGCATGTTGACCAGGGTGATGAACTTTTGCTTAAACGGCACCGACTTCTCGCCGTTGGTCTCCCCTGCCTCACTTTCGTCGTCGCTCTGATAGCCGTCATCCTGGCTGAGGAGTTCGAGGGTTTCGAGGACCTTGAGAATAACTTCACGGGGGTTGCCCAGTCGCGCAATCGTCTCCAAGCACTCGTCGGAGCCGGGAAGGTTGACTAGGTTATAAACCAGATCCCAACCGATTTCCTGAGTGAGCTCTGCATCTTGGAGGACTTCATTGAGGGTTGGCAGGACGGCCGGGGAGAGGTTCGTCTCGACAATGGTAAGATATGTGAAGCGGTCAGTGGCAGGGGGTCTGGCCTCTTTGATGGCCGCGATGGCCTTTTCGGAATCCATTGTTGCTGCCTAAGGGGGGGTATTGTCGTAGTTGTGGGATGTTTGTTGTTGTGGTAATGGTATGGAATCGGTGTTGGTACCAGTCAGTGATGTCGTGTCGCAAACGAGTGGTGGGCAGGGCGCGCGAAAGAATGTAGAGATTTCGTTGTTGGGCAATGACGGGTGGGAGGTCTTGCGTAATCCAAATTGTTGTGTTTCAATCGTCGATGGTGGTTCTTGTGAGGCTGTGCTGAAAGTCTAGTTCTACCTCTAGCGGTTCCTTGTTTGGCAGAATGGAGGAAAGGAGGATTGACATCAAGGTGCAGCACCACAAGAGAACAAGCTCGATATTACCCCGCACTCCACCCTGTCGCCAAGCTGGGGACGGCGACTAGTAGCTCTGGGCGCCTGTTTTTGCTATGCAGACTATGTCGCTAGCTGCCCTACACCGGGGATGGGTGGGTCTGGAACCTGAGGTTGATGGAAGTGGAAGCTGTTGCTTTTTCTCAACGGTCTGGAGCACTCTGAGAAGACTTTGAGATGGTGTTCATGATCAGCAACTCGATGGCATTCGAGGCAGATTTTATTTGACATATTTTTCCTTCCGTCAAGAGCCGGATGACCGGGGTGGTTATGGATACCTCGCGTATGGCCTGAAACGATCCACTGGTGACGTCCTGTTAGTACCGCCTTCCCTGCTGTGTTCAGGTACCTGAGAATTGGGGCCCAGAACCTTGAGTGCCGAAGACAACTGAACCATCAGAGGCACCATTCAACAGAAAAGCCAACCAACCATCATCAGACAAATATTCTAGAGCCTTTCCAACGACTTTGGTTTCATATATCAACAAATCTTGAAACATGTGAAAATGAAAGGTTCACCAACCTTTCTCATCTCCCTCCCCATAACCTTCGCTCTTGTTTCGACTACTCCAAGCCCCATGGCCCCAGGGATTCCTTGCCAACCCTTTCATCTCCCTAAGCGCCTCATCCCCTTCTCCCAACACCATCATCCCAAACTCTACCGCCAATGCCGCCCACTTCATCACCATCCACGTCTCTCCCGCGTTACTATACTCCCTCGCCGCCAATGCATACGCCTCATGAACCGTCCCCCATAACCCTTCCATTTCATACAAACTCACTAACAACTCTGCCGCTTTTGTTCTATCATCCCCTTCCCCTTGCCCTCTACTCCCCATCTTCCACCCTTCCCCCTCCTCTCCCCTTCCTGCTTTACTTCCCCCATCTTGTTCTTCCTTCAACAGTCTCCGAACTTTCCTGATCAATCTCACCCTCTGATCCGCCTCCTCCACCCTTCCCCCCGACCGTGAGCAAAGCTCACAAGAGCACTCAAACCCCCACGCCGTACTCAGGAGTTTCTGCCGCGCCTTACGGGATCTAAGTGGGTTGATGTAAGAGATGGTGATTTCCTCCCCGGGGAGGATGTCTTTCACGGCAGTTATCACTTGAACCAGGCCTGGCCCTCCTTTGCTGCTGTTCCAGTCAAATCGGTAATCGGCATTGGGGCGGCAGTCGTGGTTGAGGCGGGAGATGGAGGAGGCGAAGACTGTGTACCAGAGGGTATCGGTAGGGTCGATTTGGTCGTGAGGAGGAGAGGAGTGAGGAGAAGGAGGCCGAAGTGGAGGTGCGGGGATGTCAAAAGCGTTAGTGGTTATAATGGTATCCGTCAGGGCTATGCGCGAAAGACCACCGGTGACGCTGGCATTCTTCGATTGCGTCGAGAGGTCGAAAAAGGCCGAGCGGTGGGCCGGTGGGAGAGAGGAGATGGCGGCCGCTTGGAGTGAGATGTAATCGGTGCGCAGCAGTTCGTCGAAGACGCGGTAGTCGATCATGAGAGTCGGGTGTGAGGAGAGTATCACAGAACCGCGAGGGATGCGGGTGCTGGCTATGAGACCCAGGCCTTTACCGGGAATGGAGCTGATGGTGTATTTTGCAGGGCTGGATGTAATATTCGAACGCGGAGTGAAGGATAAAAGGGAAGTAAGGTAAGCGGCTCGTTGAGCGGTGGTGATGAAAGTGATTCCTTCGTCATTGGCGTAGGAAGTGTTTGTGAAGACACAGAACGCATCGTTGGAAACGATGCTGTTGAAGCAGGGAGTGGTACTGCTCCAGTTGTGCCCTGGGGAAGTGTTGAGATCTTCTTGGGGATGCGAGTTGGCACTGTTCCCGGCGTGGTAAGTCAACGCACCGGTCATCATAGGCATGGTTATTAGCTTCGTCGACAATGCTGTGTTCTTTCTCGTGCGCCAACACAATCAGTGCAGCTTCGACCAGCAGCAGCCCGGAGAACTTCATGCTTTCATGGTAAGTCGTAAAGGCAAACAAAGCATAGTAGGAACGAAACTCCCCCTTCTAGCTATCAAAAAGTAGGCCATTACTCGTGTTTGCCATCAATATTGCCCAAAAGGGGTTTGAACAGCTTGCCTTCCATTCAATGTCAACTCAACAATCTGGAGCCTTGTCCCAACCCGTCAATCAGGTCGGCCCGGACGACAAAGAAGAATCATCTGGGTAGGGCGGCTTGAAAGGTGCCGAGTTTCCCAAATTGGCAAATATCATTCACCTACGGAACTATCAACACCACATAGTTTCTTGATAGAGTGAAGCATTTGGTTGTGCAAGGCCAAAGATGAACTTCCATCGCACAACGACGGGAGCATAGTCAAGTTAATAAGCCAACACACGATGTTCTTACAAAGGCGGCTCGAATTAACGCCACACTCCCACTTTCGAGGATCCATTCACCAACGCTATGTCAGTAGAAGCAAAGTCGAATGCTCTTGTCCAAGGCAGATCTCTAGGTAGACATAGAATTTTAGGTCGTAAGGGCAACTCTAGCCAGTGTTGTATTCCATTTCTTTTCCCGACTTTTCCCCGGGATATCAACCAAAGTCTTTCACATTTTGGTACGGATAAAATAAAACTCCAAGCGGCCCCAGCAGTAGCAGAGATTGCGAGTCGCATTGACGTTGAGTTATTTATTGAATTCTTCATTGTGTTTGGGGCAGTTTGTTTGCACCCCTTTCCTCAACCCTTGTTTTTGTCGAGATTGGTACTCTCTCCAGACTCAAACTTTTTTCGACTTGAAAGATCCTCAAGAATAACTTCCATGGAAGTACTGAAACAGAAGTACCCTGCCTCCCTGCCTCCAAACCTCATTACCTTCTTATCTGGCCGCCCCGAAGCTCACTAGGTAAGGCTCAGTACTTTCCTCTAATCTATTCTTTCTACCTCCCGCTTCAAAGCGACGACGGAAATAATCCTCGCGTTATGTATATGTCTCACCTGCCTTAAAGCTACCTACCTCTAGCGTAATGTGCGGTGTACTTTCGACTTCTTGTTTCGTTTTCTGTTTGCTTGGCTCGTGGCACGCTTCCTTGTCATGAGGCTTTTCAGTACTTATACCTTGCAGCCAAGGATATTTGAAACATGTTGTCTCAACCCAAGGGTGGGATTTTCATAGGGCTAACTACGAAGCCGGACGTATCTAGGGTGATGCTTCTGGATTGTACTGTTAGGAAAGGAAGATGTTCTTTTCCTTGTTACCGAGCTTTCCAACAGTTTTAATTGCCCCTTCTGTTGCTCATGGATAAATGGTGATAACGTAGCAAGCAATGATCCCCATATCCAGTCAAAAATAGACCTCGGGATGTTTGTCTTGTATATAGTGGTCTGGTTGAACCTGAACTTGCATGTCCATTGTCGGTAGACCGCCTAAAAGTCTCACTGACAGCCTGTCAGTCAGTCAATCAGTCAACGCTGTACTGCAGCTGACAACTATGTGTCAAATGCGTGGGCTAGAATGTCAGTCTAAAGCACAGACAAATTGGAGTGTGTTAGTCACCCTCACCGCGTCCAGTTCAGTCCTTTGGGAAAAGTCCGAGACAGGAACATTCAGTCGGGTCTGCATACGGGCTGCCTTTGGTAGCCTGGTGGCGGCATGAAGTATGTCGCAAGCTGAGACACACGAGAGCCGTGATATCTGGCGCGCGTATGCGAGGAAGCGAAAAAACGTGATGAGGCGGGTGAATTTAAGACATATATGCATGGACATGGACATGTACGGTACAAAAGGAACTTTGGACACGCATCGATGGGTGAATGAAGGTCCAGTTACTGTATTAGGGAAGAATTCTAGAAGCAAGATAAGGGAAACTGAGCCAGAAAAAAAGAGAAACTGGTTGGAAATTACAAGAGCCGCCCGATTTTATCTTCCGTCACTTCCATCCTCATCTAGAAGGTACCGTGCATCACGCCATGATCGTTTCCCGTGATAATTGCCTTCTTCCAAGTTTGAACAAACATCAATATTAGATGAAGCCCCAACAGGGCAACAAGGTTAACAAGATGGGAATTCTTTGGGTGGTGTAGTGGTATAGTATGTAAGCCGAGGAAAAAAAAAAAAAAAAAAAGCCATGCGAAAAAAGAGACAATAGGTGCAGCAAACAGAGACACAGGGAGAAGCAGGTGCAGTTCCGTCATCCAATCGTGATCAGTTATATAATTGAAGCAGCAGCCTGGTGTCACTGAGACGTAAATGTCTCAATATGACTTTGATCGGGACTTTGGGACAGGGTTTCCGTGGCTTGTCAAAAGCATGTTGACATGTATCTTGTAGCCAAACGTATCTTGTTGGTGTAAGATGTCAGGAATCATCCTGTCATCACAATGAGTGGCTAGATGGGAAAGAATAGTGCAAACTCACTGGATTATTTCTTGGAAGAAGGCTTTCTCGAATCTCCATTTTCACTATCGCCGTAAAGAACGATGCCTATGAAGCGTCTGTAGGGCTCTTCGGCTTGGCGAGGGTCCTCCTCATCTGGCCCATACTGAATGGTGCCTCTGGCCTGCTTGGCAGTTTTGGGGTCTGGATCATCTGGGCCGTCCATCATGGTCGGATTTTCCCAATCATATTGGGTTAACCCAATGAATGACATGTAATTGCTGACCACATTTTCGGTGAAAAAGAGGCTTGAGCCACAGTTACTGGTGGATCTGATCATGTTGACGTATCGATAGTCGGTCGAGGCGGAAAATAATATGTATCTTGAATGGATATGTAAGTATTGTCCAGTAAATGAAGAGAAGAGATGAGGCTTCTGTTGAATTCTCATTGTCGAGTGTCCGATATATCTCACCGTCTCTGCTGACCAAGGAGGCTTATATACTTCAGCCGTCCGAACGGACAACGCTTTGAGCCAACATCGTGACTGCCATGTCAGGACATCATCTCATGATACACACAGCGTTTATCGGGGGCTATTCTCTTGGGCTGAGCTCACAGTCCTGATCACATCAAGCTCTCTCAGCATCAAAGCCACCATGACCTTGGTTGTCAACACTAATGCCAAGGCTCACAGCTTAAGTCAAGATCGCACTTCCACCTCCGCAGGCTTCAATCAGCCCAAAGGCGATACAGACTTACAATACACGGTTGAGGACGACGAGCCGTACGACTTTGCCCTCCTGCGTCACAAGTTGATAGTTTGCTGCGGCCTTCCGTACGTTAATTCTCAGAGTAAGGGGGTAAGCTGAGAAGGACGGATTCAGACCGGGGAAGTCTTCCTATTCCTCGGTAGATCGACACTGGTACATCATCCATCCCGGCGGCATATGGCAGGCTGTTTTGGTGATAGCCACCATGGAGGCCAAGAAGGGGAAACTGCCGGTGTTTCGTGATGCCGTGAAGGCAAGAGGATACGGTACACTGCTTCTTGGGCAGGATGATGTCTGACCGCCAGTTCCGAAAGTGGTTCACAACTCGCAGTGAAAGGGAGGTATGAAGCGGGCAGAGCCGCATTCAACGGAGCAACGGCCATATCTGGTCTCGGGAAGTGGCTGCTGGAACCGAGCCCAGACCGGCCAGCCTCGGACTAAGTAATTGAAAAGAGAAGGAAATATCTCGACAGTCGGGTGAAACTTCCTTGATCCCCGGTGGGAGACGCCTGAGCTGGTAATCACTCCCGTGTTCAGCGAGTCCAGGGGCTTGAAGTCTATACTTGACCATGGTACAGGCCACAGAGCAACCCAACATGATTGCTGAGTCTGGCGGTTGTCGAGTCGGACCACGGATGTAGGCACGACTTGTGCGTCAGCCTAGGATGCTGTAGTGTTCTTATGCCTGACATGGCATAACGAAGCAAGGGTTGATTGACGGATAAACGCACCGTGGTCCTGTTTCTCGGCTTCTGAAGATGTGATTCCAGGTACCCAAGACCACCAGATTCGACCCTTTGCATATCTGTAACTCGAGATTTGCGACTTTGGTTGCTGGATGTTTCAGTTGCGAGAGGGGTCCAGAGCAGGGAGGTGAGGCTATCGCCAACCACGGTCGACACAAACTTGCATACCCCCCGTTTACCCATACCCACGAATGACCCATTTGGTCATTGATTCCGATAGTGGCGTGGAACCCCTCGCCCCTCCGCAGCCGACCAGCGTGTCCAGTTGACCCCCATCGGCTGGCTGTAGCTGTCCGTCAAGTTAGGAAGACAAGACCCAGAGAGGCACTTCCCAGATACACAGAGGAGCTTCTCAGGTAGGACGATGCCGGCAACTCCTTCCACGGGGAGTATCTCGATTTAGGCGTGCAGCAGCTTGGAAGCTCGGACGGACAGCGGGGACGGCAGACGATGGTGTACGGCAGCGGTTCGTCAAGCTGTAGCCAAATACGAGCACGGTACTGATCCACGAGGCATCCTAGACCCGTCTTGCTCTGTTACGTGGTACGGAATCTATCACCTACACACGGGGAAGCACACAGTGAGGTTCTAGGGTGAGATGCCTTACAGTTATTGCGCCTCTGTGGCCATCCGTATTTGACATGTTGGTTCAACGACACTGAAGGGAGTGGCTCTTTCGATTTGATAGAGAACGCTTCGTTCCATGTCACCTAGGTCACCCGGGTCACCCTGGCACGGCGGCTGTCATCATATTGTGGACAAGTAGTTCATTGCCGTTCACATGCTGTATGTTGATGGGAATGAAGATGTAGAGAACCCCCCGCCGACCGGTCTCAGAGCCATTGAGAAATGAACGCGCTGATGCCGTGTTGATAGCGGGAAGGAGACTCAAGTTGCTCTTGCACTCTTATTGACCGACAGCGAGTGGAGGAGTCAGTCAGTCTCGGTTGATTTAAGGTGCGTTTATAAGTGTTTAATGAAGAAAAGAAGAAAAAGTGGAAAACTGGCGGTTGCGACGATTTGGTTTTGTACCTTGCATTGCGATTGCAGGCAGGCAGCGCACAGGCCATCTGCCGTCAGTCTCGGACCGACAACTGCCGCCCCTCCGCCCAAACAGGAGCGGGCGCAATTCATGGTGGGGTGAGTGGCGCACGGGCCATATGCAAATGCGAAGACAAAACTGCGCCGAGAATCTGAAATTTCTGATCCCTTTCCTCCTTTTCACAGCACAATCGCAACAAGCTGACAACCAACAACGACGACTTCTTTCTCAACTCATCCAAACCCTGCGCAACGTCGTAAAAGATCCCCGTCGACCGACCTCAACTATGTTTGGCTGTCATGTTCAACATGCCCCGGGTGTCACGCCAGAGCTGTTATTCGTGTTCTCCTGCTCCCCGATGCAGTTGCTCCGGCAGCCATACAACGGTTCGACGGCGGCGACACTATCTCCTCCTTTGACTGACCTAATTCAATCCCCTTTGGCAGCATCGCGTCACAAGATTACAAACACAATCACACACAAAATCCACAACTTGCCTGCCTCTGCGCTATCTCTCCTTGCGCTCTAGGTTAACTTAATTTTATCGTTCGCGTGGAAGAAAAATCCCAAGGCCTAGACAGCCGGTCTAATCCACCCCGCTGCAGCTGAGTGTTCTGTCCTATGATCACTCGCGTGCTGTAGCGGGACTAAAAAGGACAAACATCTCAAACCCCCCTTAGCATAGTTTGTTTTTGCATGATTTCTCTGTGTAACACATCTACACCCATATCCATGCTGATCGCTGAGTGAACTCGCCGCAGTAGAAGCGATTGAGCTGAGGCAGAGTGTCTAGTATCAAGATCCATGCTTTCGGTTCTTTGTAACTCTCCATGCGTTTCATTCAATGAAAACCATGCGTGCGTAGTCCTTGGGGCTGACTTTCTCGGACTTCACGCACGGTGTTCCGTCAACTTTGAAGGAATAAAGCGAGCAGCATAGTACCATCCCGCACCATGTTCCTTGACATAGCACAGACAAAACTCTCCTCGGATGTTGCTGTTTGGTGCTACGAGCAGAGACCGAGGAACGAGGTATGCGCAACGTATCCTGCCATCTGATGAGAGACGGGGGAGTCACAGAACACAATCCTGCAGTGAGCTCAACATCTAAGCAGCATCACATCTCGTCCGTGCTCGCCATGGCTCAAATGGGAAGAAATACGATGTGCTCACCATCCCTCACACTGTCAGCTCAAGAGACTCAGCCTCAAGTTTTGTCCTACTTTGAGGACCTCTGCAGGGTTTTGGTACCAGCCAGTCGGTCTTGATGCCGCCGACGCGCCGAGGTCTGGTGATACCTTCATCGACTGATCGGTATGAGATGGCGACTGCTTTGCGTCATGCCCAGCCACTTTGATCCATATTAGCACGAATCAAGGAATATCAGAGGGTAAGGTTAGCTATTTACCTCTCCCATCAATATTATCAAGCGATGAGGGATCATAACTGAAAGACGAGTGTTTTCACACAGACTCGTTTCGTTCGTTTTGGTTGCCTCTTTGTCTACACTTCCATATTTATGCTGTAGCTGAACATGATGGCCTTAGTTTCCTGTCTACCTGCAACGCCAAAACACAGGTCTAAGGAGACTGCAGTCTCTCCAAACAAACCTTAACTTGCACACATTCGCATCGGAACCCATCCCCCTACCAGAATACTCAAGCCATGAGTTCACAACCACCCCAACCTCTTCCACAAAAAGCTTCCCCCTCCCACCAACGCCGTCACCCCCGTAAACGCAATCAGCCCTCCATACCCGCTTCCATACCCAGCCAACGCCCTACCCTGCCACGGCAGCTCCTTAACCAGCGTCTCACTCAACGGCCCACTGACCACATTTCCCACTCCCCTCCCCAGCGCCAAAAAGGCAAACACCATAGTCGGATCAACCGGCTTACTCCCGTGTTCACTTCCAGTCTCAGCAGAGCCGCCATGACCCAACTTGGCAACCTCCTTCATAATTCCCGGCCACGCACTCGTGAAGCTGCCCGCAAAGAACCCATACACCACACAAAACACATACAAAACCGCCAGGTTGGTGCCGAACCCCCAGAGGAAGAAAGTCCCCAGCACGGTGCCGGCTGTCGACAGCATGATGCAGGTAGTGACGTCTAGCCGGTCGATGAACCAGCCCATGGCGACGCAGCCGAAGACGGAGGCAACATTGAGCAACAAAAGAGTTAGAGACGTGAGAAACCCTTGGGCTTGCAGGACGGAGCGCGCGTAGGAGGGGAGGTAGATACCCGGGAGGAAGAAGCCGAGGGCTTCGATTATGTTGAAGAGTTGGTAGAAGAGGAAGGGCCGGGTGAGGACGAAGGAGAAAGAGGGGGTGTAGGGGGTTGGGGGTGCAGCGTGGACGTCAGTATTGTTGTTGTTGTTGTTGTCGTTGCTGGTCGGGGTTGTTGTCCCAGACGTAGAAGAGTTTGAAACTGCTTCACTTGCCGCAAATTTGCCCCCAACAGAAACCCTAGGCTTCAAAAACCACGCCAACGGCGCCGTCAAGACGAATACCGCCACTGCCCAGATGCGTAGTGTCGTCTGATACCCGTACTTGGACAAAAGATGCTCCAGCAACGGCGGCAGAACCACGCCCGCCAAACCAGTGCCGGACCACATAATCCCGTAAGCCAATCCCTTCTTCTTGACAAACCACTCATCCAGGTAGAGAATGCAAGGAGAGTAAGCGATCGAACCCCCGATGCCGTAAAGAATTCCCTGGGTGACGATCAAGTGCGTGACGGTTGTGGAAAAGGACGACATGGCGAGGGCGAAACACATGACGAGCAACCCAACAATGGGAGCCCATCGCGCGAACCGCGGAAAACGCCGGAAGAAGGACATGATTAAGGGAGTGTCGATGTACATGATGCCCATGGCGCAGGTGCCGATAACGGCGAGGTTGCTGGAGGAAGAAAAGGGCGGATGGGTGCTGTAGTAGTCTTGGAAGACGCCGAAAGAGTAGGGGAAGCCTGGTGTAGAGGGTCACGGTGAGCATTTGGCCTTTTTGGCTGATGTTACCTGAGTAGAGGTGCATGATAAATGATGCTGAACGTACCCCAGACTAATGCTTCGACAACGAAACAAGCGGCTAAAAAGAGCCAGGCGTCCTTGCCGCCGTCGACTGGCGGTAGCTGGGAGAACTCATGTCTTGCAGGCTCTTGAACAGAGGTATCTTGGGGCTCAGGAGTGCCGGTCTCAGCTCGACGGATTGGGTCGAAGTCCGTATTGCGTTCGGTGGTTCGATAGGATGGAGGCAGTGAGTCCAATGGTATATCAAAGGTTGATTGGGAAGCCATCTTGAGGTTTCTGGTTACCTGCCGAGCTTTGGTTGAACGTGTTTGTCTTCCACTTTCTGGTAGACCCGAACCTATTTCTTTTCCTCTTTGAGGCACTCAATCTGAAGTAATAAAGATTGATGGAAGTGCCAACATCGAAAGGGACACTTCCATCTTTTATATCTGTGCCTTCAAGGACCCAAGTTTCATGACGAGATACTAACACTTGCTGTTCTCCATAGGCCCCACAGGCCCACAGCAGAATGACAAGCGTGCGCCCTTCGTTGACAGTTCAGTGCTACTCTGCACTGCGGTCAACTTGGAAGCTATTTCTTTTGAGGGAAGGATTCCCGTCGCCTTGGATGACAGGGAACAGGTTGCTAAGGGCTATTTTCTTTGTTTCGAAAAGGGAACGATCAAGCCCCTGATGGCTGCTCGCCCTTGGTGAGGATAAGGAGGATACGAGGAGAAAAAGACAGCCGTGGAGGCGCTCCTACAGGTCGCGGAAGAGGACCGTACATAGGTGTACATCGAGTTGGAGCTTCGTCCATTGCGTGATAAAGATCCATTGTTTTCAGCAACTACCCGATTATTTCTTTTCATTACGCCGTCAATTTCATATGTTACAAACGGTCAGCAGTCCAAGCCGCCATACCATCAGGTTCAGCATTATTTCAGTACTCTGACGGTTATTACCGTCCCTGATCCCTGACGGTTCTGATAGATGGATGACCAGGTAGGTCAAGATAAGGACTGCTGTAGTGCGCATAGGTTGACCCGCCTGATCACTAATCGTATAAAAGCGTAATCCGAGGTATGAAAGTTGGGCTTTGCAATCACTTTGAATACTGCGAGGAATGTAAATCAATGTGGTGATTCTAATGGATTGATTGGTCTGAGAAGACAGTCTTCCGCTAGGTAAATATCCCGGAGTGGTGGATGATTTATTCTAGACTGGATAGTGCAATCCTTCAACTTCAAAACCTACCTAGGTAACCTCGTTCTGACCACCTTTCCAAACACATCCTCAACTCCCCATCATCCATTGACTTGCCAAAGGAGAAAGACCATGTTAATATCATAATGACTAACTCCCGTCTTCATAGGGCCAAAGTGGATAGCCGAGGCATGACCGTCTCCACCCCCGCATTGTGGGGAACATCTTCACAGTTCCATGCCCGCTGGCCCCGCGTAAACAGGGGTTCGTCTCATTCTCGGCATCCGGGGAAGGAATTCCATCTTTTGGAGTCTTGCATATCAAGATCTCTCTCACTTCTTCCTCTCTTTTGCTTTCAACACAGCTTCAGTCCAGAAAATTCAAAATAGGTAGTCCCACCAATACGGAGCCATGGCGGAACCGTCAGTCATCAATGTCGAGTACAAGGGCCGACTGGCCATCATCACCATCAACAATGAAAAGAAACTCAACGCCCTCACCCAGATGCAATACTACGATCTGGCTCAACGGCTACGCGAGGTTGCGACCCACGATGAGGTCTACATTACCCTGATCATTGGCACCGGCCGTTACTTTTCTGCGTAAGCCTTTACTTCCCATTACCTCTTCCCCTGACCGCCACAACCGGCACTATGTAACACCGCATCAAGCCCCCAAGTATAATCCATTTTGTCACTTTTCATAAATTAACAATCAACTAATATGCATGTCCCCATACATAGAGGTGCCGACGTCTCCATCTCCAGATCCAACGTCGCCCCCTCCGAAGGTCTCTCCTCTCAAGACGCCATCCACAACCACTGGCTCCGCAACTTCGTCGCCAACAACCTCAACATCACCCAGGCCTTCTATACGCACCCCAAGATTCTTATCGTTGGTCTCAATGGGCCCGTCATCGGCCTCTCCGCCGCTTTGGTTTCCTTCGCCGACTTCATCTACTGCGTCCCCTCCACTTTTCTGCTCACCCCCTTCTCGTCACTCGGTCTAGTAGCCGAGGGAGGCGCCTCTCGCGGTCTTGTCCAGCGATTGGGTCTACCCAAGGCTAACGAGGCGTTGATTATGAGTAAGAAAATTACAAAGGAGGAGCTGGTGCAGACCGGGTTTGTGACCAAGTGCTTTGAGGAAGTCGGAAGGGGAGAGACGAAAAAGTTTAAGGGGTTGGTGTTAAAGGAAATTGAGGAAAGGTTGGGAGATCATTTGGTCGGAGATAGTTTGTTAGGGATCAAGAGCCTGATTAGAAGGCCTGAGAGGGATGTGTATGATGCGCAGAATGTGGCGGAGGTGATGGCAGGGTTGGACAGGTTTGTTAGTGGAGTGCCGCAGGGGGAGTTTGAGAAAATTGCGAGCGGGAAGAAGAGGCATAAGCTTTAAAGGGGGGAATTGTGTAGGCTTGTGAGTGGAGAAGAGGATGATGAGGGAATGGTTGTATATCTCATTTTGCAACGATGTAAGAGCCTTGATCCAAGTTGTATGATCCAGAACGTCATCCTAAACGCCCATATATGCCCGCCCATTTCCCGTTTTGCCTTTCGTCATACGTCCGTCAACCATTTTTTGAAACCCAAACATGTGAAGCATTTACCTCCCTCATAGCTTCCCACTCTCACTTCCACCCGCACCCACAGACGCACCTCCCCTCACCCCGGCATCCCTCTCCGCCCTCCTCCTCCTACCTCTCATCTCAGCCTCATCCAATTTACTTCTCTCATCATCACTATCCCACCCCCTCCCATCACTTTCCTGGCCCTGCTCAACCCCTGCCTGCCCATCCTCACTAACCGTTCCACTCCTCTCGCTAATCACACTACACCCATCACTCCCACTCCCACTTTCACTATCCCACTCACTATCATCCTCATCATCACTCCAAACCTCCTCGTTACTATACAAAAAGAATTGTATAAAAATCGCCGCATCCAACAACAATGTCCCCGCGCTGCCCGCCAACCAACTCATGTTGATCAGCACATAGTGCCAGTAAATCTTGCCTGGCTCTCCATCCTCGCAATCGCCCGGGCCAGCAGCGCATTCCGACGATCCGTCGTAGGCCAAGATGGATAAGACATAGGTCAAGTTGCCCAGGCAGGCAAACAGGAAGAACAACATCGACACACCCTCGGTGGACTTGCGCCGGAAGTTGAGAAGTAGCTGGGGAAGTCGAGAACCGAGGTAGAGGATGGCGGAGAGGTAGCCGTAGATTTGACCCCAAAAGGAGAACTCGACTCCTGTTTTGGGGAGGCCGCCGTCTTGGGGATCGGAAGATGGAGGAGGTTCATATGATGGTTGTTGTGGGTAATACTCCCGAGACAGAAACCAGCCCATCACGCCGGCTGCGCAAACCATGAGGATGGCCATGAGGTTGAACAGGAAGGATTGCAGCTTCGTGGGACCGGCAGCAGCAGGTCGTGCACGGTTGTTGCCGTTGCGCCCGCGCGGTTGCTGCAGGATTTCGGCTTCGAGGTCGGCGTCGTCGACGAGGGGGACCGCGGGCGAGAGATGCGACCAGCTGGACCCGCGACCTTCGCCGGTACCGTCGTAGGGGTAGAGATCGCCGCCGCCGCCGCCGCCGCCGACTCTAAGGTGGTGGCCGTGACCGGTATGTCCGTTGTGTTGGTGGTGAGGAGTTAAGGTAGTGCTGGTGATAGTGCTCGCGGATGAGGATGACACGCCTGCATTTCCTCTTTCTCTTGCTCCTCCCAGCAAAGCGGTACGTTCATCCGGTCCCGATTCCAAATCTTCTCCTACCCTTCTTCTTCCTTCATCGCTCGACGTCCCCCGACTACCATCAGCCCTCCCCTTACCCTTGTTCTTTCCGCGTCTGCTCCCCATATCACGCTCTGAAGCAGCTTCACTGTCGTCGGAGTCAATGGCAATGGTGGGAACCACTTCATCCCGCCAGGTAAATCCCCGATAATAGAAACATTGCGCCAAAAGCACCACGTCGGCAATGGTGTAATAAATGGCCAAGATGAGCATGGTCGGCAGGACCCCTTGCAATACGGCGCCCAAGATGTTGAAGACATCGCCCGTTAACCAGATGATGATGAATTGGATGGAGAGCCCGTCGGCGGATGAGCGGCGGAAGTTTTCGATGATTTGCGGGGAGAAGACGACGACCCAGCATGCTATTGATACGGAGCTGTTGGGAGGGTTTAGTAAGATGGAGAAGGTGAAGTTAATTGGGAGTGGAATGAGACCTACCCGAGGATCCCCGATATGGCCTCGACGTCGAGGTTGAGGAGTTCGGTCGGGGGCGCCATGGTGGCTGCTGTTGTCCGTAGGACCGCGTGTAATGCTGTCTCACTGTTTTGTGCAACCGTCTCTTGATAGGTACAGGTTGACGAATCTTGTGGGTTTAAGCGTAAGGAAGGATGCGATGGTTGATGAATGAAGACGCTTGTTGATGCGCTTTGCTCTCCCGCCTTATCGATTGAGTTGTTTGCCCCAAAGATTCGTTGGAACTTGGAAGCCCAGTTCACCTCGCTCTTTGTTGTGTCCTTGTTTTGTGGGTTTGGTAGATAGGAGATACGTCACTTCAATTGAGAGCCGCCCTGAGGATTCATGAGCGGTCGGTCAAAGAGTTATAGAGTACAAACTGAAGTGAGGCTCAAGATAACGATGCAAAATGCAAAGTCAACAAAAAGGGCTGGACAAAGGAAAGAGTCGACCTGGTTACAATCCAATTCGAGTCATACATGGTGAAAAGTCTGATGGTCGCATGACTAGTTTTAAATCCTTTGCCTCTTCATCCGCAAACCGGTTCCCCCAAGACCCAAGGTTGACCCGCCTGCAAGATACGTGTAATGCATCCTCGGCGGCGGCAAAAGAGCCCTTAAAAACATGCACGTCTCAGGCGGCTCAAGCATCCCGTGCTGTGGATCTTGTGGGGTACGTCAACCGCTAGATGAAACCCTAGTACAACAACATCCAACAACAGCATGAGAACCCATCGAGGGAAACCCGGGTTTCTGATAGACCGAAAGCAGACTGTTGGTTTAGAACTCTTCCTTCTGCCTGTTTGTTGGGTTTGAAAAGTCATGATGGACTGGAAAAATAATGTGACATGTCCTATAATCATTGCTCTAACATTCCAGTGTTTCATCCCAAAAACTACCTCTACTTCTTGAACTATCCGTGTTGAAGATACTGAAGATAATAAACCCAGAATGTTCGGCTTAGGATGGTGTGTTTGTTCAAAAATTGCCCAATCTAATAATTCATCATGTGGTGGTGTTACATTTGATCCAAAGTTGAGATTTTGGCATTTGCATTGATTCGTCCCAGAGCTCCTACTGGCTCCCTCTCAGGCCTTGTATCCTTTCCGAGTCCACGTCGCCTTTCACCCTTTCAAATCTTGACACGCAAAAAAATGTCAAGGGAGGGGCACAGAAACGAAGAGGAATTATGAACTGTGACAAGAAAAAAAAAAAAAGAAAAAAACCTTGAGGGATTCTTGTAGGACCCTGTTCTCAGACGCGGGTTTTTACTATGGACCTGTACAACACGATTGAACAGGGTGCCAGTACCGACGACCTCCTATTTGAGAATAACGGATATTGTTGATTTTGAAAAGGTATCGAGTGTGTTCAAGAAATGCAATGCCATTGTGTGTGCAAGCCCCCTTTTTTCCATTTCCGTTGAGGCCATGATTATCAACAACCCAAAAATCTATACATGCATGATATACCCAGAGTACTACAAACCAGTCCAACAACCACGACAACCAGAGCCCTATCAAGAAAGCTTGATACTCTTGACCAAGCCGGTCTTGATACCCGACAGTTCTCCCTGGTACCCGCCCTTGCCCTCGCCGCCCTTGTACACGGCCTTGACACTCTTGAGCTTCTTCTGCTTCTCCGCGTACTTCATCCTCTTCTTGACACGCGGGTTGCGGTTTTCCTTCTTGCGATGCGGCGTGAGGCCCTTGTTCTTCTGGATCTGGTAGTTGATTTGGCGCTTGCCGTCGGGGCCGATCGTCGTCTCCTCCACGACTCGGGCGCCCTTGGCCGCCGCCAAAGCCTCGTACTTGGCCGCCTTGTCCTCCTTCTTCTTGGCCGCGTTGTGCGCCACCATGTCGTAGTACTCGTCCTCCTCGCCGCGCACCTGCTTGGCAACGGCCTTGTCCTCGTCGTCGCTGTCGCCCTCGCCCAGCACGGCGCCGTGCTTGCTGTCCTTCTTGCCGCGCTTCTCGGCCTCGGCGTTGAGCCGTGCTTGTCTGTCTCTCTGCGCAAAAGTCAGCATATAACAACATGGAATGTTTGGGCAATGGCCGACTTACAAATCTCTCACGATAGGGAAGATCGTCATCACCACCGGCGTTGCGACCCGCATCCGCACGCTTGGCGGATTTGGACACAATCTGGGAGGTGTAGAATTTGAGACTCTTCTTGCGAGCAGCCTTCTCCTTGGCCACGTGAGCTTCAAGGATCTCCTCGTCACCAAAGTCGGAGCGCTCATCGTCATCGCGCTTGTCGACCTTGACAGACTTCTTGCTGGCCTTGGTTGCCGTCTTGGTGGTTTCAAGCAAACTGGAGAGATCGGCAAGAGACTGCTCGACAGCCCTGGCCTTCTTGGCCTTCTCGGCCTCCTTTTTGGCCTTGGCCTTGAGCTCAGTCTTGGATTCGCGCTTGTTCTTCTTGAGCATCTTCTTGAAGTCCTCCATATCGTCGTCAGACAGGTCATCATACTCGCCCTCATCTTCGGGTGGCGAAAGCATGCCACTGGTCGAGGAGACGCTCTTGAGCGGCTTAAGTTCCTTGACCTTGAGCCAGGCCTCGCGACAGCTCATTAAGGTGCCCATAACCTCGTGGTCCCTGAGTTCCGTAGGGCTGATCGTCTTGGAAACACCTTGGCTGTCTCTTGCTGGCGAAGTCAGAATAGCGAAATAACTGGCGAGTGAAGCGATGTAACACCCAAGAGTCCAGAACTTGACCATCTCCAGAGACTTGGCAGGCTTGCCCTCGGCCTCTTTTTGAAGAGTTGTGAGAATCGGCTGCAGCTCCCTAAACTCCTGCGCCAGGTAGTCAAACTCGGGATATCGGCTCTGTAGAAGCTTGTATCTTTCTTCCGGCCCCATGTCCTCTGTGACTTCGATCTCGTTGAGTTTTTCGGTAATGACGTCCTCCTCTCCCTCGGCCTCCTCCTTGGTTCCTAGCCATTCGCTCTCGTCGAACGCGAAATCGGCCTCGGACATCTTGGCTAACTTCTTGGCTTGGAGCCTCTTTGCCTCAGCCTCTTCCTCCAAGGCATCGGCCTCGGTTTCGATCTGGTCGGCATTGTAGTAGTCCTTTCTGGAGGAACCCCACCATCCTTCGTCGCCTTCTTCCTCCTCTTCACCACCCATCTCTTCGTCGGAAAGTACTGTTGTCTTGACCTTCTTGCCCTTCGCGGGCGCGGCGTCTTCGTGTTCGCTCTCCTCATCGGATTCGTTCTCCTCGAAAACCTCCTCGTCAGAAGCCTCTAGGAACTCCTCCTCCTTATCTTGGCGCCTGCGCTTGGATTGTCTGCCATCATCGCTGTCGTCAAAGTCGATGCGATCCTGGTTCTCCCAGTATTCGTCTTCGGAGTTGGCGACATCTTTGTAAGTCTTGACGGTAAGGCGGGCGTCCTTGGCGTCGACCTCGCGAGGCTCGGCGGGGCCGGTCGGTCTCGGGGCTTTTCTCTTCTTGGCCATTTTCGCGGTTGTGTCGCGTTTATCAATTCAGGCGGGTTGGGTGGTGTCTGGCACGACTGAGAGACGTTGACGTGAAAACGCTGCAAAAAAGCACTTGGAGATGCTCGTTGAATGGGCTGGTGGGTTCGTTCGCTAGGCGGGCAACAAATGTTGAAGCGGCAGAATTTTTTTGCTCTTGTCAATTTGCGATCCATTCCCAGCGGGACCTCGACCGCCCAGCTCCACTCTTATGCAGGCCGCCTGACCCCACAATTGAAGATGCTCCACAGTTACATCTGAAATGGTCAAAGCTTCCATCCCGTCCTCAGGGTCGACGGGAAGCTCCAAGATGCCCCCCCAGGCCTGCCAGATTTACGTTGACATGACCTCAATGGGTTATGACAGTAGAGAAAACCGCTTCTGAAGACTCGAAAGCGTAAAACTCTGCATATCTTCCCAGAAGCTTCAATTTTCTTACGGAATGCGAAGAAATCGGCCAAATCATCACCCATCAACAAGTCACTTACAGACAGGGGTGTAAGCTCCAGTAAGATGGGAACTGCTGACAGCATCCACTAAATTTACGCCGTAGAGGTACTCGTTCGTTCTCTAGAATAGCTTAGGCGCGCCGCGTCAACAATTTCCTCGAGCCCGATCTTCTTCCACGATCTAAGGATGAACCATCATTTCTTCTCAGAGCCGTTGATGGAACAACTGAAAACCCTCAGCACCTCCTGGTCTCTTCCAGTTGCAGCTATCGTCGCGGCAATTGGCATATTTGCTACAATGGGTCTCTTCAGCGCCAAAAACCACATGCCAGTCGAGGGCCGGGTATGCGCCCCGAAGCCTAACCTGACCTGACCCGACCTCCAAGCAACACTAACTCAACCCCTGTTACCAGACCGTCCTCCTAACCGGCGCCTCCGAAGGCATGGGCCGCTCAGCGGCCATCCAACTTTCGCAAAAGGGCGCCAATGTCATCCTCGTCTCGCGCAACGTCGGGCGCCTTGAAGAAGCCCTCGTCGACGTCCGCGCCGCCGCCAAGAACCCGTCCACACAACGCTTCACTTACATCTCAGCCGACGTTTCCGAGCACGACTACGCCGCCGCGGTTCTCGCCGAAGCCATCGCCTGGAATGGCGGGCGCTCCCCGGACATCGTCTGGTGCGTGGCCGGCATGTCGACGCCTCTGCTGTGGACCGACGATGACAGCATGGCGGCCGCACGCCGCAACATGGACGTCAACTACTTTGGGTCGGCGGAAATGTCGCGGGCGATTTTGAGGGAGTGGCTGGCACCCGAGAACAGCACGGGACCCAAGGGAGAGCCGAAGCACTTGGTGTTTACAGCGTCAATGTTGGCGCTTTTTGCGATTTTGGGCTATGGCCCGTACACCCCAACCAAGTGGGCGCTGAGAGGACTGGCGGATACCCTGACGATGGAAGTCAATTACTACCCGGATAACCCGGTCAAGGTGCATATTGTGTATCCCGGCACGATTGTATCGCCGGGCTACGAGAGGGAGAATCAAACGAAGCCGGACATCACGGTGGAGCTGGAGAAGGACGAGCCGGCAGAGAGCCCGGATACGGTAGCAAGGAGGGCGATTGCGGGGCTGGAGGCTGGTAAGTACTTTGTCGATGTGTCGTTCCTGGGAAGGTTGATGCAGTGCGGAATCATGGGCGGGTCACCGAGGAACAACTGGGTGCTGGATACGTTGATGGGGTGGTTTATACCGATCATTTACTTCTTCGTGTTGAGGGGGATGAACTCAACGATTGTGAAGTGGGCGAGGGAAAAGGGGCATCCTTTTACGCATCCCAAGAAGAAGTGATGCGATGGTTGGATCTGTTCTTTTGTATGGATGCGTATATGATATCTATGAACATAAAATAGTGTAATAACTTTGTTGTAATAGACGGATGTCAGCCTCAAGACAACTTGGACAGCCGTCTCCTATGTAAGACACTCACCTCGAAGTCAAAGCACCACTTCTTCATCGCGGTCCGGATGCGTTTTGAGACCAAGAATGAGCAATACATGCTTATTTGAATGAAAACGGCTTTATACCATGCTTGTCTTGTCCAGCAATAAGTGTATATTCCGATGTACAGCTGTTTGGAGCAGCGCTTGGTGGGTGCGGAGACAGAAAAGTGACTACTAAACTAAGTATGGTGTGTCCCTGTTGCGGGCTGTATGAATCATCAGAGAGAACCCGCTCTTACTGTGTACTAGACTTACAGATTGTATCGATGGAATGTGTGAGCTTCGGTTCAGAGCTTTTGACCTACGCCAGTATACATGTGGATAGGTATCAGCTGGTGGTCTAACTCGGAACTTCATCCATTCCCCACTTCCCGTTTCTACGATTACTATCAGGCCAGCACCGTGAACAGACATACATCATATCAATACTAGTCATCATTCCCACTCCATCCGGACTCTCTTACACGCTCCATTTCTAGACTTTGGGGGAAACAATTTGATTTCCTACACCGGGCGATTTACTCCACTTTTTTTGATGGCACTTGACCATCTACGAGGATCGAGGCGGGAGGGGCAGAAGGCACGGATCACATTTCATGATTGGACCATTATTCTTCGTTGTCAGTGTTTTGTGGCTTGTGCGCTCTGACATAGCAGGTGGGCGTCTGTGCACAGTTGCACAAGTCGAGTGATGGACACTGGCTCGCAGTTGCCGCCACCTTTTGGCTGCTGGTTGCCTGCCGGTGACTGCCCGCCAGCTAAAATGTCGCGTCCGTCGAGCGGTGTCCCGCCGATCCAGCCGTTCCTTGGACACCCGCACCTTTCTCTCCTCTCCTCCCCAAACTTGTCGCCCGACCTTTGGAACACCAGCTGATGACAGCTGCTCAACACCAACTCACCCTACCAAGCGCCATTACCAGCCCATACAGCGACGACCAGCTCGCGACACCTGGTAACCGCCTGTCATTGCTGCCAACTGGTACCAGCAACCCGGTCCCAAGCGGACGAGTATGAAACCATCGCCAATCCGCCCTGTCGCTGGCCCCGGATCCGGTGTCCAGCGCGGTGCTGTCGGTCAGGTTCCCGGAGCTGTCGGCCAGGTCCAGGTCGGCTCCGTGGGACTTCAGGCCGGCTCTGCCCCCGGCCAAGGCCAAGTCCCAGCCTCGCGACTGACTCCGGGCCCCGGCCCAACCAAAGTGACCAAGCCGACCACCCCGGCACGTTCTCGCGCTGGCGCCAGTCCTCACTCGCTGGTCCGAAACAGCCAACTGGTCCAGCAGCTTGCTGCTCACGAAGCTCAGCTCCAGCAGTTCCAACAGCAACAGCAGCTGCAACAACAGCAGCACCAACAACAACAACAACAAAATCTGGCTACCAACCTGAGCCCCGACCAGGACCCTAACCACGTTAACCAGATCCATCCCCAACTTCAGGCCCAGCTTCAGCTCCAGCATCAGCAGGCTCAGGAGCACGACCTCCATAGCCATCACCTGCAACAGCATCAGCCAGATCAAAACCAGGATCATCTTCAGCATCAACAGGAGCAACATCAGGAGCCTGATATTGACCAGGATTCCCTCAAGCCAGACCCGTCCGCCTACGACGACCCTACGGCCAGGATGGGTACCGAAGAGTATGCTGCCGCAGCTGCTGCTGCCGTCATGGAGACGGGTCTTGGTCAACCCGGCTCCCTGAATGATGGCACTGGCGAGCCAGATGTTGACGCTGAGATGGAGGACCAAGATGCCTCTGCCGCTGCGAACTCGGGACTCGGCGGCCATGTTGATCTTAGTGGTGCCGGCATGCTAGGTAACCCAGGTGCCCCTGGTGGTGTGCCTCAACCCTCTCCCCAGGACCACTCTCAACATCAACAACACCAGCACCAGCAGCAACAACATCAACACCATCAGCAACAACAGCAGCAGCAGCATCAACAGCAACAGCAGCAGGCCGATATGCTTCAGGGCCTTGGACAGCCCCAGGCCCATCCTCATCAACATCAGCACCAACCCCCGGTAGCCCCCATGGGCCAGCCCCAGCAGATGCAGCCGTCCCCTCATCAGCACTCAATGGACCCTCAGCTATCCAAGAGCACGGAGGATATGGCTCATGAATCCGGTTATGGCCAGCTAAACGTCGAGAGTGCTCTTGCCAAGAGATTGGCTCGTGAGCCGGGTCATCGTCTTGCCCAGCAGAGGCGCCCTGAGCAAGTGCTGAACCTGGCACGTAGAAGCAATGTTGAAGCTTTGTTCGCTCACATTGCTGGTGAGCCGGCTCGCGTCCCTTGTAAGAATTGCCACAAGGGCCACGGTCCATGGACTAGCTGCATCGTGGTGGACGGCCAGATGTGTGGCAGCTGTGCCAATTGCTGGTTTAACGCCAGTGGTGCCAGATGCAGTTTTCACGGTAAGCTTTCCTCGGATGCTTGCAAGTGTGACGATAAGCTATAATACTAATCCCACGGTCTCAGAAACGCGCAATCCCCAAAATTCTCAGCAGCAGCAACACAATACGGCGATCTTGCCGAACGGGGCAAACGGCGGAATCAATATTTCGGCTGACCCCAATGCTTTTCGCTTTGGCACTCCTCACCCGCTTGGTACCCATGCTGCCCTTGCTGCTCCTGCTCCCGTGAGTGCTATCGCTCCAGCAGCTCCCTCGATGAGCAATCCAATGCTTCAGCACATGTTGAATCGGGCCCTGTCCGAGGTACGGAGCGCGGACAAGGCTACCCGGCAACTTATTCTCATGGAATGCGCTGCCAAAAAACTGGCGTTGAAGATGGTCGACTATGAGGAGCTTATTAGCTCCCAGGAGCAGTCAGGGAACCCCGGAGGACCTGGCCAGCAGGGCTTGGGTGAAGATGCGGGCGCATAGGAAGAAAACGCCCCTGATCTACATTTGGAGAACTTCTCACTCGTTCCGGACTTAGAGGACTTTATGGGCATACATATGGCCCCGTCGGCTTCGTCCTGATCATGCGGCTTTTTCACGACGCAAAAATCTTCCCGTCCGGCAACTCGACCATCAATCCTGGACCCAGCATGGGTCATTACTGTCCGCACAACCACGCAGTTGCGTGGATATACTGTTGCTACCCGATTCGCATGCGAAAGTATCATCACCACATATATAACCTTTCGACATATCACAGCAGAATTTTGGTTTCTTCCGAAGGATCAAGGGTCATGAAGAGCCTTATCCACATAAAACCACTACCAACACCTTTCCGTTTCTTCGTTTGGAGGCTTCCTAGAGAATTTATCATTAGGCTGATTGGATGGAATGGGGGAAAAGACGAATCTTAGCCGGGACAGATACTTTGATATTTTTTCTTCAGACTCGTATGTCGATAGTGGCACGGACGAAAATCTACCAGCGATACCCAGGTCCAGCCCCAAACCCTCCTCTTTAAGGCAGGAGGCAATTTGACAATGCCTCCAGCCTAATTTTGGTCTTTGCCTTCTTCCTTTCTTTTCTCTTCCATGGCC
The DNA here is from genome assembly GCF_000213175.1 of Neurospora tetrasperma FGSC 2508. Lineage (NCBI taxonomy): Eukaryota > Fungi > Ascomycota > Sordariomycetes > Sordariales > Sordariaceae > Neurospora > Neurospora tetrasperma. The sequence continues at coordinate 3,146,916 of NW_009799101.1, forward strand.
CTCTTCATGATAGCTTAACTTCTTATTTCTTGGCCGTGTTGTTTAATTCACAGATTACGAACTCTTGATAGTGTCTCTTTTGGGTTATGCGATTTTCTTTCTTGCAAGCGTCACTTGTGGCGTGCTCTAGTCGGGTTTTGGTTGATTTCCCGGCAGTCAATTCAAAAACACGTTATTCCATGTCATGTTTCCGATTGGAGACGGAAATTTTGAATGGAGGGTAGGCCAATGATGAGCAAAGAAAGCAGAAGAGTAGGAAAACGGGAAAGACAAGCAATGGGCATCTGAGGTGTGGAGTGAGCAAGAAGAGGAGGGAAACGGCACATCGACGAGTGACTGGAAAAGATTCTTAACTGCGTGGATTGTTTACATAACGGCATAGATTACAGACTGTCAGGTCAATCAAGGTCGTTCAGCTTCCGGCTCCTCAATTTGTATACCCGTCCTGCCATGACTGTTTTGATGTTTATATTCGCTCGCGCTGCCCTTTGCACACGAACTCAAGATGGCAACCCAGCTTGACCATAGGTCGTTACGGTATATTCATCGGAAATGTTGTGACAATATGTTAGATCCTCTCTGGAGATGCTTTATCGTCTCTACAAACAAAAATCTCATCTTCAGTACTACAATCATTCGCTCGCAAACATGGTATCTCTTGAAAACCCTCTCAAAACAGATATCTAAGTCTAGCCAATCCAACTGCGCAGAATCACTTTTTGGAATCGCTCGCTCATCTCAAAATCATTACCATCAAATCCAACATAGCCGATGTCGTCGTTACCCAACATGAAATCCAAAACCGTATAACACGTAACCTCCAATACCATCCACCGTCTGCCATAATCCCCCTCACATAACAACGCAGCACTTTTTGAAACAAGCCCCCAACAAATCTGCCCAAATATCGTCCTCCTGCTGGTTCTGCTGCTGTCCTTGCTGGTGATGTTGCTGTCCGTGCTGCTGCTGCTGTTGTTGCTGCTGTCCCGGATACCCTCCCCCACCTCCTCCGTGGTGCTGGTTCGGCCTTCCCTCTGACTGATACCCCCCTCCAGGCTGATACCCCGGTGGCTGCTGCGGCAAGCCCGGCAGACCATCGACCCTACCGCCCGTCAAATCAACATAAATCCGTCCCTCATTCTCCTCCGCGGCAAAGTTGAGTCCCATCTCGCGACACACCTGCTCCACACGCGGGGCGATTTTGCGTACGCCGCCCGCCGAGTGGTTACCTTTGCCGACGATGACGTGCAGGTGCGTTTGTCCGCGGGCTTGGGCGTCGCGGATGCGTGCCTCCAAAATGTCTTCGGCTTCTTCGACATAGAGACCGTGCAGGTCGATGGTGTCGGCGGCCACGCGCTCCGGGTGGTTGTTCTCCCGGAAGATGAACTCGGCTGCTTGTTTGTTAAGTGCGTCCCGCTTGGCTTTGTGCTTTTTGCCGAGGTTGGACAGGTTTTTGGCTTCGGCGCCGTCGCCGCGTTCGTAGGCTTGGTGGGCCTGGAGGGAGGGGAGGTGTTAGTTACCTACTCTACTGTACAAGTAGGTGGGGGTGAGGTGTGGCTTTGGTAATGTGTGAGATCGGATGAACCAATAGGTGAGATGGGATGGAGATGAGATGAGATGAGATGAGATGAGATGAAAGAAAACGGATGAAAGGTTCGACGAAACATACCTCGTCGAAGTACCTCTTCATCTTATCACCCTCCGCCCGGGCCTCAGCGCGCAAACGGTCATATTCACTCTCAATTTCTACACTCGTCCTGTGGTTGAAGGCTGTGAAATTCTTGGTGAGCTCATGTTCTTCCCTTCTCAAACACAATGGATGTGGCACATACCTCTATCGCCTAACCTTTCCATAGGAATCGCCATCTTGGTTAAGGCCGTCTAGCTCAGAGTCAAATTTGGCTCTGCTTAACTTGACAGATAGATGTAGACCATAAACACCGTCTGGAAGCAATACTCAGACGGTTTCTGTATAACGAACGATCGATCCGTGGTTCCCAAGCAGATACTATGTAGGTAGGCTCCTCACAATGCGCTCAACGGAACGAAAAGGGTATCTCAAATAGCAAAAACCAACAAAAAAAAAGATTCAAACCGGATGAAAAAACTACAACATAAAGCAAGAATCACTAGTTCGAAGTGTACAGACTTGGTAGGGTACAGGGGGCCATCATACCGTGACTGCTTATGCGCGCGGATGTATGTGTTCAGGGGGTTGGGGGACCATGCTCCTGGACCAGCTGAAGCGTGAAGGGTCGCCGTTGGTGGTGGCTGGGGAGGTACCGACGTACCGTTCTAGGCACGAACACAGTTGACCAATCAGAGGTCGTCAATAAAGTGACCGCGGCAGTGGGAGCTAGGTCCCCTCTTCCTCCCCAAAGCCAAGCTTGGAGACTTTCAACAAAACACACATGTTTTCGGCAAGCAGATGCTATTCCGTGACAGCCCGAGCTATAAGATCACGTTTTCTCCTGGCGACATCAATTTTCCTTTCCTACTGATTATCACGGCCCCTCTCGCTATCCCTTCCCACGCGGGGCTTTCCATCGTCTTCGTCTTTGCTTAAAGTCGTTGCAAGTCGACATCAACACAATCTTCATCCCAAAGTATACACAACTGCCAGCCCCCGTATACTCGGCTCCCATGACACTCCTGGGTCGACCACCTGAAATTACTGAGCGTCCTCTGGTTTCTGCGCCCATACATACTTCCAATGGTAGTATCCATGGATGTTCTTGTCCTTCAGCTCGCGGCGCATATGAGCAGCAAACACGCTGATCTCCTCCGGCGTCCAGCCCATGACGTTACCGAACAGGTACTGGACGACGCCTTCGACATCTGCCGAGAGTGTGGAATAAGCGCACAGCCCGACCTCCTTTAACTTCTTGTCATCCGACCAGGGAGATAACGGCATCTGTGTCCACAGGTCAGCTGAATCCCGACTGCTCAAACAGATATTGTGATTGACAAGAAAGATCCAGCATAATTGCTGCCAATGCGCGAAAGAAGAGTGTTTGGTCCTGTCTGTCAATCACTGAGTGGATAGGATGTTAAACTCACTTTCATCCTCTTCGTCTGGATGTTAACAAACCCAGCCGCCTTCAATCCTTCCTCCATGGTATCGTCGTCGGCAAGGGTAGCTGATCTTCCAATTCTCCGAGCAGCCTCCGCGAGCACCTTGCCATACGTATCCATAGCAGACCCCGGGACCACGCTTCCGTCGTCAGAAGTTACAACGGGCGAATGGTCGTAATGTTCAATCCAGCCACCCGGCTTGCAGACTTTGAATGCCTCTCTATAGAACGCGTTCCAATCCTCGATTGCGCCCACAAAAAATCGAACATGAACAAGATCGAAATAGTTCGGCTTGTAAGTCCACTCTTTCGAGGCATCACTAATCTCGAAGTTTAGATTGGGCGGCACCCAGCTGGGTTGCATGGGCGAGATATCGGTGCCAATCACCTCACAGTTGGGATACTTGTCAGCGAAATCAATCGCCCAGAAGCCCGCGCCTGTACCGATGTCAATAACACGTTCGATATTGTCTTTGAGCGGCGACATGTGCAGCTGATGGTCGTTGAGCAACTCGACACCATGATAATAAATCTCCAAGCTGTCGAGATGCTTCTCATCGTTGGGCGCCCAATATTCTATGTCCGTTACAGCGTCACTGTGATAGGTACGACCATTGATCATACGGTAGTTGAAAATGCTCGATGAGATAGAAGCAGTTGAGCTTTCGACATCGCTTCCCAGGCTGGAGTCTGCGTCTTGATCATCCTCTTCTGGCATTCCCTGTTGAAGCCAATGTGCACCGGTGAGTGCATCATCTGTGTTGGCTGGTGCGGCCGGAAATGATGATACGCCAGCAGCCTCCGGCGATCCGGCGGCGGGAGATGTCGGGCCAGCAGGCGCCGGCCTCGCCGGAGGTGAAGATCCAGGAGTTGGCGACACTGCCTTTCTTTTTGCCGAGGTACTCATGGTTGGAAATTGTCTCGCAGGCAAGACAGAGAGAAACGTTAAGAAGTCAGAAGGAAAAAGAGTTGATTCATCTCGTGGAATACGGAAGGTACCGAGTCGCCGGCGCCCACGCTCATTTTGAACCCAGAGAATCCCATCCTTCAGCAGCAGGGGCACGGGAGGGGTTTTGAGGAATTAAACTCAAGTAGGAAGTTAGGCCGTTCGAAGACTTTGCAAAGGTTACTCAGTCCACCGAAATAGTTGTCACAGGGTGGTAGTATCCTACGGCATCCAAAACCATTGCGACTTTGGCCTGCAGCGTTCACAGTGTGTGATATTAACCTCCAGTTATATCCAGACAGATGGATGCACAGTGTGTAGCGAACGAAACCCCCAAGTACACTAAACCAGCAAAGCAGTCGTACGACTTTTCCCCTTTGTCTTGTCAGAAACGCTCCTCAACCTTTTTGTATCATCGATGAATATGAACTGCTTTTTGGCTATAAGCATCATCATATCTTGCCCGTCACTGTCGGTCTCAGTTTCCCTCGTCCAGCGTTTGGGGCTAATCATGCCGTCTCCGGCGGAAAGAAATCCATGGGAACTTCAGACTCGTTTTAATGGAGAATAATTGTTGAAGAAGACTGAAAATGACATTGAAATAAAAACTTATGGTCCCCGCTCCGCGGCCCGTTAATCCCCGGCTACACCAACCGGCTCTATGGCAGCATCGGCTGCGGTTCCATGTTCCGTAGATGTGGGGCCCCCGCACCGGACCGCGGCATTGATCTCCAACTCTGACGTCCCACGCTCCCACACGGCATCTCTAGCTCAACGCTGATCAGTAATCACAACGTCCCGCGGGCGAAATACCGAGAATGACCTCACTGATGCGGACTTTACCAATCTATCTGGCTTCAGTCAAGACATGAATAATATAATCGACCGAGATCCTTTTCCAAAAAGCAACCGTCATAGCTTGCGTATCTATCAACTTCTCCCTGCTCATTTTGTGTCCTCTTTGTTACCTCAACTCATATATATTGGGAGATTTGTATTCAGTCAAGTATCATTGAACGTTCAAACACCATGGCCCCCTCAATAGACAAACCAGTAGCGGCCTCCCCCATTGACAAGCCAGTGGCTCTCGTGATCGGTGCTTCTCGCGGAATAGGACGCCAAATAGCCATTGACCTGGCCAAGAAAGGATACGCGGGTAAGGATTATTCACTCCCTCCCCATTACAACCACATCACACAGCAACACCTCGCTTATATACGACCCAACCCCCTGGTATACAGTAGTCGTCTCCGCAAAATCCACCACCGATCCCTCCGCCCTCGCGTCCCTCTCCCCTTTCCCGCCGGACCCCAACTCCGCCCTCTCCACCATCACCACCGTCGCCCACGAGATCACCACTCTCCACTCGGGCACTGCCCTCGCCATCCCCTGCGACACCAGCGACCCCACCGGCTCATCCCTCAAGATCCTCATCGCCTCCACCATCAAAGCCTACGGCCACCTCGACGTCCTCATCTACAACTCGGGCGCAATCTGGTGGTCCTCCGTCTCCTCGACTCCGCTCAAGCGGTACCAGCTCATGCAGCGCGTCAACGCCGACGGGCTCTACGCAGCTATTCAGTTCGCCTTACCGTATCTGCACGAGTCTACCTATGGTGGGCGAATCGTGGTAGTCTGTCCGCCCATCTACTCCCGGTTTTTCCGGGGCAAGACGGCCTACGCCATGGGCAAAGTCGCCATGTCCGTGCTCGTCAAGGGGTTGGCCATGGATTTTGAGCGCGAGAGCGTGGTGTCCCCCAAGACGGCGACGGGGGAAGGGGATGGCGTCGTGACGAGGAAGAAGGGCATGGCGGTGAGTGGGATCTGGCCGGCTGTGGCGATTGAGAGCGCTGCTACTGCCAACAAACAGGAAGAAAAACATTCGGAGTTGCGGGGGGATTTGAGACATGCGACGATCTTTTCGGATGCGATTTTGGGGGTCTTGGAGAGCCCCGCGGAAAAGGTGAATGGGAAGTTATTGCTGGATGAGGATTTCCTCAGGGAGCAGTGGGGGGTGAAGGATTTTGAAAAGTATAGTGTTGTGAAGGGTAGTAGGCCGAGACGGATCATGCCCAGAGTGTTGCCGGATTTGACGGTGGAGGAACAAGATGATGAGGGGGCTAGGTATGATAGTGCGAAGGAGAGAAAGAAGAAGAAGGGTTCGAAGCTTTAGGTCTGGGGGTTGCTGGATGAGAGCCAAGTGGTTACCTATGATGGTTGTTTGAACTTTGTGAATTTGGTGTACTGGTAACGACTTTTTTTGGATACTGATGATATAAAGAAGATTTCATGACCTCGATCCCCATTCTAGCACGAAATATCTATGACCATAGGTAGACACTGGGCAAGAACTCGGCATCCCGTCAGCTCTCCCCGACAAAAGTCAGTGACCCCCCAGACCAGTAGTCGGAGCGGTGATGACCGGTAAATAACCTGGTATCATATCTCTCTTCTTTTCCCGGTTTGATCTTTGTTCCTGCTCTTCGCCGGACCGTTATGGTTCCTTTCGCCTCGTCCTTTGGACTGCTCGGGGAAAGTGCTTGTTGGCAGCACCTTCCCACCTCCGCCTCTCCATGGAACTGAGTTGTCCGGATTTCGGAAAGGTCACCAAAAGCGAATGTATGCGATACTTGGTAGTAACGAAAGAAATCAATCCCTTGAATATCTGCAGACGTCAATGATCATTGTCAAAGCGATGTATCGTAGACTGTGGCAACGGGAGGTAAAGTGGCCCATTCCATGCAGAGCATTGCGAGGCATTGTCAATCAATAGTCAAAGCATGCATGACAGGAGCAGGCAGATACGTAGTTATGCATCTAGAACAGGTGCATACTTGCGCATGTACCTCGCCTCTTACCTTGTGCTTTATGCTGTATGCCGCTTTGAGCCTCTTTTTTTGCTGCGCCCCTGAAGGTTCGATGTCGACAGCTGTCTTCAGGGTAATGCTGGCTGCATCCGTGACATGAACACAAGCACGTACGTAGGGATTAACCCCGTGAGGATGATAGATCGGCAAGAATATGAAATGTGTAAAGTGGGAATATTCACCAGATCTTTATGTCTATTGCCAATTTTGGGCTTATCAACCAACTTTTCCCATCTATAACCCACTGACCATCTATGTGTTCATGTTCCGCTGGCTGTCTGGCCAGGTTTGGTATCGTATCCAGGAAAAAGAACCAGAAAGAAAGTGTCAAAAACCCAAGATAAAAAGTGTCGTCAAACGTGTTTCGCCATGCATGCAATGAACCATGACATCCATCCAAGACCCAAATGGTATATCCAAACGCAAACAATATGCGAAAAGTGAATGTAGGAAGACAAGATGTAAGGACCAGATAACCAAAAAGTCAAACCCCTTCACTCATACCCTCTTCTAACCTTCTCCTCCTCCAATTCTGTCGTGTTCCCCGACCCGTGCATTGTCCTCTCATCATCACTCACGGCCGAAACCGTAGGCATGTTGGAATAAGCCTCCTTCGTCTCCAACACCTCCTCGTTCTCCTCCGCAACACCGGCGGGGACAGCAACCTGCGGCTGCTGATGTAGAGCAGCTCCGCTCCTACCCTCCTGTTGCTCCTGTCTCGCCTTGGCAGCCGCCAGCATCTTTGCGAGCGCCTGTGCCGCTTCAGCAGCGTACTTGCACTTCATCCTGACCAAGTGGCCGTACTTCCAGAAGAAAAAGGGGAACGGCACGCAAGCGAGCGCGAGGAAGGCAGGGATGGTCGAAGCCCAGTGAATACCAAGGTCGGCATACATGTAGGTGGTGAAAAGGGGGAAAGCGGCGCCGAAAAGTGAGCGGAGGACCGAGTTGGCGGCCAGCACGGAGGCGGCAAAGATGGTGTACGAGTCGATCAGGTAGCCCATGAGACTGAGGAAGACCATGACCAGGCCGCCGGCGAAGAAGCCAGACGCGATGATGGGCACAACCCAGTGCACTTCGGGGCCGTTGGTCCACGCGAACCAGAAGAGGCCGACGGGAAGGAAGATAGAGCCGACGATGGCGAGGGGCAAGCGGGCTTCAGGGGGCGCCATACCGCCGTGCTTGTCGGCGACGCGCGAGTAGCGCTTGTTGTCATACATGGAGTAGCCAACTGCGAGCATCATGCCGACGGCGACACCGACGAAGGCAAGGCCGCCGATGCCAGGGCTCCAGCCGCGGATCTGCTGGAAAACGATAGGGAAGGCGGCGAACATGAGGTAGAGGGTGCCATAGACGATGGCCATGTAGAGCGAGGTGAGAAGAACGATGGGCTCGGTGAAGAGCAAGATCCAGGGGCGAAGGAGCGAGATCTTGATCTGTTGTCCAACGGTTTGGTGGCGAGTCTGCAGGTCGAGGCGAGAGACGTAGAGCTTACCGGTTTCCTTGCTAAGGTTCTTCGCACGGCGACGGAGGATAACGGGAGCGTATGTCTCGGGGACAGTGAGGGAGCAGGCGATCCAGAGGACGCCGGTAAAGATGGCCATAACACCTTCGACCCAGCGCCAGCCCTTCGCTTGTCCCAAGAAGCCACCGACGATAGGGCCGATGGAGGGACCCAAGAAGGGAGCCATGGCGAAGACACTAGAGGCAATACCACGCTCTGTAAATAGTTAGTATTAGATGAAAGAAAATGTGAAGCATAGAATGGATGACATACCCTTGGCATTAAACATGTCAGCAATAACACCACCCGAGTTGGTCAAGGGCGAAGCACCAAAGGTACCGCCAAAGAATCGGAGGATGACGAGGGTCTCGATGTTCTGAGCGCCAGCAGCGCCAGCGTTGAATGCTGTCAAGGCCATGTAGGTGAGGAAGAAGAGAATCTGGCGACCGTAGAACTCGCTGAGAGGCGCCCATAGTACCGGTCCAACAGCGAAACCAAGGACGAATAGCGAAACACCCAAGATGGCAATCTCTGTGCTGACCCCGAACCCAATAATAATCTCCTTGATGCCTCCAGAAAAGGCGGTACTGACAAAGGCCACGGCCAAGGTGGCGACGGCCTGTAGGATGGTGATGGTCCACTTCTTCCATTTGGGATATTGCATGGCGTTGTGTCCGTCAACGGGGAGGAAGTCGACGATATACGGCTTTTCGTGTGTGCCCTCGCCCTCATAGTGGTGGTTGCGGACGGCATCTGTAATTCCACCGGGGTTGAGTAGGAGGTACCAATGCGAGACTCTGCTGACTTGGGTGTTTTGACATTCGATGTCCATGGCTGTCGCCGTCGATGACCCGGACGACTTTGGTGTGCCGGCAGCCATGATGACTGATGGTTCGGCCGGTATTAGGGTGTATGTTCGAATGGGTAGATGCTGATACAACAACGACAAAAGAGGGTAGGTATACTGTGTACTCGAAGTGAGGGACTGCCAACTAAAGAAGGCAAAGTAAACTAGATGGTTAGAGCCTCAGTAACGGGCCATGTGTGTGTTAATAACGCTTGGACGAATATTTCCTCTCTTCCTCCTTGAGCAAGACGAGCCGAGGACACACAGACTTATATTTATTCGAGACAGCAACGAACAGGCAGAACAGCCACCCCGGTACTAGATGGTTCCGATATGCGTCAACTCCACCTTGTGGCCTGGTTCATGTATTTCATCCGAACAGGGTACGGAGAGTTGGGTGTAAGGCTCCATCATGCTGGTACCAGATCCATGAAGCGATCACTGGTAAACAGCCATAGCCCCCTGTATTTGTCAGTAACCAGGGGGCGGAGGTGTATGGGTGGACCCATAGTCGGCCCCCAAACTCGCCGGTACCTCGGATCTGGCGATATCTGATTAGCAACCGCGCGGTGACACCTTGGCACTAGCTCAGGTTTGTGGCTAGCGAACAAGACGGACATGATGACGAGAAAGGGAAGGTAGGTGTGGATCACAGTGGGCAGAGCAAGGTGAAATAAGCCCAGAGCTGGATGGAAAAGAAGAAAGGGTGAAGACGACGACGGTAGATGGCTCCGGAAATGGGCGGTTAGTGACTTGCACATCCCATTCACGGAGACACCTACCGGGAGACGGGACTAGCTAGGCCCATGGGTTCGAGCGATCGGCGCCGAGGGGCTCTTCGCCGTTGGCGGAGTGGCTCGTCATGCACTGCAAGTCAATCATCACGGTGGGGGCAGTACGAGCACGGGTGAATAGCGAAGCTCCGTGATCCGTGGAGTGGAGGAGTCTACACAGTCCAAGGTGTCCCGCCTCACATTCAAGTGTGATACACTACCTGGTGTCTTAGAATAGTATACTTATACTTCATGCACCCCATGGTGTTCTAGAAGACCAGATGACTTTCAACATGCCGTCTGATAGGCTGAGGCACAGCGGATATCGAAGTCGTGGTACATTGGGACCTGAGAATGGGGGTTTGAGGAGGAGACACAACGGGATGAACGACGGGCGGGAAGCTCCCATGAGACCCCAAGACGGGTATGAGCTGGGTACTCACGGCCGGTCCTGCTGTGCGACTGGCAAGGCCTTGATTGGGTTGGCATGTCGACGGTTTGAGAAAGTGGCCTGACAAGGCTGCCGGGTGTCGCACCAATGACGAGAACAAGATAAAAGGGAAGTGGCCAGAAGAGGCAGTGTTCATTGCGCTGTTGGTGTTGTGCATCTGGACGGCATTCGCTGACGTTGCCGTGACGGGACCCGATCAACACCACCACCAACCCAACGCTCACACCAACCTCCAAGACCTGGAGGTGACTCGAGGCTCAGAGGATCGAGAGCGTGTCGTCGGGTCTCTCATTACCTTATCGCTGAGGAGGGGATCAAACCGCGTCTCGTCTCGTGCTGTTGCTGTTGGTGATGGATGAGGAACACGGGCATGGGGCTGAGCTGGGCGGGCGGAGAAGTGGACTTTCACTTGGGTATCGTTCTCGGCCGCAAGGCACAGCTGTCGATACTATCGAGGTTGACCGGTTCGTTCCATGTTTCGATTGTTGACGATGCCCGAGTGGAAGTTGGTGCAAGTGCGTGAGAGATGGAAGACGTTGCCGGATTTGATTTGCCAGTCATGGAAAATGGCGGAAGCCTGGCCTGTCAGCGTCGCATCGTTCGTTGCAACTGCCCTACAGCACGCCACAGCGCTTGACAGCGCCCTACGGCGGCTCCTTCAAGGCCACGTCCCCCCCATATCTTATCTACAAGCGTGTGCACATTGGATAAAATCCGATCCGGAGCTAGCAAGCACCGACATGCCGACCACGGTCCCACCACGAACGGAGTTTGATCTTCTCCCGAGAACTCCACCAAAAACCCACGCGACTGAGGTGGTCCACTGCCAAAATTTATGCTTACTTTTGTACGCCAAGATGAATCCAGACAGGGCAAATCCTTGAAAATCGCTTCGAAATCTTTACCGAGCCGAGGCTCATCGGCTTGTCCATGCCTCGCTGCCAACCCGACAAATTCGAGAATCGAAATGTTGACCAGCCAATTCCCCAGGGTCGGTGACAAGCTTTGCTCGCTCGCTCGCTTGACACGGTGCGGTGAGATCACCTTGGTGGCCGATAGCAATGGTGATGACAATGACAATCCGGCAACCTAGTCTCCGGATCTTCGATCCTTCACTACACTACACCACCGCCTCGGGTCGCCGTTGGACTCAAGCCATGGATCATTCAGCTGGCGATTGCACGGATATAAACAGGAACCCGACGAGCAGGTTGTGGGGGCGCATAGTACCATATTTACTTGAGATTATCATCAGCCCACTGGGCGTTCTCAGCAATCAATAGTGCTTACCCGCCTTCACCGCGATGTCCGATAACTGTCGGATCGTGTGTGTCAACTGACGACGTGATAGTAGCACTTACACAGTACGTTACGTTGCCACTTGGGCGTGATGATTGAGCCGATAGTCCGTTAGCATCAGTTTTCCAAGCTACCTATGTTGAGTCTTATCTAGCTCGATATCATCAAGACAAGTCAAGTTTGGAGTCCGAGTTGACTTGTCAACCTCAACTTGTTTCCTTGATTGTTGCAAATTTTGGCAAATGGGAAATTGCTCACCCGGAATACCGTTCTGTATTGGTAGATTTCAAAGAAACTATTTACAAATAGGCTTCGGAAAGCAAACCAATTTCAATATGGGTATTCGTCGGTGAGAGCTCAGGCGCCTGTCTGTTGACCCATTCCCTAACAGGTAATAACACGTCAAATTCGACAACGGATCTCACAAGTCAGCCAGATGCGAACTCGAATTTGACCTGTGTGAAGCGCTGGGGAGAGCTATCACTGATGTGACTCCTGTGTACTGATGTTGTTACCCGGTTATGCTTCCAGTTTCCCATCAACTCTGTCCTCCAATATAACCTAATCATCAAAACCACCCCATTCATCACCATCCTCACCACCCTCCTCCTCCTCCTCGCTCTCATCACTCACCCCCTCTCCTTTCTGCCCCTTCCCCCCCTTGACAACCTTCCACCTCCTCCCCTCCTTCAAAACCGGCAATCCTTCGTCATCCCTCACAATATTCCCCTTCCCATCCCTCTGGTACGGCTCCTCTTCATCTTCCTCTTCTTGCCCCTCAATACGATACTCCACCGAACTCTCTTCATCGCCCTCCAACTCTTTCAAATCCACCGCCTTCTTCCCCGTGCTCTTCAACGTAGGAATCCCATTTTCGTCTCTGACAATCTGTCCTTGCTCATCCCTCACAAACGGTCCTTCGGGGTCTTCTTGTTCTTCCTCTTCGCCCTCTTGCTGCTGCTCCACACCATCATCTAGATAGACCGGATCATCAATAGTCCCGTCCCTCACAAACCCCGCCACAAAGAACCCCATGACTCCCCTACCATCATCCCGATAATAGGCTCTAATCACTGCATCCCTGACCTCCTCCTTTTCTTTTTCTTCTTCTTCTGCCAGTGTTACCCCCTCCGTCACTCCCTCCTCCAAAGTCATCGCCTCGGCTTCTCCCCGAACATCCCACCTCCTCATCCCCTCCACCTGCTCTTGGCGTTTCAACACCCTCCACCCTCTCCTTTTCGCAACATCGGAAGCCAAAGCCCGCAAAACCACGTTCTCGTTCTCCCCCGCGTGGATCGAGCAAGTGCTGTACGTGATGCGCTTGGCAGCAGGAAACGACATGGCGTGTTGCAGCAGGGTCAGCTGAAACGAGGCGAGCGAAGCGATGCGCGCTTCGAGGTCGGCCTGGGAGGAAACGGGAATGGCGACGCCGTCGTCGTCGATCAGAACTTTGGCTGGGGGTTCTTGGGTCTCTGTAGTTGTAGTCGTTGGCGGAGACTTGCGCTTGTTATTATTTTGTTTGCCTTTGGGATTGGCTTTGGTGTTGATGGTGGAGGAAGAGGAAGAGGAAGAGGAAGGAGCAGAGGGAAGGTGGAGAGTGGGAGCATCATCCCTCCCCACAATTCCCGAACCAGAGCAGGAAGGATCAAGAAGTAAAGCCCCGACGTTTCGGTACTTGGCATCCGAAGGGTTGACCTTGAGAAAGTCTTTACCGGCGTTGACGACAGTAAAGGTGTCAGAGCCGGCGGTTTTGACCATCTTCTGTAAAGTTTTGGCGCGGTGAGGGTCTTTTTCGAATGCGAATATCGTCGTCGTCCCCTTTTGCTCTTCTCCCTTCTTCTTCTTGTTTCCTTTCTTGCCAGTTTTACCATCAAAGACAACCGCCTTATTATCCTCCACCCGTGAATGCACAATCGCTGCCAAATGCGTCGTCTTGTTCCCCGGCGCCGCGCACGTATCCATGACATCTCCATCTCTCTCCGGTCTAGGATCCAGCAAATACGCAGGGAAACACGAAGCTTTATCCTGCAAGATAATCTTGCCGGACTTGTACGCCTCCGTCTTTGTGAAATCTGCTACCCCGGGACAGGCGGCAATGAGATTGGGAATGTGTCCATCAATGTGAATCACCTTCTTCCCCTTCTTTCCCTGCCCATCGAAAGCATCGGCCGCCTTGATCACCTCGGCCACGCTCTCCACCACCTCCCACCCCTTGAACGTCGTAGCCAACTGTTCTTCCACTGTCGATTTCAAAGTGTTCACCCTGATCCACCGCGGATGCACGGGACATCCTCCCCTAGCTTCAATCTCTACCTGCGTCCGCAGCGCATCCAGTGTAGCACATTTGCGCCGTATGCGCGCGCGGACAAACTCCGAGTTCAAGCGGGCCTTGTGTCGTTCAATGGAGACCCGCAAGCCGTGGGTGGCGGGCAGGGCGATACCCGATTTGGAAAGCAGCAAATCGTGCACGAGCAAGAGGGAGAGAGCGGGCGTGAGTTTTCGCTCGTGCTTGAGCAGGTCCGAGGCCTCGACGACTTCTTTGAGGATGGCGGACCATTTGCTGGTTTCTAGGGCTAGAGCGTAGACTTGGGCGGGAGGCGACTTAAGGGATTTGTCTTTGAAAATGCGAGACTTGAGACTGCCGCCGTGGGTGGCGTTGGGACCAGCGGCCGTGAGAATGGCGGCTGTCTCGTGGTAGAGGGACATGCTGGGTTTGGTGGTGGTGTTTATCAAGTCCCTCGTTGGTGGTGCCTTGTGTTCGGGGATTTAATTGGAAAGAAGTGGAAAATAGCAGAACAGGAAGGATGTTTCGGAAAATGAGATGATTTCTCACCCCCGACTCTGAAAACGTCGTTTGTGAAATTTGAAGATGTCGTCGAGTTCATGTGAAGTTTCCTCCGAGTCTATCGAATAAACTTTTTTATGCAGACGTTCACAAATCTCCAGTTTCTTGTGCAGCTTGTTTGTGCAGTGTCTCCACCTTCTAAGCGCAAAACCTTCCATTCCTCCTCCACGGTTCATCTTTTTTCAGCACAGACCCTCTGTTTCTTCCCCTGTAACTTGGACCCTTGAAGGCGAGCCAACAGGCCGGTACAACACCACCACGGAACGAGGGTCGTTTCCATGTTCCTTAAGTTGCAGTGAATGATCACCAACCCTGAATGTCAATCTGCCAAGCGCAACATTTTCGATTCTTGTCACTTCAATCGGGAAAGCTTGTTGTCTTAAGATCCGTTTTTAGATCCCGATATGTTGCTCACCACGTACCACGTACAGTACCACGTAACATGAACACAACCCCCATGATTAACGCAAACAACGTTCTTGTCCTGGCCAAACACTTCACGCAGGCATAGGTACTACAAGCGTACAAGCATATCACGAAACGATGTTACTATAGCCCAAAGTGTGTGTATGTGAGCATGTGTGATGTCTCAAATGGGTCCTCTTCACAAAAAGAAGAAAGAGGCCGCTAATCAATTTCCTCGAAGAGGAATCCTAAAACTCAAAGGTAAAAACATGTGTGGTGTTGGGCATCAAGAATCCCAACCAAACGAGGGTAAAGAAGTGAAGTATGTTACATGTGCAAAAGCCGAAAGGAAAACAAAAAAAGGTCTCTTTTGCAAAGTGGAAAAGAATTGTTGAGCCCTGCTCTTTCTACACCATCCATGGGCGTTTGCTCCTTTTTTTCGAAAAGATGTGGTCATTTCAAATTCGTCAAAATGGTTTGCAGACCCTGAGCCCTGTATCCCGGGTTTGTTTTGGGCTGTGTGGCTGTGTGGAAAAGCAATTGCTTTCCCGGTATCTCATACCGAATGCGCCCCTTTCTTTTTTTCCCTTTCTAGATGATCCCTATCCATGGAGGTTCTGCATGAAACCTTCGCTCAAAAAGTAAATGTGAAGAGAAGATATGAAACCCGTGATTTCAGTCAGATATCCAAATGACATCTTACCTGCGAATCCTTCCAGCAGGGGTGCGGCGGTGGTGCATGTAGTGGTTGTGAATGTGACGACGATGGTGGCTCTCCGCGTGAACATCACGGGCCGAGACCTCGCCGCTCTTGCTGTAGATGGACAAGGCCCAGTCACCACCGCACTTGTCGGTATCGTCGCCCTCGCAAGTCATGTGGCACTTGGAGTCATCCAACTTCTCGACCTTGGAGAGCTCATTGCCGCAGTAGCATTCGCCGCCATACTCGGTGCCGGCAACGCTGAAGCCCTTGGAACTGCAGTGAGTCACACAGGCGGTGTTGTTGACCCGACCAAGGTTGGCGCGAATGATTCCGCTGAGAACACGGTCCGAAGTGTCCTTGTAGCAACCAGCATACTTGAAGTCACCAACGGTCTTGCCGTCAGTGGCAGCATCAGTAGGCTCAGCACCAACAGCAGAGATGTAAACAGTCGTGGTTGACTGAACAGTGGTCGTTTGGAGGACAGTAGTGGTCGGGGCCGGGCTGGTGACGGCCTGCTTGACGACATTGGTGGGTTTGGGCACAGCAGAGTCGACACCCACGGCCAGGTTGTTGCCGCTGCTGCTGCCGCTGCCGCTGATGCTTCCACTGGTACCGTACTTCCAGCCCTGGATAGGGTTGTTGCCGGGAAGCTTGTCCAGCTTGCCATCGACCTTTTCATCGATAGGGCACTCAATCTTGCACGACTTGCTGTCATCATTGACACCGCCAATCAGACCCGGGCAGGTGTGCATGCCAGCATGGCCAGCGTCGCAGTTGTCGATGATCTGCTGAAGGGCCTTCTCATCCCAACCGGAAACGAAGTCACCGTGGACGGAGAAACCAGTAGCATCACCGTTGGCAAAGACGAAGGGGCTCTCCTTGCCAACAAGGTCCTTGAAGCGACTGAGCAATCCGTGAGTGTCCCAATAGGTTTCAAAGAAGATGTGGGGAGTGTGAATCCATCCCTTGGGGCAGTCCTGCTTGCCGTTGCCGGCATCGCTGGGGAAGGCCATGTTGTTCTTGTAGTCGTCCAGACCAGCCTTGGGGTTGTAGCACGACGGGAAGTGGACATCGGCTCGCAAGGGCGAGGCGTAGGCATCGCAGTCCTCGAAGGGGAAGCCCCAACCTTCACCATCCTGGTTGGTTTTGATGCCAGCCATGGAACCATCAGAGTCTTTGGGCCAGCTTGGTGGGTTGAAGTTGGCACGGGGGCAGGTGATGGAAGCAGCAGTGATGGGTCCCTTGGAAGGATCCATGTTTGAGCCCTTGCCGTAAGCAGCACCCGGGGGAGGAGTCCTCAA
The DNA here is from genome assembly GCF_000213175.1 of Neurospora tetrasperma FGSC 2508. Lineage (NCBI taxonomy): Eukaryota > Fungi > Ascomycota > Sordariomycetes > Sordariales > Sordariaceae > Neurospora > Neurospora tetrasperma. Next base: position 3,163,928 of record NW_009799101.1, read on the forward strand.
CATGGCATTACCGCTCACCATCTTCAAGCCCAGAGGAAAAGCCTTGATCTGGTCATTGGTCGGCTCGAAGCTGCTTTGTGTTAGTATGGGAACGACCCATATGAGGCAATATCATGGGATACTCACAAGTAGTACACGTTCATGTAGTAGAAGGGAACCTGTTCAAGCTTGCCATCCTTGGGGTCCTTGAAGTAGAGGGTCGGGAACCAGTAGTTGCTCATATCGGCCTTTGGCAGGGCCGTCGTGCACTGGGACTGTCTCAGGTGCTCTCCGGTCACGTTAAGACCGAAGTTGCTGGCTCCCATGATAGTGTGAAGGTGAGCGGAAGCGGTACCGGGAGAGACAATCGGGTCGGCGCGGCAAGTGGTAAGGGGGCCATTCCCGTAGTGACGCAAGACGGCAAAGGTGCGGGAATCCTTTGCGGCGGCCGCGGAGACGAGAAGAGCCGCAAGGGCGGCAGTGGTGAAGATCATTTTGAAATGGGTGTCGTTCTTGTAAAGTGGTATTCGTCGAAGAAGTGGTAAAGGTGGAGTGTCGTCTATCTGTCTCTAGGACCGACCGTCTTGACTCGAAGTTGATATTGGCTCTGTGGAAAGATAGATGCTAAGACCGGAGCACCGAGACTGATCAATATAGTTGTCGTGTGATTTTCCCGATGTCGTGCTTGAACAATGCCAGTTGTTGTATCCAGCTCAGCGGATAAAGCACACAAAGAACCAAGAAGAATGGGCTTGTGGTTAAAGAAAAAGATAGGACGCGCTAAGCAGGCTCAGCAGCTTGAGGTCAAAGGAAAGTCAGGGAGAACGAAGAGAACGACAAAGCCCACGATAGTCGAGGATGAGACCAGATGAGAAGATGAGGGGGAGGGTATCGTGGGCTTATTATAAAAAGACGGCCCATTGACTGTGCCTGAATAGGACATGGGGTGTCTGAAATCTCTCACTGGTAACCTCCTCTCTGACCACTCAACGGTTACCAACGCAGTCCACCCACTCATTCATCGGAACAGGATGCGGGCTGGGCACAAAGAGGTGGAAGTGAAGGGGAGGAGTGACAAACAGCAGCTGGGATTTGCCGGCGCAGGGCTGGACGGACAGTGTGTAGCGGGTGGTATTCCGCACAGTAAAACACCGTTCGAAACTAAACTGAAGTGACTTTCAGTTTTGACTTGCAACTTTTTCCATGCCGACATCCAGATTGGTTACCCTTTCCATATGTTGCATGTCCGCCTCCGACAAAAAGTTTGACTTTTTCATCACCTTGTCACGGCGTCGGTTTTCGTCACCTGTTTGACACCTCGCAGGCAGCTTGATCATTTCCAGGCACTGACCAAGGTCTCGACTGAAGTCATGATGCACGCCTAGCCATGTGGTGACTGCTAGTGTAGTGTTGATCACTTGTGGTCGGAAACAGGAACAGGAAATGTTCCATTCCAGGTCCACAACTTGGTCGCTTCTCTGGACCCGCCTGAACTTCTTCTGCGGCCCAGAACCTTGAAGCCCCTGGAGCCCCCACCTATCGCGCCGTGATGGGCTTAGCGTGAACCCTCCGATTGACGCGATGGAATGGCTGCCGAGGATATGGAACCGTCATCGTGAGCACATCTAGTTCATGGTCAAGCGCAGCTGGGCAAGTGTCAAATATCAGCTTGAAACAAGACTAGTGTCGAGGCTTTCTCTGTGATGATAAACAGATGAGAATGAGAGGGAGGAAACAAGACGGCACCATCATTCATAGACTGGTCGGCGGTTCGGTTGGGTAGTAAAGCAACAAACAAGAGGAGGGCTGAGACCGGGTCGACGATGACGGATTTTTTCTTTCTTTTTTTTTTTTTTTTTTTCCTTCTATCGATGTTACCTCCACCTCACACTCCAGTCGACAGTCACGCCTGGGAGATGCGTTGAGACCTGAGCTGGGACTCGTGCAAATGCACGCGATTCAGGCGGAGACTGGCTTGGGCAAAGGCAGCCAAGGTCGTACCTGCATATTGCAGCCGCCACAAGACATTGATTGGGCAGTTGGTAGACATTTCCCCTGGATTGCGACAACCTTGGTTGCAACCTACGGGTAGTCGGACACCATCCGTTTATGAAAAAAAGGGTGTGTTGGCACGGTTGGGAGAGGAGAAGAGAGAGACTGGGAGAGGGAGGTCGTGGGAGGTTCCAAGTCCTCGGCTGGAGTGGACGGACGTTCAGACAGTCTGTGATCATGATGGAGGTCATTGGAAGTGATGAATGCTGGCAGTCGAAGCACTGCAGTTTCTAGCGAGAGCCGGCATTTGCTCATAGCAGCCAGTCCAATCACGTTTGTCATGCTGCTCCGTATCAAGTACGCCAAGTTCACTGTCCACGTCTTTGCTTTCTCGGCCTCTTTTGCCCAGGAAGGAAGAGGCTCCAGTCACAGAAAATTTCTGTGTATTCTACCCAGCCTGTCCAGTCGCTGGCTCGCTGCTGTGGTCAGTCCGTCTGTGCCGTACCAGTATCCAGATACTAACGGTTTGCGCGAGTGCAACAGCGGGCGGCGCAGTCATGGGTCCCGTCAAAGTAAAGAGATTCCAGAAGCGAGAGGAGGGGAAAACGGGCTGTTGGTGTGACGATTTTGTCGATCGAGGCCCAGAATATCTCGTACATAGCTGATGGCTGACGTGAGGATGTATTTTTTTTTCTACCTCTTGCAGCTATCTTGGGCTACCTGGTTGGACGGGATCCTGAATTTGTGGGTAAAACTGCGGGATAAATGAATAAAAGCCGCTGATATTGGCATGGAGCAGAACTCGAGAAGCCTTCCATGTTTTGCCCGCCAACAACCTGGGCACGGCGTGTTGTGCGGAGGTTGCTTCCCGGCAACGGACTGCAAATCATACCGTAGCTTCCGATGTTGGGATGTTTCTCCAAATGGCACCGAGACCAATTTTCTCATATGGAATGAATGACCTGTAACCCAACTTTGGGATTGTTGGTCTGCTTCCCCAAACAGTTCATCTCGACTTTTGAAGGGAACACAGCGCCCCAGGGGTAAAAATGAGGATGAGCGGTTCCTGGGCGGAATTGGCCGGATCGCCCTCCAATCCCGTCCCGCCCAGTCGGAGCCGCGAAAAGAGGGGTGTTTGGGGGTGCAAAGTTTGAAACGCGCTAAGGCAGACGGGGGCACTGGCCCAGCAGTACCCTCCCTTAGTGGGGTTTGTGCCTGGAAAGTGGACTCTGCTGAATAAGGTACTGTAGGTATGTACCTTAGCGTACTGTTTGTCAACGTTGACGATGACTTCCTTCCTGGCGTTTACATACAGCGATACACTGCATCGGAAAAGTAGAATAGTCGCTCGCAACGGCAAGATGCATCATGTGTGTTGGATAAACTTCCGATTCTCAGAGTCAACTGAACATACCGTGTGCCAACTTTTCTAAATGACCAAGGAAGGTAGAAAGAGTGAGTGAGGGGACAACCTAACCTCAACGCCGGGCAGCGGGCGCACCCTCCATCTGCGGCGCGGGCGTTAGGTGACGGAAACAAACTTGCATCTATTTGTTTCAACCAACGCCCGCCCAAAGGGGGCCCAAAGCTGAAAACCTCAACACCATGACCTGTTTGGCGTCGGTGACATCGTGGGCTTCAAGCAGTTCACCTTGTCACTCATTGAACCCGGTTGATGATCCTTTATTTCCAGTCCTCACTCCCCAAGCGCGGGCTTCTGAGATGATGCGCGCGCTTGTTGACCCCCGCCCGTCTCAACTGCCTCCACTCCACAGCATATCCGCTAAGTAGCCACGCGCTACACTACGCTAAACTGCCCTTGACAGCGGCACTGGCAATCGCTGACAGCTTTCTTGGCACGGGCTCGACTGGACGACAATCAACAGTAACTTTAAACTCGACACCACTTTTAGAAGATCACAAGTCCTATTTTGGTCATTCACCGTCACCACCTGATGGTTTCCAACGGGAAAACGAGCGCCTCCATGCGTTGAGTTACCCATCCGTCTGCTTGCTTACTCTTCTTGGACTCCAGATCGACACGGTTCCCCCACCACCACCATCTCCACCACCCCCGAGTCCAACGACATACTACACTACAGACATAAGCACACAAATACCCAGACAGAGGCTGGCTGGCTGGTTTCAGACCTCGCAAACTCTTCATCGGACGGCAGTGCAACCGCTTGTTTTTTTTCCCCCCACGATTGGGCACCCTACCCGAGTATCCCCTCCCTCATCGGGCCCGCGGTCTTCCTCCGCCCGTTCCGACCACCCATCAACCTCCTCTTCCTCCGCTGCCGAGTCTGGAACGGACAGTGGCGGTGCTGAACTGTTGGATATCCGGAAGGTATAGGAGGGCGCACGCAGTAAGCTACAAATCCAAGTCTGATGCGCGGCCACCGGCAGCACAAACTCATCCTGCTTCGTCAGCTGTCGGATGTCTTTGTCATTCATCATGTTCATTTGCCTCTTTGAGCTGCGAATCTCAACATTGTCTGCTTAAACCAAGGAAGAGAGAAGCCATCACCATCCTATCAGCGCCTGATGACGTGGTCTAGGCGATCAGACTTCACTGCAATACTGCAACAAAAATCCCTTTTTCGGTGTTGTCTCCCGTTTGGTGAGGCGTCAGGGAGTGCAACATCCACCACGGCCGGCAGCTTCAATATTGATGATCAGCATGCCATTGACGCAGTGACCAAAGGCCGAATCACGGCTTGTTGGTAAGGCCGGTCTGCCTCTCTTGCCTGATCCGTCTATGATTGATACCATGCGGCAGAAGTGACCAGCTGTATTTCGCAGAAAAGCCCATGACGTGGCTATGAATGCCCTCAAAGTTATTCGTCCTTGGTGGGCCATTCCGCTTCTCTGCCGTCTTACCTGCCTCTGCCGCGATCCATTGATTCAGACACACAATCGCCCAACAAAGTATGATCATGGACAGTTTCTTCTGAGGTCGAACCCGGGAACATCCCGCTCCAGTGATCACAATTGGTAGTGGAAGAAGTATCTCTGGCCCAATCCTATTGGTTACGCCTTGGGATTCAAGTGAACCATTCAATGTTACTTCGGCTGAAGTTGAAAGAAATAAAACCCTTCCATTAGTTCAAACACATGGGATTCCGCTCCAGAAAAAATCAGATCAAGTGATTGATGGCAACAGTCAAATGACAGCGCAATTGGCGCCATGGCAAATAAACGCCATGACAACCTCGGCATGACTTGCTACAACCCAGCAATCGACTACACAAGGATGATGCCCCGACTGCCCTGTTCTCCCCAATTCTTCGGTAATATTCCTCCTTGCTTCCCTCCCAGTTTCTTGTAAATCACTTCCCTTCCTATCCCTCCGGTACCACATAGCTATGTCAAGCCTTTCGTGTAACTTCTCCGGGATACATCTTGTGGAACCTGAGTCCCTGAGCCCTTCGGGCATTGTCACCAAAGGCGGCGGCTCAGTCCGAGACCCTGTCTTTCTTCAAGTGCCCTGCCATTTCATAAAGCTGTGAAACCTGGATGTGGCCAAAGAAAGCGGGGGTTCTTGTGTAGCACGCTTCCCCTGCCTATGGGGTTTACATAATGTCTTCGGGTCTGGACAAGCAAGCGAGCGGCTGGCCGATGGCGCCCTGAGGGGCTCGAATATGCAATGTGGCTACCCGTCTGACCTTTGGTACTAGGCGTTCTGTTCCTTGATAGGAGATCTATGAAGATGAGTGTGTCTTGGATTCGTCACCTGGCGCCTGCCGAAGAAGTTTGGTCTAAGAGTTAGAGCGGTAGGCGCCGTGAGACTAGTCTATCTTCAGGCACTTCACATATGATCCAACAGGCTTCAACCTAGCGCAATTCAGCAGATCATGCCCGTCCGTTCGGTTCTATCATGGCGAGGCATAAAATTCGAAATGATTCTGCATCTTCGTCATGTAAGTAATACTGTCGAACCGTTTCATGGTTAAACCATTGAAACACTAGTGAGTTATGAAAGAAAAAAAAAAACAAAAGCAAACAAACGTGCAAAACGACGTTCATGGCTCGCAGAAAGGAATGGATTGCAAATGACAGATAACAATATCAAAAGACTACAATAATAGAGGGGAACAAACACACACACTCTCTCACACACACTTTTCCCACAGTCCCAAGAACAGTCACGACCAGCAGTAAAATTAAGCTTCCGCCACCAGGCTCTTCGTAAGATCCCCGAAATACTCCGAAAGTGATAAATCATATGTTAGGTCTTTCAAGCTATGTCGTGTAGATCATTGAGAGCTCCAATCCATACATGTACTCTCTAGACCAGACCGCATCGACCCCTCCCTAGTAGAGGTAAGTCTACAACCCGCCAAACAACGGCTTCAATCGCCTTTCATTGCCTCAAGAACAACCGAGGAATGAACAGAAAGATAGGACGCTTGAAGTTAGCACAGTCAGGCATGGTTAGCGAGAGCAAGCTTCGGATCCAGTCAAGTAAGCCAGGTAATGCGAAAATCCAACATGGAAATAGGAGCGGGTCACCGCTTTTTATTATAGGATTTGGCTTGGCCACTGACTCGAAGGACTGGGTTCTGAATATTGGGATGGGGTTCCAAGTCTCACGTCTGTTCAATAACACTTTTATTAAGCGTAGGAAGAGCCTACGGACGTAGTTAACTTAAAGGCGGGAAACGTAAACGGCTTTCTACTTGATGAAAGATCCTACGCCGCGTTCATGCATGGCTGTATAGTTCGTGACATGCTGGGTTCCGTCTTAGTGTGAGAAGGAACCGTTCTGGTCTTTTTTACCCTTGAAAATGAAATAAAATTGTCGCGAGGACGAAAGGGACAAAACTAAAGTGGGCAAAGATGGCACGCACGATGGCTCGTAAACCTTCCGCTTCACCAACCGCCGTTCTTTCCCGCAATTGTCCCGAAGACGATGCGGAAGAAACCATAACGGCGAAGGGAGGGGGTTAATGTGGTTGGAAGGTAGTGATACTCTCCTCAATATTCCTTGTGAGACTTGGTAGTGGACAGTTTGTTATCTCATTGCTTCATTTGTATACCTAACTTTGATGCAATAGGCCATCATCCATCTTTATAAGTTTTCCGGTACCTGCCTACCTGCCTACCCACCATACCTATGCTACATTGTTCCATGCTACCGTACCATACCATACCGTATATCTTATGCTACCTCTACCTAGATAAAGCAAAATGCGGCCATTTTCAATTCTCAACGCTCTCTCTCTCTCCCTTGCTCCCCTTTCTCCCTTCCTCCTAACAGCCAGCTAGTAACCTAACCTTTCACTCGCTCACCTTTTCCTTACCTACTTTTGTACTCACTCCAAAACTAACCACCGCTCCGCGACCGCCTTGGCGCCCTTCACGTCCCCCAACAAAAAACACATACACCTCACATTATACGCCGCCTCCACCACCAACGTCTCCTCCCACCTACTCCTTTTCTCTGTACTCTCCTCCCCTTCCTGATTCCTCCTAACCCTCTCAGCCTCCTCCAACACCCGTCTATAAAATCCTCCTGCAAGATTCCCCAATCCAATCAAACTGTACGCCCTCCCCATATTGAAATGGGCCTCCATCTTCTGCCCTATGGTAGCCGTGGGATCTTCCTCGGTACGATTGCGGTAATATCGGAACAGGAAAGCAAAACCCTGGGTGAGTAGGTATTGACGGTTGGTGGCTTGTCTCTTCAGGGCGTAGTGCACGTAGGCGAGGCCGATGGAGAGGTTGATCAGCGGGTTCTCCGGGTCCAAGGATGCGGCGCGCGCAAAGTACGAGAGCGCATACGAGTACGAGGTGGTTGTGAAGAGGATGTGGCCGTAGATTGTCAAGAGGGCTACGTCGAGGGTGATGTCACCTGCCGGTGGTGGGTGTTGGGGGTTATTAAGGGTAACAACGTCGTTGTTGGATTCGGATTGTTGGGAAGCTGTTGTGAGTGGTGCGGCAACAAGGTCACCGCGGGATCGGGATTTGAGGGGCGATTGTTGCTGCGATTTGGAAGGTGATCTTTGTGATGATGCTGGCGGGGGAAATTCGTCCTGGCCGTTCTGGCGCATGACAAGGGCGTCCATCGTCTTGATCTGCCTGAGAATGAACTTTTGCGCTGGACCGGAGGTGTACCAGCTTACAGGCGTCTGGCAGGTCCGGCACATGGCGGCGAACATCCGATACGAGTCGGTGCCGGGCAGGTAGTCGCGCATAAAGTAACGGGCAATGGCCACGCACGTTTCTTCGTCGCCGGCGTACACGGCGCACGACGCCCACGCGACGTGGATGAGATATGTCGAATCCGTGGCAGTCCAGACTACGGAGTCGCGGGCGGCGTGGCAGACGACATAGGCCTCGCGGTGTTGGTTTTGTCTGACAAGCGCAAAGGCGAGGGAGAGGAAGATGTCGAGCCAGGCGGAAAAGGGGATGCCGCGATGTGCAGAAGGGAACTTGAGGACACGAGCCTTTGAGGCGGCAGGGATATTGTCTGTGCCATCGCCGTTCTCGGGGTTGAGGCCTTGACGGAGACGTTCGGCCATGGCCGCCAGCTTCAAATTCCTAGACGGCACGGCAGCACCGCCACCACCGGTGCCACCAAGTCCCAGATACTTGACGTACTTGTCCCAGGGGTAGAACTCCTTGAAGGAGCGGAAGTCTTCGACGAGGTCCCTGGCGGCACGTGTCCAGTTCTGAATGGCTTCAGGATCGTCGCTGTGGAACGCACGCTCTTGCAACTCCTGCACAATTTCATAGTTCTTGGTCGCCACCTTAGTGCGTTCAAGATCCACCTGTTTGCGCTTCTCCGCATTGATGAGACGGCGCGGGACGTACTTCTTAGGGTTGTTGGGGTCTCTCGGCCTGTTGGGGTCTCTCGGTTTGCGTGGCTTCCTGGGACCGGTAGCTCTGCGACGCTTTCTCTTGGGGACCAGATTCCCTTCTTGGTCAAGGGTGTACTGGTTGGCCTCGAGGTTCATAGCATCTCTGACCAGAAGGAAAGCTTCTTCGCGACCTTCCCGATCCGAAACGTGCTCGTACATATTGGCGAGGCAAACACGAGCCTCAATGTTATCCTCATCATCCTCAATGGCGGCAATGAAGCGTTCCTCGGCGGCCGACTTATCGCCTAAGGCCATGTGACATCGACCGAGACTTACGAGGATGTCTGCATCCATCGAGATATCGCCAGCCTGGTCGGCGATCTTTTCGTATAAGCTGAAGTACTGCAACGCCTTCGCCGGGGATTCATTATCCAGCAGGGCATTACCAATATCCTTCAGACAATCGGGGAAATCGTAAAAGTCTTCAACCGCCGTGTCCGCCGACGGGTCCAACGACGTCAGATGCTTCTCTGCCTCGTACATGTCCCCCATCTTCATTCTGAAGACGTACAACCTAGCCCTCAAATCCACAGGCAACGCCCGTCCGTACTGCATCGGCGAGAACCGTCCCGGTTCATAATCCTCGCACAACTCCCTCCTCTCATCATCCTCATCCCACTCCCTATCCTCACCCGGCCAGCGATCCCAGAACTCCTCCGCCCTCCGGCCCAACTTCCACCTCGCGACCCTCTTCAGCTCCGCCGCGCCTTGCTCCCACTGCTCCAGTATCGTGAAGAACTCGAGATAAATTCTCAAATCACTCCACTCAAACTCACCCTCCATCGCCTCAAACACCTCATCACCCTGGCTCCACAAATACTCAATGATATGTCTATAGGCCGCCTTGGCCGCCTCCGCATTCTTTCTTGGATCCCTCCCATCCAGCGCCGCCTCCGCGAGGTTTCTTACGGTTCGGATATTCAACGGCTGCACCTTGAGCGCCCTCAAATACTGCGCCAACGCCAGGTGACTCTGACCAAGTTGCATCAGCGCATCCGCCTTCCCCGTCCTTGCCTCCACGTTCTGCTTATCCGCCTGCAACGCCTGCGAGTAGCACATAACCGCTCTTTCCAGCGCCAGCTTCCGACGGGGGTCGGTCTCGTCCATCATGTCGACCCCGTATAAGCAGTAGAGCGCCACGTTCATCCAGTGGCGCGCGTCCTTGGGGATCAGCCAGGCGCCCGAAATCAAGCACATGGTCGCCGCTTCGCGGTTGCCAAGTTCCTCGTGAATTAGAGAGAGTAGGTTCCAGGCTTGTGGCGTTGCGGGGCGCTGCCGGATGATCTCCTTGACCATGTTGATCGCTTCTTGGTACTCGCGGCGGTCGAAGGCTGTGCGGGCCGCGGCGATGCGGATTTGGATTTCCGGAGGAGGACGCGGAGGCTTGCGAGGGCCGAGTTTTCGACGGGGCCTGGAGGGCCTGGGTGCTGGTGCGGAGGGAGCCACGGTCGTGGTGCTTCCTTCTTTAAGGCTGTTGTTGATCTGTTTTGACATCGACTTCGAGACGCCAGGGAGGACTGTGTAAGCAGCTGAGGGGAGGTCGGCACGGTGTTCAGCTAACCATGCGTCGCGGACGGTTTCGAATTTGTGGATTTCGGCACGGATCTCTTCGGTATCAGAGTCTATAAATTCCTCTTCGGGATCGACAAAGCCGTCCTGCATCTGTTCGTCGTCGAGATCGTAGTCGTCAAGGCCGTCCATTTGATCATCATCTCCAGCCATGAGCTCAGGGTCCAGTGGTATGTCGTCGTCGTACTGGTTGTAGAAATAGGCGGCACTGTGAACGCCGTTTTGTCCTTCGCCAGCATAATGAGCTGGCGAGTGGTCGTCGATATCCATTCTGTTGTCCATCTTGAGCTATAGGACCTTGCCTGACGTGATCTGTTTGGATATTATCCGCGATGTTTGATGTGCTGGTTTTTCTGAGAGGATCGCAAAGCAGGCACTCGTCTAGTGAGCTAAAAGGGTCCCGTTCGCGCGTGTCTTTGCGTCTAAAGTAATTATCTCGATCCGTAGGCTCAAAAGTGAAGATCGCCTCATGCCTCAGTTCTGGTTCACGCAGAACGTCCAATTCACCGATTCCTAGGCCGTTGGACCAGGCCGATTCCTCAGTTCCCAAAGTCTAATGATTTGGTAGACTCCATCAATGGCTGCAGTTTCGATGGCAATTATGGGCGATGCCAATGATTTGTTGACGCGAGCTGGTTGAGTAAAAGATAATAAATCTCGGCGGGTATTGTGTCCCGTTTTTTCTAAGAGGTCCAAGGGCAGACAAGAAGGCCTGTGCTGCAAGATGTGGACTGAGGCCTTTCCTGGAATGCCGCTACTGAAGTTGCGTAGGACCGTGACAGCTTTCGGGTTAGTCCAGGTACAGTTTTGCGATAAATCAGTGTACCAAGTTGAGATCGATATTGGGATGTTGATGAGGGTTTGATGTGAATGTGAAGATGATGGAGTCGTGAAAGACGGATTGGTCGTCGAAACCTGAAATCTTGGCCAATCAATGCAAGCCCTTTTCCTGGGACCCACTTTAAGACAGGCCTTTTGGCAACGACAACCTTCCAATACATTTTATCCCGGACCACGACGGGTAAGGACACTTGAAGCCGTCTGGAGCACAGACACCTTCCACCTAAGAGGAGGCATCGTTATAAGATCGATGAAACTTCTTCGCTCTTCACTATACTATGATAAATCACGCACTTTTCTAACCAAATTAACTACGTATTCCAGGCTTGGGATCTGGGCTTTCACTGCTGCAAATTCCGTATCGCAACGGCTGCCACTGATATTTTACGTTGTATACGTTCGCGTACCTGATTATCTTCACTTGGTTCCTCATAACACCCTTCAGATGTGTTTGTTTGATTGCCTAGACATGTGAAAATGAGTGGGAATCATTGTTGCCCATCAACTCAGCTCTACTCAAAAAAAAAAAAAGATCTGCCTCCTGTCCCCATATATAGGTAACAAAGATATTGCATTTTGGACATTAAAACAGAGCGAAAGAGAGAAAGAAAGAAATCGGGTTGCCAGTAACTCCTACCGGCTGCACCATCATGTATCCCGACCGCGATCGCGGCAAACTCCAGCACTTCTTCCCTGCGTGATCAGTGACAAGCTATGCTTGAGGTACCTTGTTGTTGGCGAGTCCAGTGGGCGCCTATCTTGGGTGTGCAGGGGTGCCATCTATCCTGTATCTCTAGCACAACAGCCGTCAATGCTAGATTTTGCCTTCTTTTTTGGCCTCTGCACTAGGTTGTCAGCTTTTGATCCACTTGAGCTCGTACGGAATTACAAGACATACCCTTGACTTGTTCAAAGACCTTGAGCATCTTGCGTCTAGCACCCAAAGCATTGACACCACGCTCCTCCAGCTGCTTGTCGTCCAGCTCAATCAGGTCTGTCCACTTCATGTCCTTCAAGTTGTCTGTGTACTTGTGCAGACGCAGGCTCCGCAGCCAGCTAGGGATATCCTGCAGGAGAGTAGGGTCGGTAGGATCCTCGGGCGGCTTCGAGCTGCCTCTCCGACCACGCGGAGAGCGGCCACGGTTGATTTCAGAATGGTCCGAAAGATAGCCCTCTGCATGATGACCGCCCAGGTTGAATTGACCCATCATTGGAACCAGTCCATTGTTGATCAAGCCGGGTGCACCGCCGTCATACGCACTGAGGAAGCCATTATTCTGCGGCGAAGCAAACTGCAGCGCGGAGCCGTAGTTGGGCATCGCAATACCGGGTGAGGTGGGGCGTGAACGATGACCGCCAAAGCCGCCAAGACCCTGTTGCAGGCCTTGTTGCTGTTGCTGCTGAAGCGCCAAAACATGGTCGTGGCTCAAGACCTGCCCGTGCTCGTTGATCATGACCACATTGGTGCTCGGAATTCCCTGAGGGCCCGGCGATAGGGGATGCTGAGCGTGACTCTGGCCAGGGGCCCCGTCGTTGGAACGAGCACGACGATAGCGGCGAGCGTCGTCCAAAGCAAAGCGATTGTTTACCGTCGAGAGTGCGGCCAGCTTCATCGCTGTCGCGTTGGCTACCATATCGGCGTTGTTTCCTTGCGTTTGGCCGAAAGTTGGAACCATGGGCGTGTTGACCATCGAGGCCCAGTTACCACTAGAAGTGTAGGGGGATAGCAGGGGGAGCTCGGTCAGCTGCGGCTCAGCCGCGGTGAGGGTCGTGCTCTGGATGTTTGTGTTGCTGCTCAGCTGCGGAGGGCGAGGGGAGCGCAAACCACCGGCCGATGGCGGAGGTTGCACAAATTGGCCCATCGGAGTCTGGCCGGTGGACGACTTGGGCCGAGAAGTGTCGCTGGGACCCCACGGAGAGGCCGGGTTCTGTCCATTGATGTCATCCTTGGGGCCGGAAACCGTGGGGGCAGCGAGGGAGTTGCGGTTGTCAACCAGGCTGTTACGGTTCGAAGGCGGAGGGTTGCCTGTCTGCTGCGTGAATTTGGCCTTCTCCGTCGCAATGGCCGCAACAGCATCCGGGAACATGGTATTGATTGTGGTCTGATCCAGACCCGAGTGTCTCTTGTTGGCACCGCCACTGGGGCGGGCAAGGGAGTTACGGGCCGATCCCACTTCCAGCTTGCCCATGGCATCACTCAAGCGGCTCGACATGGGATCTAGGGATAACGAAGATATGATGTCAGCATGGCACCTAACAGTAATGGGGCAGTTGCACGAACCCTTGTCAAAGTTAGCAGGGGACAGAACTCCCGACATGGGGTGGTTCTTGCCCATCTGCTGAAGGACCTGAATGAAGAAACGGATCTGGACCTGAGTAGTCTGCTGGAGCAGAGCATACAGGGCAGCTGTGCGCTCAGCTTCGCTAAGGACGCGGAACCACTGTTCAATAGCGCTGAGTTCATCCTTGAAATCCTGATCAAGCGTAGCAGCGGCCATCTCCTCGAGGGTGGTCTCATATTGATCAATGTCAGCAATCCACTGCTGGGCCAGCTTGTCTTGAGGATCCAGCTCGGCATTGCCCTGCACCTGGCCGGACTGCGGCTGGCCGTAGAAGTCCGACGACGGGCGGATTCGGCTTGCGGCGGCCTGGGCGCCGGTGAGAGCGGCTACATCGGCAGAGGCGCGAAGGCCATGGTTGGAGCCAATGGCACGGGAAGAGGGGAGCCTCAGAGAAGAGACATTGCTAGCCTCGGGGGTGCTGTTGCGGTTGCTCATGATGTTGGACATATTGAGCATGATCGGAACTGAGTGTCGGGGAGGGACGAGGTCGCGAGTCGGGGAAAAGCTAGTCGGAAAGATGCCTGAAGAATTGTAACCGAATTGCTAGGGTCCCGAGGCAACGCTGAAACAAGGCAGACGGCTACAGTGCAAGTTAGCTGCTGTCCAGGCAGTCGGTCATCCGACGAGCTTTTCGCCAACCAAAACAAGGAGAACATTGTTGAGCCCGTCAATGCCATGTGCATATAATTCACCTCAAGTGCTCGTGGCCCTGGTGGGGGATAGGTTTTCGGCACGTACCCTGATGTCCTCCTCCAGTTGCGTATGTAAAGTGATTGGAAAATTATTGCTTGGGATTAGGCGGAGTCGAGCGAGACTTTCGAAGTCGACGCGATCGAAGTGTGCGAAAAGAGGGCGTGTAGAATGCGCGCGAGAACTTGCGAAAGCTCCTGCAGTTACCGGCTGGCCTCAAAGGAGTGTCGAAGATTGCGCAAAGAAGGATGACGTTTAGCGATGTCGGTTATCTGCGTCGAACATTGGAAGTGAGCGATCGAGTCAGCGAGGGTCAGGCCAACAACCGAAGAGCGGTGCGCAATGCGGGGGGGTGTGTGTTGAGTTGCGCGCGCGCAAAGGCCGAAACAGGCCAAACAAAGTATGATCACAAATGCTGGAAAGGGAAGAACAGTATCAAGCGGAAGAGGACGGACGGGATGAGGAGCGAGGAGGAGCGGGAAGGAGAAAGGAAGAAAGAAAGCCGGGAGGAATTTGTTGTTGTTGTTGAAGAACAATTGTTGGTTGGCGGGCAGACCAGGGTAGCCGAACGGAGGAGGGGAGAATGGAGAAGAGAAGTGGAAGAAGTGTGATGGGTGATGAAGCTTCTAGCGATTCTCTCCAATGTGACGCGGCCACCACTGTGCCGAACGAGACGCAGACCGAGACGCAGACGCCGGCGCGCGGACAAGCAGCATGGCTGGAGATTGTGTTGCAGAATCACCAAAAGCGGCTAAACTCGCCCCGGATCCGCTCGACGTAACACTCTCTTGTAGACTTTTTGCGACATTGTGGCCCCATTCTGCGATTCTCACACTCGAGTCCGGCAGCCCCGTTCCTTGGTGGAGACTGCTTGGATAGTGTCGAGTGACGGACTGCTTGATATCACAGCGAGGGCAGGGCACTTCATGCCAGGAGCCGGCCACTGCCCAATCCCACTCACTCATGCTAGGAGGAGGCTGGCCATTGTTCGCTTCTGTCGCTTGTCAAAGGAGCCGGGAGTTTGCCCAAGTCACGCAAGACATGGATAAGGTATGTATATAAACTCGAACGGGGGCCGGATCGGGTAGAGAGGTGTATGGGTTCGGAGTCGAGGGTCGGGGGCCGGGAAGGGAACAAAGTGCATGCTTCAGAGGCTGATTGGCAGGCGGGGAACATGAACAGAACTCACCCATTTAAAACGATGGACGTATCCTGGTATTCAAGACAACAACTGGAAGAAACCCCCAATATGGTATAGGTACTGGAATGGAAATCCCCAGGTCCTGCCCTCTTCCTTTGGCTGCCCTACTTTCAGCCTGTGCCAGTAGCAGCGGTGTTGATGACGGGATTGCTGATGGCCTCTTTCACGCGCCGGCGTCAGTCGTCAATCGCAAGAGTGTCCAGTCGAACCTAACGCCGCGGCCGTGATCGGGCGGGTTGTGATTTAGGTTGGTTTCTCAGTTAGGCTGATAGCTGGCGGGAAGGAGGGGAGCAGAATTAGGAACGGGACTCGAAACTTTCAAGTTGTTGAAAGTGACTGAGGTAGTCCGACAGGAACTCGAAGTGGAAGTCCGGGTGCAATATTTCCAAGCACAGAGTGGAAGTTGGAAAGTCAGGGCGGGCAGCCGAGAATTGGATCTCACGCGCAATCACTGCAGCAGTGCAGTGAGGTGCCTCCGCCGGCTGTCGTTTCATTCATGCCTCCCTCCATGGATGGTGGTGGTGGTGGTGGTGGCTGCTACTGTTAGTGATTGGTTCATCCAGCGGTGCTGATGGCGCGTATTGTGGGCGCTAGCACTAACGCGCTGCTTGGCCAATGGAGGCGCTCGCCTTTCAGGGCAACCCGTGTTTCGACGTTCTCACTGCAACCCAGCACAGGACAGCCAGGCAGGACAGTGCCCCTGGAGGGTCAGCCGGGCGGGGCCAAGAGGGGACCTACGGAAGGGGCGGAGAGCGGGACGAGGAGGTGGGGCGGGGCTACAATAGGTGTCCGATTCAGCCTCGAGTGACTTCGGTCGAGTCTGTGACACTGGCTCGAGACTGGACTGCCACTGCAAACCTATGGACTGGAGGCCTCGAACAATTCACCCGAAATGCAAAACAACAAGTTGAGGTTGTTCGGAAAGACGCAAATCACAAAATGTCAACGCCAGTGTCCCTCGAGGATGAGCTCACAGTGTGCCATTTCTGCCCACCATCCCTATCTCGAATTGGTGTGCATCACGGCCAAATCTGTTAGACACTGACAGTTCCCCCTTCTTCCAGACTCAGTGTGGAGCCCCTTTTCGCTTCACAAGCGAACGCCTCAAGAGGGTTAGGGTTTAATGCTATTGCAGTTGGTTGACAAACCCCAAGTATAACATCACTCTCTTTTCACTCACAGACCAAAAGTGTCTTTCTGGTGAGAAACATGTCGATACGCTTGCGTTTCAGGGTAGTATCCCTCCAAACATCTGAACCCTAACTCTGCTATGCCCCAATTTCCGAAGACAACCCGGGAAAAGGAAGCAACCAACCCACCCAACGACATTTCCATAAACAAAATCACCAACAAGTCTCACGAACCCTTTCCCTCTTGATGCACACTGTATTATCTTGCGACTCCTCGCTGTTTGTTCGGGCCTTCTGCCGTGATCCAATCTCAGAAATTTTTCTCCTCTTGACGCACACATCCAGATCTTGGGGTTCTTCGCTATCCGCCCGAGCTCTCTTTGGTTGGAAGCGAAAATCATGATGAGGATGGAACTGTCGAGAGGGTTGTTGTGATTCAGCCCGAGAATTCGGCGGAGCCGCAACTCCTCCTCCATCAGCCGGCCCAGCTTGCTTCCCAAACTCAGCCACAGCCTCAGGAAACGTAGCTCTCAAGTCCTCCAACACCCTGAAGCTCTCCTGTACAACGATAAGGTTCCGATTTGGCTCACCCGGTAGCGGTCCACGAACAAGAAAGAACTCTTCCACGACTGCCCTGAGCGCAGATTGTATTTCCTTTCGCACGGCTTGTAGCGCGCTGTTGCATTTGTCCACTTCCTGTTCGAGCTCCCAGTCTTCCAAACATATCCCCTTGAACACATCTTCATCGCGACGTTTGTTAAACTTATTCAATCTTGAAACCAACTTCTTGCTTGGTTCGAGGACGGTGGGCAGCGTAAAGTATCTCTTAATGCCCACGATGCCTTCATGTATACGATCAAATTCGGCGAGCGGGTCGTTTTGGGATAAGTGCTCGAGAGCCTTGTCTGTCACGAAGGCACTGCGACGGCGTCTCGGCTGCTTTGGAGCACATCCTTTTCCGTTTGCATCAACTGGATAACTATTTGCCTCTTCCAGCTCAGTCTTGGGTCGTGATGGGGGTTCAATGCGTACTGCATGAGCCGCGGTCGGTGATGAGGATATTTTCTTTGTCGGTTCCTTCCGCAAGCCGTGATCAGGAGGCAAGACATTCACTTCCATGATCTACAAGTGACTAGTGTCAGCTGGATTCCCCCCTTTACAGTCCGTGATATCAGAGGTTTCGTACCGTCTTTGGTAGCACGGTGCCTATGGGTAGAGTAACGTTTGGCGGCCAGAGGGATGGATTTGATTGTTGAATAATGACATCGGGTGAGTTGTGGTGAAATTGCGATAGTCTTTTCAATTCTGTGGGGAGATCAGAAAGAGGTGCGAGATTTCCGCCTTTCTGTCCCATGGCACTACGCCGTTCACTGATGAGCTGCAGAAAGAACCATCGGTGTTTTGGATCCCCCTATGGCACGAATGATGAAAAGTCACCGGTTGATGAAGTGTTGACAACATCCATTACCACTTTCTATCTCAAATTACTAACAAGGCAATGACCAACCGCCAACCCCAATTACAAACGGCCATCGCTACTCCCCGATAGGGAACCCCAAGGCACATTATTCACCCCGCCTGGCAACTGGTTGGCATCAAACTTGGCAACCGTAACCTTGGACCTCGGAACCTGCCTATGCAACTGCAGAAGTGAGCTTCACTCGTGCAGAAAGGATGACTGATCACAAGGATGAAAGCAAATAGACAGGAAACCTGACCCGGGCCCTCCCAGCAGGCGTTTAAATCACTGCATTCCCCCCTAAAATTCTTCTCCGGGAAACCAAATTTTTACACATATCGATCATTAGGTGCCTTTTTCCTCTTCTTCTACTTCTCTACAAGCTGCGTCTACGACGGTTCCTTATCAAAATCCTTTCTTGACCGACTTATCGTTGATTAAAAACGAACAAAAGAGCAGTATCATCCCCCTCACCCTCGTCGTCCACCACGGCCACGTCTATATCCACGCTCTTAGGGTCCTCTCCGTTATCCACGCCCTCCGGGCTTATTAGCCGCCTGATTACGGTCCATCCATGCCGTCCACGCCCACTCACGCCCACGCATTCCACGCATACGCACTCGAATCGGAACGAGGACAGACGGAAGGGCGATCCATACTAACGGAAAATCTCCAGTCTCCTCCATGCCACAGGTATATTTCTCACTTACTATTCTGCTCTCTACTTCCCCATGTCCCCAACTTCTTTCTAACATAATAGTAGTAGTCTACAAGATGACGAACTACACACTCACAGCTGATACAGCTCGACCCCACGACGAACTGGACCCAAGATTCCACATTGTAATCCCGGTTGCTATACTTTAGTTCGTTCTCAACATCATCCGGTTCTGGACCAGATCGGAAGTAATCTGGATTACATTGCACGGCGAGATTTTGATCACAGATTTCTCCAAGGCAACCAGCAAAACTCGACGCTACCAGTTGACAACATTTTGTTTGGTCTTCCTGTCCTTCTTGCTCATATAGCCTCTCGATATCGGATTTTACGGCATCACTTCGAAGCCATTGTCACATCACCCGAGCTGACACAGGATTTCCTGTTGGGGAATCACTGGCGAGCCCATGGGAAGCCACGACGTTGAGCCTCCAGCTATATCAGGCCCGTCAACGCTGGAAGCTCCCGTCACAGATAGAAAGACACATTTAGCATGATCACCAATATAGTTTGATTGAGCTACACATGCCTGCTTCCACGCATCACGAGCAACCACTCCTACCATTGAACACCCCCAAACCAACAACAGAACACCAACCACCACCACCCTACGATGGTATTATTAGTGTTGCGTGAGGTTACTATTCAATAGTAGGTTGCGTTCTTCAACTATCTCTGATCAGCTGCTAATGTCTCTGTCTCTAGGGAGTGCCTATCGAGTTGATAGCGTCGAACTTATTTGATTTGGCATTTTTTCTATTGATCATTATTAGCGGCATGAACCCCAAGGCGCGGCCACGTACCAGGAGAACGTCCGCAATCATACTTATCGTTGTCCAACATGCGAGATTTCGTTCGGGTCCGCGGGGAATTTGGTGAGACATCTGGAGACTGCTGACCATCTGACCAAGGGAAGATGGGACTTACGTCCCTCCCAAGTCCCAAGACGGCGACTTGTCGTGGTGGTGCGATCTCTGCGATATCGGGTGGGCGGATGAGTACGGTCTCATCCTGCATGAACGCAGGTCATATGGCCACAGGGTCAAACAAGCCGAGCGTCAGGGCCTGCCGCCTCCTCCCAAACCGGAGAGGGGGTAGGGGTTGGGTTTTGACGTTTATATTGTTTTTGTAACAGACTGGATTAATTGCCACAGCAGTCTCGTCGTAGACAAAATAGCTAAGACCTTTAACATTATATCTTGAATATACTCTTACTACGCATCCAAGCGTCTTTGTAACACCTCTTGTCTTAAGTTCTTGGCAATCTCTAAATGAAAACATACCAATAGGACTCTAGCCGATGTCTTTTCGAATTGTTGTAATCCCTATTACAGTCTTGCAACGGCCTTTTCTTTAATCCTAACGAGCGGTAGTGGACTGGTTTACCTAGCCTGTTGGTTGGTCTCACATATTTTGTCTCGGACGAGACGTAACACTGATTGAATGTCATAGGATTTCAAAACCGATAACAAAGTTCCAGGATACGTCTTCCAGCAATTTATCAGCCATACTCCCTACCGTCGTACCTTTAAGACAGCCGGGCGACAAAAATCAAACGGAAAGAGATTCCTTATCAACACCCGAGTCGACTACCTACCTCTATTCTTCCTACCCTTCTTCACCGGAACCTCAACCTCCCTCTCACCCTTCACCCTCCACCCCCTTACTAACACCTGTCTTCAGGGAACATAGCCTGAACGTAACCAGCTCCTTCAAGCACACATCAGGTTCAGGAAGGAGCTGCGCGTGCAATTGTGTTTTCATCACTTCATTTTTAGTTGTCAGCGACCGTTGCACGAATTAGAGGTCCAACATGATCCTTTGAGCTCTCTTGAGCATCAAAACCGTTTGGTGCAGCTCTTCGCCGCCATTGCCCGACAACGACGAGGAGTGGTAGATAAAATGGAACTGCTGAGTGTGTCGTTCGATGTACTTTTTTACTCTGGCTTTGATGGGGAGCGACGTCCTGCTCGCCTATCACTGGGTCGGAGTCGGTGGGTGTCCTGACTACTTGAGACAGATCCAGGTTCTAGAGCCCTACTTTGGGCCAAGCACTTGGAGTGCGCAACCACCGGTGTTTGAATGGTATGATCGTGATTCATGGTGTCCCATGATATTTGGTTCCGACCTGCGGTTGGTATAGGTGACTGCTAAACGGAAGTTAAGACGGACTGCTAGACTCTCCAGGTCAAAATCGACAAACGAACGAAAAAGACAGAAAGCTCGTTACCGCAAAAGAGAAAGGAAAAGGTTGCTATCCAGGACATTCACCGAAGAAAAAACAGATAAACGTCGTGGAATTCGTGCCTTGGAGTCACGTCGCGCAAGACGGCAGCATTCATCACCATTACCACGCCCCATTCACAACGAAGCCATTGTATCATCTCTCGTCGATTCCCGAAGTATGCCGCCCTTTCATCCCGAACACAATAAACAATGGATTTGTCATCCGCTTTCTCTTGCTCACTGGTTCCATGGTCCTGCAATAAACACTCTGCGTTGTCTCAGACACTTGAGGCATAGACCAGAAGCTGCCATCTGACGAGCTTCATCCAGTTTATCAACATCCCGCTGTGACACATAACAAACGACTAACACCGAAGATTTGCGGCTCCAGAAAGGACTATGATGACTTTCAATGCACATTCTTCGGTATCGGTCATATATCCTGTTCGTCGTCTCCTCGTCATTGGAAATTCAATGAGAGTGTCGAGAAGCTTTTAGGTCCAATGCTGTGAGCTATCACATTTTGGATAATAAGAGCCTTGACGGCAACTCCTCGCTTCCAAACAAACGCTTGCTTTGTTGTTGTTCTTGTGCTGCAAGACAGACGCTGTGCATCACAGTCTTTTCTAATAATGCCATTATCATCCATTGTAAATTGTTCAATTCACTGTGACCGGCCTCCAGAGCTTCACCACCATGGCCTCTCGTCATGATAGATTGCCAGTACCACTCGTGATGGCCGCAAAAAATGATATCTCAAGAATTCCAGGAGACTTAAATACTCCTCTGGAGCTCGCTCTCTGCAGTTTCAGATTGTCCCTCGCCGGTATCGATCTAGACCATCGGTACGAAAACACAGCACCAAGCGAGTAAGGACTCGAACATTATCAAGACACACCCGATAATCCTAGCCAACACGACGAAGCCCACAAGACTCAGCACTTGCCGGCAACCTCAACATCTCCACAATGGAAGACATCAAGTCCCCGAACCTTTCACCCCTCACCTCTCTCACCAACACACCTCGACTTCTCAGCCCGGAACCCAGATTTAAACACGAGGGAATCGCTTCGGAAGCTGCGCCGGACTTCAACCCCCTCCGCCGTCCCCACCTCCACCACCGCGTCCTCACCCTTTCCCACCTCCGCCTCCGCCGCCTCCGCCACCACCTCCCCCGGGACATCGTCTCCATCTCCAAACTCTGCCGAGATCTCCAGGAACGAGTGAACGACATCCCCGTTCCCATCATACCAGCCGTTCCCTCCATCCCACATTTACGCTCCGCAGGCCCCGTTAACGTCTACGAAGAAGCCACCTCCGCTGCTGCCGCCGATGTAGAGAGAATCGCCGACATCAAAACCCAACTGGAACTCCTCGCCCACGAACTCGAAATCCTGAGAGGCGCCGTGTTTGAGCGGTTCGAGGACTTGTTTGACAAGAAGAGGGAGGAGGTTCTGAAGAAACAGCTGGATTGCTGTTTTAGTGATTTGAAGGAGTTGCAAGTGGAGGTGAATCATAGGATCTGGACTGGGAGGTTGAGGCAGCCACTGCAGCCACTCGCGCAGCGACTGCATCAGCTGGGCATGCCTACGATGGCGCGAGTGAATGGGAAAGGAAAGGGAAAATGTAAAGAGAAAGAGACGGAGAAGGAGGGTGAGAGGGAAGGCGAGCAGAATGCCCAAGAGCAGAGTGTCCTGGACGCTATGCCCATGCGTACTGCCATGGACATGGACCTCAGCATGGGCGCTCAGTTCCAATTTCCCGAATGGCCGGAATTTAACGACGAGGAAATCATGACCATGTTCAAAGAGATGGAGGAGGAGTTACTGGAGGAGCCAGTCAACTGGGAGGAGATTCTGAAAGCCGAGGCCACGAACGAAGAGGCCCAGGTGAGGGGCCCTGTGAAGAGGGAGCAGGAGGACGATGAGATGCAGCTGGACGACGTCGAGGAAACGGAGACTGTGAAGGGAGACCAAACTAAGAAAGAAGTTGACGAGGAGAAAATGGAGGAGGATGTTGATACGAAGGAGCCCGAGGAAAGTATATGGAGCGAGGAATCTGGAGGAGTTGACTGGAGGGCATATCTACCTTCAGCGCACCCGTGCGACCCAGGTGCGCGTACAAGCTGGCATTGCGCGTGGGGTCGGAGGCAGTAGATGGTATCTGCGGATCGTGGGGGGGGATTTGTCAGCTAGGTCTGGGTCGAAGGGATTGCGGGTAACGAAAAGGATGTGGTGCACTTCGTACCTTATCGAAGAAATAGAGGGAATATTACAGACGGGACTTGAGGATTTGGGAGTAGAGAGACCGCCATGAGATATTGGATGATGAAAACGAAACTTACTAGAATCAAAGGTGGCCTGGGTCCAAACCGACATAGGATATTTACCAAGCTTTTCATTCGCACTACGAGATCTGTGCCGTTCGCCATACCCCTTGTTTGTCGCAAATCTCTTCAAGATGAAATACATATTTTGGTCGGTCGTCTGGGGGAGTCCGGTCGTCCCAAGTGGAAGTGTTAGACGTCTGTGTCTCGAACCTGTCATCTAAAGATTGTCACTTGTTCGATCCAGCTTTTCAACTCAAAATACATGCACCATCCAACTCAGCTGCAGGTGGCAAAACCCTTTCTGATACCTCAATCTTTGAATCCACCAACGAAACCAACTCGAAGCTTGTTGATTCTGACCCGTGAAGAACTTCGAAGACAGCCGAATCACGCCTAAAGCTTGCCGGAACAAGCAACACTGGAAGTCAACGTCTCCAAAGATTTCGAGAAGCAACTCACCACCCGCTCATATCATAGGAAACAGTCCAAGACACTTGGAGCGGAACGCAACGATATCCACGAGCCCACTGGATTTGTGATCTAGAGCTGAATCGTTGTTTGCTCACCTTTCCACTCCATATCGCCCACCGGTATCACGAAAGCCTCTTTCTACCCCATAACAACAGGTCAACAAACCGTCGCAGAGACACCGTCACAAGAGTCTCCTGACAGAAAGCTGACGCTCCAGATCCCTTCGCCTTCGCATCTTGAGCTCGGCAAAACCATGTCCCGTCCCCGGCCACCACCCCTCCAACTCAACCCCGTACTCCCAACACCACCCGTCACTCCCGACAAGCTTCAACACCATCTCACCTCGACCTCTCCCAACCAAACCGCTTGGACACCACGAGAGCCCAGAAGCGTTCGATTCGCTCTACCATCTGCTCAGACTCCCGGGCACAAATCCAAGTTCTCCAAGACAGCGACGTTCAGAACCCACCACAGCCAGACGACCAAGGCAAAATCCAAGAAAATCCCCGCAAAGCCCTACAGCGCTTCGCTCAATCGGCTCATGGTGAGGTATTACGCTCTTGTGCAGTCTCTTTGCGAGTCAAATCTCTCTGAGTCCAAGCTCAAGCCCAAGGTCGCCGGCGACAGGTTCCCTTCAGAAAGCAGGGGCATTCTCGCACCTCCTCCATCCCCCATCTCCCCCGTTCAAGGCATCCAAATCCAAATCCGACAGCGCAACCCCCTTCAAGCTATTAAGAGTCACGCTCACGCCTCGATCTACGAGCCTTTGACAGCCATAGCCCCTGTGCTTACGCTTCCCTTGTTGCCGAGCCAGGAGACAGAGAAGGAGGTGAGGAAGGTGCTGAAACGGGCGAAGAGAGGGTTGAAAATATTAGAGGAGTTAGTTGCCTCTAAATCGCAGGGTTCAGATTTGGAGTTGGATTTGGATCTGGATCAGAAGATGGGGATGGATGAGATGGATTTGGATCGGGAGCTTGCCCATGTTGGGAGTGGTGACCGTATGGACCTCGATCTAAACGGCTCTGGCAGCGCCGACATGCATAGTTTTGGGCCTGGAGGACGGCTCGGAGCTGCGGAGTGTCGGAGGGATTCTCAGAAAATTATGACAAAGGAGAGGGAAATGGAGGCAATCCAGGAAGGTGTGGCCATGATGAGTCTCGAGGAGACGCGTCGGCTTCCACATCTGCGTGTACCTGGTCGCAAGGTCGAGGGATTATCGAGCGCTGGGTTCTGTGGGACCGGCGTTAACTGGGAGGGCTTCCAAGGAGAAGTGTGCGATGACATCGTTGGTCGTGAGGAGCAGGCTCAAGATGAAGCGGTGCTGACTGGCGTGGGCGGGTTGATGAGCATTTGAAGACGCGGCCCCGTTGATGCCGTCCTTGAACGGTAAGATGCCGAAAGGTGATAGCTAGTTGGCTGGCGTAAATGATATATACGCTGAGAGAGTCGCGGAAGATCTGTATTCGTCGGAAAAACGAGGACAGGATGACGATGAGGATGCGAAATAATTAGCTTGCAAACCGGAGCCAAGATGATGGCAGAAATCGGCACAAAGGAATGAACAGGCGCATGGCCGCTGGATGCCCTGGCCCAAAGTTCTTCATTAACTTGGAGGACGACCACCGGATGTGTGATGATCGGCAATTCGTCGTTTTCTCATCGAGGGTAGCCCGGACCTTAGTTTCTGGGCTAATGCGAGATTGATGTCTGCATGGAGCTGGGAGTCAAAGACGAACACATCTAGAAACAGCCGCTTTTGCCGTAACACAAGCATCAATACTCACATAGATACATACCTGGCATCACCATAGCTTTCATTCTCTTCAATGAAACAAGAGCTTCCCTGAGAATGACTTTGGCAAGCAGCCAATTCCTCGAAAGTAGAAGAGTGCAGATGTGTGGGGCTCACCCCTTTTCTTTGTTTACTTGGTCGTTACGTACGTACCGTACCTGGGAATGGGTTAGGGTTGTTATAGGATAGTTAGCACAATCACCGGCGCCTCACTCGTGTTTCTGGAGACTTACCGCGTTTATTGTTCAAAATTATCCAGAGGAACAAAAATGCATAGTTTAGGACCCTGGGCGTTCCCTTGCGTATTTTTCGCCCGGCTGGTAGAGGTGGAAGGGTTTCTTTTCGAGCAGTGTCCGCCAAGCCGATCCTGAACATCATCACATGCCCCTGGTCCTCCGTCCTAGCGGCCATGGGAGAGTTTCCGGAAGCCCACAAAGAGCCCCCGCACTAGAATGGGCGAATATGGGTTTCCGGTCCCCTACTCAGACGGTGCCAAGCGGTTCGAAAAGGTAGCGTGTTGATGTTGTGAAAAAAAGCCAAATCGTGATCGTGTGAGGCTGCGGACTGTTCGAGACCAGGGCGACGCCGACTCATAGGTGACGATAATATACCTGATCAGCTGCCATAACGTCAGATCGCTAACATTCTATCTTTAATGCTGTGCTGAGCTAGGCCCGTAGGCTGATATGACGTGCGAGTTTGTTGTAGATCGACATTTGTGTACATAGGAAAACAGGTGATTTAGAAACTTCTGTCACCAATTCCATGTTTTCCACATGCGCCGAGAGATTGACATGATCACTATCATGCAGTCACTACCGCATTGGGATGAACAAAAAAAAGAGTATCAAAACCTTCTTGTATTTCGCGTTTCTTAAACTAAGGCACTGCCTTGGTGAGTGCAAGCATGCAAAGCATTTAACGATCCGGGGAAGCACCGCAAAGAATCATCAAGGCACGGGGCAGGCCATTGAAACCATAACTCCATGAAAGCAGGGAATCCACAA
Source organism: Neurospora tetrasperma FGSC 2508 (assembly GCF_000213175.1). Lineage (NCBI taxonomy): Eukaryota > Fungi > Ascomycota > Sordariomycetes > Sordariales > Sordariaceae > Neurospora > Neurospora tetrasperma. The sequence goes on from NW_009799101.1 coordinate 3,190,539, forward strand.
AAGGCAAGGGGAGAGGACAGGGTCGCGAAACGATGGGGTGTCGCCGTCCTTCCATGCACGAGGGTCCTTAGAGTATAGAGAATCAAAGTGTACGAGTAGTACGGCAAAGTGTTCTTCTTGGCACGATAAAATCCTTCAACACATGAGCGTAGGTATATGAGCCCAATGTTGTACACACTGATGCCGTTCAGTCCCCATAGGAAAGGGGATTCAGAAGCGGGGAATCTGTCAGGAAGGGCAGGGAAAAAGTTATGCGGTCGGTCTTGAGTTGCTCAGGGCATGGTGTGGGCTGGTGCTGGCTGGAAGAGTATCCAATTTCGTGCGTCCATCGGTCGTTTATATATCGAGTCGGGGTAACTGTTTGTTGCGTGCGCGCCCAATCGAGGGTGGTGGGGAGGGTAAATCCTGTTGTGACTGAATACCAGGAGAGTAAATCGCAACCTTTGAACATCACAATTTCACCGTGACGCCGGAAAATGGGTCATCTTGTTGTCTGTCCCGAATGAATGTTTCGTCATTCAGAATGGTATTTCATTTGACGCCTCCCGACAGATGTTGGGTAGAGGAAATCTAAGCAGTCTCGCGCTTGCCCTCCTTGAACTCCTTCTGTAAAGTTGTTAGCGAAAAGCGCTCTTTCGTGGTTTTGTTGCGAATCGGGATCGAGGCGTACCAGAGCCTTGGCGGTGCCGTGGAGAGCATGACGATGGTTGCGGCGGAACTTGGGGTCAGTGCCCTTGAGGGAAGGGTATCTGGAAGTCTTGGGCTTCTTGATACTGTTATCGCGAAGAACAATTCGTCAGCACTTCGAGCTCATTCGGACATCCATCATCTTCTCCTCCTCGGTTTTCAAGCGGTGATGCTGGGGCGGTCGTACCCGTTGCGGTGAGCCTTCCGCGACTGGTTGTGCTGAGACGAGTTCTTGGACTCTGTTGAAAATGATCAGTACTCCATTATTTCGACATGACGATATTCTGACGGCAGAGGCACAACATACTGGCCATTGCGACTGATTTCCGGCGTCAAACAAACAGACGATGTTCGGAGGCTGCTGGGGTTGCAAGGTCAGACAAGCGAGTTTAATTCCTGCGCCAAATGTGGGAGAATTTCCACTGCCCTAATTTGGTGGGAGTGGCTGGTGCGTGGCTAAAGCCTGGTTGCGCCACACTCGATTATCACTGCAACCGAATTCGCGGCAACCTGGAGCTGGGTGGAGCTATGCAATGGTTCTCTTGGCGTGACAACTCCGAGTCGGCTCTCAGCTTCAACTTTGCTCTTAACAACAAAATTACAATGACTGTCGGCAATGATCAAGGTTGAACTCATAAAGGTCTTGTATCCAAGGGATCTCTATCCGCTCTATATAACCAGGTCCGGCTGAAAGATGAAACCCAAGTAGCAGAAGATTACCGAATTGTGAGTATGATTCTCCAATCACGACCGCCATCAAATGCAGCAGAAATACAGTACAAGCAGAACGTTCAAGTCATGATATGTGCTTTCGTTGTTCAAGAAATGGAAGGGAGCGTCTACTTTGCGATGACGGGGGACGCAACCTTTGCCGCGGCAGCCAAAGCAGCGGCCTTGCCGAGCTGCTGCGACCGAAGCTTCGAAAGGAAGCGCATAAAGAGGATGAACATGAGCTCGACACTATAATGCAACATGTCAGTATTTCGCTGTAGTGAATATGGTGGACGATTTTTCGTAACGTACCGCTCCTTGGTCATCATCAAGATACCTTGTACTAAAAAGCCCTTAAGAAGCTGGGGCCCGATACCCTTGAACAAACTCAAAGCGCCCTCGTTCTTGACAATAAACTCCATCACCTCGACGAAGCTCTTGAAAGGCTTGCCGTTGCGAGCCGCGGGAGGCTTGGATTGCAGGCCTACCTTGGCGACAATGAGGGGCTGGGTGACGATGGTGGCAATTGACTTGGACAACGCGCCAAGAACTACAGAACAATTGTTAGCCAAGCATATCGCACAAACTTCCAGGACTCGAACTTACGGAAAGCCTCCCAGGGCTTCAAGGTGTTCTTTCCAGGGAAAAGAATATCCTTCAGCCTCTCGTACGCGCCATATGTGATGGCCGGGTTGACAACCAGAACCAAGCTAGCCTTCAAGCCTCTCCAGAGCCCGGTAATGCCATCCTCGCCCTCGACAACCTCCCGAGCGGTATCGATGATGCCCTTCCTGTCCTCCTTGCTTTGCGTCTGCTGGCGGGTGGTGATGACCGCGACTGGGATGGTGAAAAGCTGGCCGAGCGCACCGGCAACGGCGCCAAGGGCCAACTCAGCGGCCGTCGAGGGGTGGGCATCCGATTTTTGGTACTGAAGATACAGCGTGCGGACGATCGAATACCAATAGAAGTAGGCGAAGTTGCTCGACGTGACACCCAGTAGCGCACCGTTCATGCCAGCATAAAGACCCGCAATACCCTCGGCATTCTTGATCTTGGTGAGGGCGTCCCATGTTCCCTTGTAGTGAACCTCATTGCTGGCCGTAGCCTCTTGCTTTTCAACGTCGGCGGACTTTTTGACTTGGACTTGAAGTTTCGTCTTGATGCTGCAGTTCTCACAAAGTCAGTGACTGCTAGAAAGAGCGCAAAGAAGAGGGGTGTACACACAGATCAAGTGGGTATACGAGCACGTTGGCGAAAGCGGCACCAGCAGCGCCGGCCGTGGCCTTCCCCCAGGGGCCCAATTGGGCGGGCTTTGAGTGTGCTGCCATTGTTGATTGTTACTTTGATATCTAGAAATACTCTGGACGCTCGGGGCGGGAGTTCGAAGTAGTGGTTCAGACGGAAAGGGTCGCTCGGTGTTGGTTGGCGCAATCGCTGGCTCGAGATCCCCGCTTATGTCAATGTCGTGTAGGACGGCAGGACCAGTGTATAATTTGGTAGATAGGTATCGCAACAACGGAAAATAAAATGATAAGAGGCAAATGCGAATAAGAACAAAAGATGGGGGGTTTACAATCTCAAAAGTGAAAGGCAAGATAGGAAAGGATATGCGACCGAATGATAACAACACACACGACACAGGGAAGGAAATCGGTGACGACAAGTACGGACCGACGGGCGCAAGAAGGGGGGGGCGCCCAGGTGGTTCCTTTACAACGATTTTAGGTTATTTCAGACCGTCCAAATGATATGTACCGAGGCCGGCGGTGGGACTCCGACTTTTTGGCGGTCTCGACGGGGCAACCTCACAATGGAAGTGGAATCCAGTCCAGCAGGTATGTACGTGGGAAAGTGGAATGGAAAGCAATCACCCAGGAACTTTTCAAAGGTCTTTCCCCCTCCCCAGAAAAAAAGAAGCCAATGTAACCCGTGATAGACGATAACCGGATAACCACCGACAACCTCGGCACACCCGCCTCCAGTTCCCCAATAAAGGGAATTTGGAGCAGCCCGTCGCTGCGACACGGCAGTTTCTGCTGTTTCGTTGCTTTGCAGAAGGCCGCGGCATCTCCCAGGCAGGGCCACACAGGGGCCTTGATGCCCCAATCGGATCGGGTTTTGCGACTTTTGGGGTTCCAGGTTAGGTTGCGTTCCCGTCCCCACGATTGCGTCGATAAAGATTCCCCGGATCCCCAGCTTTTCAAGTCATTGCGTCTTGCTTCTTCCTGTCTTTCTTTTTCAGTTATCAGATCAGATAAGGCGGCAGGACGCCACGACTTCCCATTCGACAACATATTCCACCATGTAAGGGGGCCAATGGGAGTTTATATGCGACGTCAGCGACCGAATTCCATTTCGCTCTCCCCGGGCTCTTCGGATTAAGCAACTCAGTTCTTCAGAGCAAAGCCAAGCTCGATGATGCAGTACCGAGGCATCATTGCGACCGTCTCCATCTGTGGACCTCGTACATAGCACGATAATCCAGTCAACCAGCGACAACCAGCCTCCAAGCTTTTATACTCGACATGCTTCTTAGGGAGGAACTGCTTTTCGCCAAGCACTACATAAGTCTGGCAAAATCTGGTCGAAAGTCACGGTTGCCATCAAATTCCGACAGGAGGCTTGATGGGCAAATTATCCTTTGACTTCGATCTGAGGGGATCCCCACAAGTGCTGAAACAAAGTTGCGAGCTGAGGAAGAGTTTTGGAACATAAACTCAAACCAGTGATTTCGGTGGGCATTGTTCTTCAAAGACGATTCAAGGAGTTGAGTCAATGAAAGACCAAAGATGCATTTTATGGGGCGTCAGATTTGTCGGCTTTTGTTCCTCAACCAGACTCTAAGTTGTTAGAGGTATTGTGGCCATGGCTTGGAGAGTTGGAAACGAAGACGGGTTAAAACCCTGCGAGACCGTTCTCCGCTGCCATGGCACATCGTTCAAGCGGTTCTTCCCGCCCGCTCTCTGGCAACATATCCGAGGACCGTGTTCGGCGAGCCCGAAGGTGCTGATAGAGAAGGACTTGCGCATAGCATGGTTATTGGTTAACGTTTTGCTCCAAGACATCCGAATGGCGATCATGCCGCAACCAGCAACATGATTCTTGATATTTAAGATTCCCAAGCCATTGGCACACGGCTGTGAAGATAGCACTACTATGGTGCTTGTATCCGTCGTGATCTTCAACCAAGTCTTTTGACACACAACGGCGTCCCCGGGTGGCTGAGTAGCCAAGCTCCCAAGACAGGCATAAGACCAACGACCAAGTTGTGTTGTTGACCGTTCTCACCGTTTCGTCATCCAAGCCATGGCCCTGTACCTATCTATGCGGACCATAATTCTTTCGGGATGCAGTTGCATCTCTGGCTACCCTTGGCGGTGGCCCGATCCCTAGGTCGGCGATCAGGAAACCCGAAGCCCCCCACGTCCCAGCTGAAATCATATGCCTGTCACAGTGGAGGCTCTCTCGGCACCGCCAACCGGGCAATTGAAGGAGCACCCGGCAATCAGGCTGAAGAGAACTTTGTTGGCCCAGGAACGCATGCCGAGGCCGCTAAAGGCACTAGAACTAAAGGCCGCAATGCCCCACCATGGCCTCATGGCATGATGCGACGGGAGGCTCCAGGTCCAGGGCGCAGGAACAGCAGATCCCCTCATCCCGTCACTGCCCGTGGCGGGGCTCTTGCATCGCTGTCCGTTCTTGATGTCAGTTTGTACCTTATCGGCCGATGCGGGGTACCGTCGGTGCTGTTGACTGCGTTGACTTCAAGACATACCTTGATACTTCTCGGAAAAGGGGAATTGTAAAAGTTGGAAAACAATAGCTGTAGTAGCTTGAGATATTGGGCATTCTCCATTCCACTTCCCAGTTCCAAACTCCTCGAAATGACCTTGGGGGGTTTCAAACTGACTCGCCCGCCATATCTGCTTTTGTCATCCAAGACCCAAGCAAGTGTCAACTCTTTTTCCATCACCCTCCCAGCCCCCGACTCCGTCACTTCCACTTCGACCAACCCCGTCTCCAACTCCAACTCACGATTCACCAGTGATATGGCCAACCTCTGCACGCCAAGGTTCCAGTGATAGAAAAGGTAGGGCTCTCGTTTCCCAGATAGGCCGGTAGGGCTTCCCCTGTCTCACCCGCCACGCCGTCCGTCCTGCAGCACAACGGCATTCACTCCGACGTGAAAGCGAGGCCCATGTACATACTCCGATTTGTGCGCGACGGATTCCAAACGGCCTGTGTGGAGTCAAGGTCTAACTCGCCTCCGGCAACCCAGATCAGTAGTTAGGGTTAGGGTTAGTGGTGGAGACTCAGGAGTAGCCGTTTAGAGGCACCCCGCATGTGAATGTGACGGAATTGAGCGCTTCGAAATGCTGTAGGTGGGTTTGGACACTCATTGTCGTTGTTCAGATGATGAGACGCGGTGACGGTTGCTGGCGCGCAAAGTCAATGCCAAGCTTGGGGTCTTTGGCTAGAGCTTGGCTGTCAGTTTCCTATCGGTTTGGCCCCACACTGAAAGGCAGTTTGGAATCAAGCACAGTCGGATTATCCGAGACGAGGAATGGACTTTGCCAGAATCTCCACCGACACTGTTGGCACCACCGCGGAATGTTGCACCGCCCTGAGCTGGCTCGGGTTCCGCAAACCTCAGAGCCGGGGATACCTCCTGCAGGACGACCCGTCGGTGCCCCAGTTGGGAATCCAAGTGCACAGAAGAACGGGCCGTTTATACATGTTCGGCTTCCACGGCCAAGAGCTAAACATCCGGTGTGCTGGAGTCGATGCCAAAGACGGATGGACATTCGCTGCAGCCAAGAATCACATCAAGGCGGCGTCCCCAGTTTCAGCAAGTGGAAGCTCGATACACGAGGTCGTTGTCTGGGGTCCCGTTACCTTTCGCAAAATATACTTAGTACGTTATTGAGCAATCGAGCCTCTTTATTCGTCGTCTTTGATCCTGTCCTTGATTCGACCTGGACAAGAAAAATAGAACTAGTCTGACTAGTCTACGCTACTCATTTGATCCGTGTCATCTATCCATCCACATTTGCTGTCATCTGGATCCCAGTCGGCATTCGTCCTTAACATTGCCTTTATTATACTTCAAACCCATATTCCGCAATAGTCCGCCCAACTGCGGTCCCAGGAGAGGACTCGAGGACTGGGCATCCCAAATTATGCATACAAGTCTTACACCATTATCCTTCCACAAGTGTCACGATGGAGGCTAGAGCTCTGGTAATGCCCAACACCCTCTAGATCATGTCTCTACCTACATGAGATTTACATCTAACTTTTGCAAGGAACACGAGCGCCGTCTCGCCGAATCCCATGGCCAAGAAGCACTCAAACATGCCATTGCGGCCGCCGAGATTTACATGCGCGCAGCCGGAAAAGCCGCCAACCCCAAAGACCGCAACCGCCTACAGCGAAAATGTAGCGACCTTATAGCCCTTGGCGAACGACTCAAAGCCAATGCAAAATCCGCCGCTACTTCTGCCCGCTCGCCAGTGCCCGAATCGACGCGGACCCTGACCATTGCCGAGAAAACTCTTCTTCTAAAATCATCCAAGTTGCATGGCAATATCTTTCCACCGTGGGAGAAGACACCAGCTTCGGATGAGTTTGCCGCCTCAAAGGCAGCTGATGGGTGCTATACGTATGTTATGACAAATTGTGGGATATGAAATGGCCTTGTCTCACTGTTCCACAGGGACCATTCACCCTTTACTCTCTCCCCTGAGCAGCAAGACATATTTGCCGGCTGGAAGAGGCCACATGAGATTTTCATGGATGTGCCGGAACGCGGGGCAGACGTCTTCATGACTGCGACTGAAAGCATTGATCTCGGTCAGGATTTGGCAACCGATTGCTCGGTCGTAGCAAGCTTGTGTGCTGCTGTCCGGCAATTCGGCCCCAGAACAGGCTCGGTAAGAGCACAGGACCGCCTTTTCTGTGACACATATGCAGTCTCACTAACACAGACCAGTTGCTTTCCTCTCTCATGTATCCTTATGACGACGACGTCAAACGACCAGCCGTATCACAAAATGGCAAGTACATCTTTCGCATGTACTTCAATGGCTGCTGGCGCAAGGTGCTCATAGACGACCGTCTTCCGACCTCTTCCTCCGAGCGCACGCTTTATGTAGTGGACCGACGCAATCCATATCTGATCTGGCCGGCATTGATCGAGAAAGCCTACTTGAAGATTCGAGGCGGCTATGACTTTCCTGGCAGCAACTCTGGCACGGACTTACACGCTCTTACCGGTTGGATTCCGGAGCAAATATTTCTTCAAACGTGAGAAACACTCCCTTTCGTTGCGTCCATAGCCGTTAAGATGCTAAGTGAAATTGACAGCGATGACATCGAGCTGAATGAGACATGGAGCCGTATCAAGACAGCGTACGAACAAGGCAACGCGCTAGTGACACTCGGTACCGGCAAACTCTCCCGTGAGGAAGAGCGAACCCTCGGCCTGGTTAGAGAGCACGACTACGCAGTACTTGACCTTCGAAACGACGGAAACAACCGACTCTTTCTAGTGAAGAACCCATGGCGGGACAGCTTGGTATGGACGGGTGTAGGATCAACTGCCACCTCGAGCACCGACAGGAGCGGATCCCCAGAAGAGAGCATGTCCAACACCTTCTGGATGACCTTTGAGGATGTCCTCCAACACTTCGACTCACTCTACGTCAACTGGAGTCCTTCCCTCTTCCGGTTCCGTCAAGACCACCACTTTACATGGACAATCCCTCCAAAAGCCGAAGAGCTGGTCTTCACCCAAAACCCACAATACAGCATTCTCTCCCACACCGGCAGCCCAGTCTGGGTCCTCCTCAACCGGCACTGGCAAGACTCCGAACTCGACATCCTCCGCGAACGCAAGCAAGAACACGACTTCCACCAGCCCCTAAAATCCCTTGGCTACATGTCCCTCTCCCTCTTTGCCTCCCACCCGCCCGGTACGCGCATCCCCCTCTCCGAAGGCTCCCACCACGCCCTGCACCAAGGTCCCTACGTCGACAGCCCCAACACGCTCCTCCGCTACTCTCCCACGCCCGGCGTTGCCCAAACCCTCGTTATTGCTCAATCCGACCTCCCGCTCCCTTCCTACTCCTTCACCCTCTCCTTCTTCTCTAACTCGCCCTTAACCATCTCCCCGGCCTCCGACCCGCTTCCCTATAACGAAACCATCACGGGGGCCTGGACCCGCCGCACAGCCGGCGGCTCAACGGTCTACCCATCCTACGTCACCAACCCGCAATACGCCCTCACGCTCACCCGCCCTTCTCCCTTGTCTCTGGTCCTCAGCACCGAGAGGGCTGACAACCTCCCCGTGCACATTGCGGTCCTCTACTCCAACGGCGGACAACGCGTCACGGCCGTCGTGGGGCGGGATCTCATTTGTTCGAGCGCCGAGTATCAAAGGGGGTGCACGTTTGCTTCTACGCTACCTTCTTCCAACACTTCCAACACCTCCGTGGCATCCAACAACCACGGACACACCTCCTCCCTCATCGACCCGGGTACCTACACTATAGTCCTCTCCACCTACGAGCCCGGGCAAACAGGCCGGTACTCCCTCCGCGTCAGCGCCGCTTGCCCATTCACTGTCGAGCCGATCCTATCGGACGCAGCAGGGCGTTTACGCACGCCCGCTCCCTCGCCTGCCACCGTCCGCCAAGGCGAGGGAAGGGTCCGCGCCCGCGTCGACGTCGCCAGACTCACCCGTGCCAGCGTATTAGCGCGATCTGTCAAGACGGGATCTACTACGCAAAAGACGGCCATGGTGAGAGTAGCCCTCGAACTAGGTACTATCGAAGGACGAAAGCGAGTATTAGCCAGCACGGCTTCAGGAGGCGGGGGCGAGTTGGCGGCTAGTCTCAGTAATCTCAGTCTTTCGGAGAGGCTCGGAGGGATCGGAGGGATTGGAGCTGGACATATACATGGGGGGCAGGGTACCACTGAAGGGGATGGATACAGCGCCAAGGGGGAGTTTGCGGATGCCAGTCTTGGTTTAAGAACGAAGGAGGTGGATTTGGATCCGGATGTGATTAGGGTGTATGGAGGATTGTGGTTGGTTGTTGAACAAATCGGTGGTGGTGGTCAGGGTCATGTAACTGAGGGGAGTGATGATGATGGTGGTGGTGGTGGTGGTGGTGGTGGCGGCGGAGTGCATGTTGAAATTTCGAGTGATGGGGTAGTGAGTATTGGGGAGTGGGAGGCTGCTAATGAGGATTAATGACTAGAGGTACCTTCATAGAACCTAAGAGGTTTGTTTACATCGGAGTGGGATTTTGATTGGAGGTGGATATTGGGAGATTATCTTCTTTCAAATACCACGCTCTCAGCACGCTCTAGAGAGTGTTGTAAAGGAAAATTCATGGCTTCTCATTTGGTGATGATCAGCGGTCATGATAATCTCCGTCTGTGTGTGATCTGATATTCCGGATGAAACAGCATTGTCTATTCCTAGAGCATTGTTGCGTACATTAGGAAGTGTTGGCGCCCGCACAATACATAAGGAACCGCTCGTCAATTTCTTTTTCTAGTTTTTCTTCTTTTTTCTCTTGGTTTGCATATTCTCTTGGGTCTAACTATTCTCGCTACAATTACCAAACACGGATAAACAGTTCCAGAGCCACTGTCGCGTCCCATACTTCAAGATCTGCTACCAACAAAGGGTAATTGATCGTAACTGGGAACTGCTAGGTAGCGAAACAAGCAAGATGACATGAAAATCCTTCTCCATCTGCCAAGATTTCATCCTCCGCCTAGGTTCTGGGTGTTTTCTTGACATCGTCACGCTTCCCCCGCTCTCCTGCTTTTGGGCGCTCATACGCTATGAATCCATATGCTAATCAAACACAATCTCACAGCGATGGTTTCTCTTTAGCAAACGCCAGCGTGGGAAGGTGCTCGGCACTGCCCATTGATCCTATCGTGCCCGTCTTGATGTCCTTCTGGTGGTAATTGTTATGATCATTGTCGATATTATTGCTGCCGCGTCCGTCGTCCGCCTCGATCATCCCTGTGAAGCCATCGTCTTACCCTCGAGCGGGAGCACCTCGCGCGCGTACTCCTCTGATCCTCTTGAGCCTTCCCACAGCTCAAGGGGACTGCATGTTCGAGCTCAAAGGTGGGATCTCAGCTTGCTTGTTGTTCGCATGATGTTTTCCTTCCCATGCTCGTGAGATTGATAAGTGAACTGGTATGAGAGCTTCATGGGTCTTGAGATGCCGCCAGGTACCGGATGCGCAATATGCAGTAACTCAACAAAAGAAAGACTGGACGGGTTTGTATGTGTAGTTAAAACCCTCGCTTTGTTTGGTGTGGTATTTTCGATGGCAGAGTAACTGGTTGCGGGATATGTTCATTTCTCGAAGTTGATGTTGTGAGCAGAAATGTCGTTGTCGTTAAGGAGGGCAATCTCGCAAATATGCACAATACTTGAAACAAGCCAACACATTTCAGTGAGGGAACCGGATCAAAGTGGATCCTAAAGCTCCTCCTCATCTTCAGCCTCCTGGAAACCATTCTGGAAAGAGGAATGACCGCCGTTGAAGCCTAAGGGTTCAATCTGGGTGGGATGCGGAACGTATCGCATGGTGACTCGCTCAGAATCGAGGTTCATCAAGTCACCCGTAGAGTTGGACGTAGTGTTAGGCACGGCACCTGTGAACAGTTGGTCCGCGTTAGTACGGCAATACATCAGACCCTCAAGAACATTGGGTTTACTCACCTCCAGTATTCCGCGGGACTGAGGTCTGGTTGTTGAAAGCGTCCCTGTGTTTTGCTGTGGACGGCGTGATGATTACTGCCGCAGAAGCGCCTTGATGAGGACTATTCGCGCTGGGACCGGTATTGGTGACTTGCTGTAAGACTCCTGTAGGATACCCGCTAGCAGAATTGACATGAAGCTTTGCGGCGTTGGCCTTCATCATGGCAATCAGCTTGGTCAATTCTGCGAGAGTCGCCTCTCCCTCTTCGATCTCGCGAAGGAGCTGCTGCTGTCGCTCTTGCTCTTCACGTTCACGAAGGAGCGCAGCATGCTCGAGCTCTTGGACATTGACATTCTGGGAGTCGATTAGAGCCACTTCGTCCGAGACCTCAACGTTGACTTCATCACTAGCCTTGATTTGAGCCTCTGCTTCCTCGTTAGGGTTGGTCTCGTTCTTGGTCTCTAGGTTGACAGTGCTGGGCTCGTCCTGAAGGTGACTGGTAGCCGCACTTGAGGTCTCTTTGGGCTGCTGTGGGTAATTCTCTTGCAAGCTGAATGAGCTCGGCTTCGGTACCTTACTTGTTTCCTTCTTCTCGTATTCTTCCTGGTAATACCTAACCTCACCAACTGGGGCTGGGGTATCGTCGTTGAAGAATGCAAGCACGGCATCGTCTTCATCTTGAGATGCAAATTTCCTTACCCCAAAACGTCTTCCCCTTGTCGCACGAGCTTGAACTTTGGAGGCGGTGGCTTTAGGGGCAGCTATAACGAATGAGTAGGGATATACATAAAAAGTTTAATTGATGAACATACCTTGCGGGGCAAAAAAAGAGCCACCGACACCGGATGGGGTTACAGCTGGAGTAAATCCGCTGTTGGCGGAAGGGGGTGCCACAATAGGAATGGCAAATGGGCGAACTTTGACATTCTGAGGAGTGTAAGCGGGCGTGGCAGGGAGATGGCTCTCGCTCTGTTCTTGCTCGAAGGCCGCGGGCTGGAGAAGAGAGCCTCCGCGGCCTCTTCCACCTCGACCTCCACGAGAAGAATGGGTAATAGGAGGGGTGGAGGGAGAATCTCCATGATCGCGACCGCCTCTGCCTCTGTTGCGAGCTGGGCGGCGACTCTTCTGACGGTTGCCACCTTTCGTAGCTTCTGCTTGAAAGGCGCGCGCTTCTGCCAGTTGCTCCGCTAGCTCCTGGTCCGGAGTCATGGTTGCTACTTGGTTATGACGCGACGTGTGGTGAGAGAGTGTCCACAAAGCGATAGTTGTTATCGAGGTGAGCGGGGTGATGGGGAGACTATCCGCAGTATTGTAGCAAGCTACCCGGAATGAGGAAGAGAAGTTTTGAATTGCTGCTGGTGGTGATGACCTTCTAGGGGAAATGTCAGATGTGTAATGGAAGATGTTGACGAGTGGAAGAAACTCGAGAGGTGAACGTTATCAGCGGGTGTTTCAAGTTTTGGTGTGCCGTCTTAGGGTTCGCATGTTCCTGCTCAGCGTCACAGACGGGAAGGCGCGTACGAGAGAGTGATTGCGCCTCCCATTATCAGAAGGGTGTTCCTCCCTAGAACCCAAGGTCGGCTCGTCATCGGGGGGTCCTTATATCTTTTTCAGGTGTGTCTCGAAACAGGTTGTAAGCAAACATCATACAAGCTGTATCGATAGATACATGACATATGACACAGGCTTCAAAAGATATCATTTGTAAAGCAATGGGGGAAAAAAAATAGGCCTTGAAACTAGCGGTTGGGTGGGCATTTATGGTCTTTCGTGGGCAGAGTATCGGCCAAGGAAGCCTGGCTCATTTTCCATCCGCTCTGGTAATTCATTCAGTCTCAACTCCCGCTCTCGAGCCTCAAATGAGCAAACACTCCATATTTTATTGGTGAGCCTGGTGTATCGAAGCTGCCTGACCGTTCTCGAGTCGTCTAAGCGGTATGCGGATTTCTACCGCGAAATCCAGGCAGAGCACAGTAGGAGTGAGCCGAACCAGCAACATATCCAGAGAAATGTCTCCCGGAAGCCATGCCGGTCGGACTTCAACAGACTTCTGATTGCTTGTGTTGCCTCCCACCACTAGGAGCTCTTCGTCTTCTTGCTTCCGATTTTTGTTGGAACCGCCTCAATGTTCGTCTCCAAGAACTTTCCTGAATCAGCCTCCTGAAGCCAGGCTACCTCAATGGGAGCCACATGTTTCCTCACAAAGTCCACGAGGCCATTCCCTTGCGGTGCATCTGCTCTCAAAGCAATGCTCGACACTCTCGGAATACCGAGAGCTGTTGCTAGCCTTTCCTCGCAGGATTTGGAAAATCCAACCAGTCTCATCTTCTGCTCCGGTGACTGAGACTTGGAGGCCACTGCGACCATTTGGGGGAAATGGCAATTGAACGCTGAGGACTGGCCTGAGCGCGCCACAAAAATGACGCTGTATGGAGCCTTCTTGCTGCCACTTGATATTTTCCTGTCATGCTCGCCACCTTTGGCTTCCTCCGCTTTCTCACTGACAGCGACAGCTGACAGATCTTGCAAGTTTCGTGAAATAGTGGAAAGACCCGCATCAACATAGGCAGCTATTTCTGGCGCGGGAGGCACCAAAGAAGTTTGGGCATCTCCTTGTTGTTCGACCAGCTTCCGCTTCCGCTTCCCCTTGGATGGGGTTACGAAGGCTTTTCGGTATTGGCCCAAAGGAGACAGGAGACTGTATCGTGATTGTTAGAAAATGATCATCGCTGCAGTGCCTTGGTAGACAGAGGAGCATTAGGCGAAGCTCTGGTTGACTTACTGACAAAGGAGTTCAAGGATGGCGTCCTGATCCTCTTGGCTGATTTGTGGCCTAGGCGAAACATACGAGTAAGCAAATGTCATACGTGAAATTCAGTGAATCTGCGTATGAGAGAGAAACCTACCATTCCACAGCGGAAAAGGGAGTGTCCAAACGGTGGACAATTTTTTTTCGGTCCATTGTGGTCTCGCAGGCAAGGCAAACTACCTAGCTGTGCGATTGGGGATTTGGGCGAAGGCAAGCAAACTGTGACTTATAGTTTTGAAAACGAAGGCGCCTTCGATAGAGGTAACCAAGAAGATGTGTTGTGAAAGCAGATATCGAGCCTGGTAGTGAGTGCTATGTTGCTTCAGTAGTAATCAGTGAAATCTTTTTGTCGTATTTTTCGGTATGTACCGAATCGTGCTAGAGAAACGTAACGGTAAGCGCGCGTAATTTGTAAATATGTAAGATTACCGCCAAGTGGGTAACCTGACGTTATCCGTAGGGCTGGTGGAAAGTTAGTCGGCGCTGTCCCGTCCCGTCGTCCCGCAGGTCCCGTCGGTTTTTAGAGTTCCGCACCGTGATCATCCAAAGTGGACACATTTGGGTCGGGTGGTCAAGTAAGTATGCTACGGTGCATCTTCTGCACTACGCCACCTATTTCTCACAAATGTGCGGTGTCTGTCTGGCAGATAGCGCGGGTGCAAGTCTGATGAGCCGCTCGGCTTTGGCGCGGAAGCTCAAGGTACTTTAGCTGAGACAGGGGCATGGAATCGTACATACATGTGTGTCTGAGATCCACGATCCATTCGTCTCCACCACCACCACTCTTCCGGGCACCGTGGGAGCATGTCCGGTTCATGAGCCAGGGACAGGGCACATGTTTTCTTGGGGCCTGGGTGACGTCCTGTCACTCGGTTCTGATTACGGAGGGATACCTACATCAACCAGAAAGGCGTGCGGTGCAAAGCATAGCAGGTCAGGGCTTCAATATTACAGGTTAAGGCAATGGTGAAACTAACTGCACAGTAGAGATATTTTCATATCTTTTTCCCTACCGCAAAGACTCGAGTTATCCAGAATTCATGTCGTGCGGAAAACACAGGGTTCAAGGTTTGCGAGATGTATTTGGCGGCTTCTAAGAAACACACCCATGATTAATTGTCAACCACCTCAACCCTGCAGCTTGGACTCTAATAACCTGAACGACTCGGCTCAATGTTGGACAAAGTTGTTGAGAAACAATATATCGTCAGTTTGAAAATGCGTTCGAAACCAAGGCCCATGGATCACTTTTCATCGAGACCTGTGTGGCGGCACAGCTTGCTGCGACTTCGGGCACATCGACTTGACGCGCGCGAAGGGAATCGAAGGTCATTTGAAGCAGAGCAATTAGAGGTAGGCAACGGGTATCTAGGTGAGGGCTATTTCCACTCCCTGGGGTGTTTGTCTACGTAGGTATCAACGTCATTCAGCACTTTACAGCCTCTTACGGCCTCGTGTGCATCGTAGGGCGTAGTTGCGTAGAGGTAGAAGCAATAGAGCCTCATGAAAACATTTGGTTCTCACCAATGCTGCTGTTGCTAACTAGCTGCATACGTATCCCTACATGTTTTTGTTCTAGCCGTTCTAACAAAGTGACAAAGTGAAAGTTGATGATGAGGGACGGGAGGTACTTCACTTTAGTTCAAGTTGTTGTCTTCAGACACTTCTAGCTACCTTACCTACCTTGAAGAACGATGTCTGGGCGTCCGGTCACTCAGAAGACGCCCTGAAAATACTGCGTAATACATATGGACCCCGCCATTTTGCTCAAAGATACCCCACCAGGGCGGAGTCACGGCGGGTGTACCCCGGCACCTGCCAACCCTACCTAAACGCGCCTCCGCCAGAACCACCTGGCACACTCTTTCCTAAAATTCGACTTCCCACTTTGACAGCTCGCTTCTTCCCTCTCGAGATTGGTTACGGTAGGTAGTGTATCGATCTTTCCATCCGTCCACAGACACCCGCACTGCGCTTGGCCTCTGGATGCTCATTGCGACTTAATCCTTGCCCGTGGTGTGTACCTACTTTCCACTTGCTACCTTGACACCTCGGTCATATCTGCTACTACCTAGAGGTACTTATTACCAGACGACGTCAAACGCGACCTCTTCTTCACCTACTTACTTCCTTGTAGTGGTAGTTTTGGTTGATGTCAACGACTTGTCCGCCCTTCACTTGTTGCTCCACCTCGCGCCTCTTCCGTCTTGTGTGTGACACGCTTCAAAGTCGGAACCACCAACGTCGACGAGGAAGTCTCGTGGAACTTACGCACAGAACTCACGGCGGGAATCACCAAATCACCGCCTTCCGGTACGTATCCTTCTTTGTTCGATCCTTGCTTTGGGTCCCGTTTTCACTCGTCGCTTCAACCTCGATTGAGGTTGCGCGTGGTCAACAACAACTTGAAGCCTCCCTCCATCACAATCCCAGTCAATCTTGATTCTCCGAGGCTCTCCACAATAGGCCGACAACCTACATCAAGAGGTGTAGGCAACCCCCTGGTAAATATAGGGGGACGGGCGACAAGTGCAAAAGCACAGCAGCTGGCCTGTAGTTTGCCTTTGAGGTTGCTTTGACATTGACTGGTGATTGGATGGAAGCTAGTGCACATTCACATGGTTGCACCTGCAAAAGACCCCCTGTTTGGCAACCGAAGCAACCGGCTATCTTACCTCTAGTCCTGCCTACCAAAGCCCAGGTACCTTGCCTGCCTCCCTGCTAGAGGTACACTACCTCTACACTTTCAGCCCAAAGTGCAAAGTCGGGCACTTGGGTGGAACAAGCCGTCCCACCGGCTCGGGCTGTGCCTACCATTCACTCCTCCACTGTAGCAGCACCGGAGCCGCCTCCCCCACCTGCAAGGTAGCTCCCGTCATTATCAATGAACCCCTCCCGATGCTGTTTATCCACACCCCCTGGCTCCCCTCCCCCGCCAGTACCTTTTTCTTCCACTCGAGCACAGCTTCCACCTGCCTTCCATTTCTCCCCCACCTACCACAACTACCTCGACTCGACCTCTCAATTTGCATCTGACATCGATTCATCTATCGAGATCTATCCACATCGATCCCGACAGACACTGACCCGCCATCTGTTTAGTCACATCAACGAACCACGCGCAATCAGGGCACGGAACTGAAGCGTGCTTGCAACTGATTTCAGGCATTTCCCCTCGGCTTTCTTTGCACCACAACAAGCACCACGGCACGTACTACAACTTGAACAAAGAGTCGCGCCTTCCAATCTGGCCGTCCTCTCTCTCTCTCCCTCCCCCCCCTTTGCCCACCACCCGTCCAGTGGTTCGGCAACACACAACGAAGTAACATACTTTGCTTTGCATAGCCTCTTCATTTCATCACACGCCCCGCCTCGAAAGCTTCTTGCAGTGAAAGCACATTGGTGTTTTAACATCATTGACAGGCAGCCTTACGCCTATTTCCACCGCAGTCCGCTATCGACTTCCACTTCTACCCGTCATCCATCTTCACTGACTTCCCAGCCGGCGTTCCCTAGCCCCAGGCCGTCCTTCCTGAAGTTGCTGCACTCTTCAGCTTCGTGCTGCCCGCTCCGGCAGCCATCCGTGCTTCTCTGGCCCGTTGCATTCCCATCTCCAAGCAAGGAGACTTCAAGTTCATCCATACATGCTAAAGACTAGGATACTTGGAAGCCACCGCCGAGGTTCCTCGACCGGAGCCCAGCAATCGGAGCCGACCATCACTACCCGCAGCTCCCCTCTGCATAATACAGATGGCTCAAGACCAAGATCCGGCAGCCGATGAGTCCCTAGAACGTGCCATCTCATCTGAGCCTAGCTCAACAAAGGGTTCAAATCCTTACATGGATACCGATCTGCCCTCACCCAAGCGCAGGCGTACTTCTCGCAGCGGCCCATCTCGAAGCCGATCCGTCGATTCGCCCTCGTCCGTGAGGCACTCGTACGATTCTCCCGGCATCTCATCTGCCAACACGGTACCTGAAGCCAGGACAGATCCCGATACTATGGATACCAGCAGTGGGACAGAGCCGCCTACTCCGCCAAATGCCCCTCGTTCTGCCACTCCGGAGCCAAAAGCTACACAGCCCGAGCCTTCCTCCGTATCACGTCCGAATCGAGTCACCATAAACGTGCGGACCCCTTCTCGCCCTCTCGATACCATTCCCTCTTCGCCTACCTCGGTCTCTGTGCAGACTTCCGGAGAACCATTGCCGTCGGTCGATAACATACAAGCAAGCGTGGAGGCGCCCGAGGTCGACATGACCCGGGATGATGCCATCCAGGATGCTCTTCCCTCCCCAATCTCAGATGCCAGTAGCCCTGCGATTGAGGTTGCAATGGAGAAGGAGACTGAAGACGCCTTTACTGTGGATGCGAAGCTTGTCGTGGAAGAGCCTGTCACGGACATGTTGCCCGACTTCCCATTCCACGACGACCACGAGACTTATCGCGATACAGTTGAGAAACTGGCACCTCTTCTAGGTAATTATTCTCGAACGGTTCTCTCACACCACTGAGATTTTGGTTGCTAATATTAATACAGATGAGCAAGTTGGCCGAAATGTCGCTCTGTGGATTGGGGAGTTTCTTGATCATATCAGAAATGTCCCAGTTTCTACAGCCACCGGCTGGTACACGCGATACAGTGCCCTTTGGCATTCGCTTCCTACATTAGCTTCAGCATGGCACGACCGGCGGCATTTGTACTCGAGCATGAAGGCCATCAAACGTGAGCCATTTGTCCTTTATCAGCAATTTGCGAGGCTCACTGCGTTCTTCGTCGAACTCGATGTTCACCGCCTCAAGGAATGCGCGACTGTGGAAGAACGGGGGCAGGTGCAACTCGTTTCAATCAATTACATGCACGTCCTTACTGCACTCATCAATTACGAAGGGTTTTACCAACAACTAGACGAGGAAGGGTGGAGTTACGCCAATGAAGCTTCAACTATTTCGGATGCCTTCCTCAATTATGGCGGCAACCCTGCCAGTACAGCCTTCCACCTTGGACGTTTCACTCAACTCGTGTCCGAGTTGTTGCCGCAAAACCCCAGATTGATCAACGAATTGGCGTGCGTGAGCTTTCTCTACTGGGCTATCATACGAAAAGTTTCCACCATGCCAGAGAACACAGCCTACATGAGCCACGACCCTACCACGAGCATTGTTTCCTCAGGTTATCTCGTCTACAAAGCTCTCTCACCGAAGCTGGAGGCCATCATCACTGGTGATGACCACAAGCATCTTCTTTGGGAACCCACACTACGCCACCTCTCGTCACTGACATTGATCTACCATCATTGTCTCGCGGCCGACGGTACCATTCCCAAGCCTCTGATACAACATCAACTCCAAGGCTCGATACCATTCAGCTCGCGCTTTTTCCCTGATGCTGTTGCGTATCTCTGGAAGTTTCGAATGTTTTGCACTCTGATCATGTCCGGCCAGATGCAGCTTCGCATACGATCCGCGATGGGAATGTGCTCCGACTTGATTACCTTCTACAAGAAGTACAACAATCACCCAGACGACTCCAGTCTTGCCTTTCTGCAGCACATTGCCCAATATCTCATGGAATCTGGCCTCGTATCCTACATCTTGGGACCCAAATGCCATCCAGAGATTACGCTAGAGTCCAGTAACATCGTTGGCTTCCTGGCTGTCACGCGGACCTATACCGCTGACCACACCAATCTCATGTTCCAGACTATTCAGTCAACCCAGGACCCGCGAATATCCAGCGCCCTCGTCAACATGATCAACAAGATTGTACAGCTTTTCAATCCAAAAGATCTCTTGTACTTCTGTACAAGGTTGGAGGCGATGCCTCTGGACTCTTTCACCTCGACCATGAGAGACTTTTGCGCTCAAGTGCTGCAGCAGCTGGCTGACAAGCTGGAGAGAATAGGCAACTATCCGATCCCATATTCATTATGCGTTCGCCTCGTACGAGACTCTTCAGTCTTTGGGTCACAGTCTCAGATTGCTTACCCTGAAATCCACCACTTCGCGATCCAGAAGTTCTCGGAGTTATTGAGGGAGGGTCCAACTGAGGAGATTCGTATGCAAACTTACACAGAGTGCTTGCGTAATATTTCTGAGAGAACCCCATTTGCATTGGGAAACTTATGGATTTTGTCCAGAATGACGCGTTCGTCCGCGGGTAGAGAACTCAAGCTGCTAGCTAAGCAACATGACCTGGTCAGAATTCTCGTTGAGGAGTTTGAAGGCTCGATTCCAACCGCGCGGGCTGCTGGGTTTCCTCCGGTCATTAGTGGCTATGCTAATGCACCTCGAAGAGATCTTCTGTCCTGGGTCCTGAGCGACGGGTCTCCCGAAATTCCCCCGGACATTAGCCAGAAACTTTGGAATTTGCTTGTTGGTCCAGAGGCGGCATGCGAGGAAGACAGGACCGCGGGATGGAAATTGCTGCAGGAAAATTCCAAAGCCAAGTTTGCGTCAACATGCTTCACCGACTTTCTCCCATCGCTTGATCCGGAATTCTTTACCTTCGGCACAATTGACTTCATCCGCACTGGCATCTTGCCGGTCATTCATTCTCCGCGTCTCCTCGTTGAAGACACAGAGAGCATCGGTCGTTTTGGGATAGAGCAACTTTGGCGCATTATCCTTTCGGTACCGGAGGGTAGCATCGAAAAGCCAGCCATTGACCTCCTTGTAGGGGAGATTTATATGGGAAATTCGTCCAAGGGCCCAGTTCCCCTCCCCATCGCTCGCCAACTACACTTGGCGTTGGCCGAACGTTGTCTTGATCAGTTGATCTCGGCGGCCAAGAGATTGAGGAGTCTTTGCATTGATGTCCCCAGCAGGGAGTCCAAGATGAACGACACGATGCACCTAGAACAGCAGGTATGCGAACAAGAACGCCTTTGCATTCGCCCGCTTGCCGTCCTCAGAGCCTTCCATTTGGAGTATAAGGACAATCCCAAATTTTCCGCACCTGATCTCCGCGCACTTAGCTTGGATCCACCGAAGCAGATTGAGGGAGACTCAGCTGAGCTCAAGTACCAGTCATTTGATGGCGAATCCCAGACCGACATAATTCCGCTTAGTATTGGCAAGCTCAACACGGCGAGATCACTGTTTGGAAGCCTGCGTGAGGCCACGGGGTTTGAAAACTACCGGATGTATTACCGAGGTAGTGTACTCCTACCTCAAGAAGAGTTGATGTGCAAGTCACTGGAAGAACTGCGAATTCACGACGGCTTGATCCTCGTGAAACGCGAAGCAGACGACTATGCGACATCACCAGGCGAGAATATACGCTCCGGAGCCTCACCTGTTGAGGTTGTTATTTTACGTCATTTTGCGGAGTTGTATGAGTGCTTGACAATGGAGAAGATTTCTGAAGAGGCATGCTACCCCCATAATAATCTGTACAGTGGCTTTTGAACTGACACGATGCAGATTTACGATCTCCTTAGCCAACTGCCGGCCGATGAGAACATCCTGAAGCTCATCGATGACCCTTCAACAACCCACCAGGATATCTTCCCCACCGATCAGCCGTTCAAGTCGAAGTATTCTGTATATGCACTACGCGAATATCTCATACCTCGAAAAGATGGCGTTCCCAATCACCGCTATGAGAGTATCACGGGTAACGAAGACTCGGCCAACTCACACAGCAAAGCCCTGCTCAGAGGTTTACGCATCGTGGTTGGTGCGATATCAGACCAGGATTTAACCCGAAACTGGCCTAGTCATGAAATGCAGCTTGACTGGATCTTCCCCTTGGTAGAATGCTTTGTCCTGATACTTCAAGGTAAGCGTCTCAACCCTTTGATACACATTGTGACACGTACATTAACACTTGTAGATCCTCTCCTTCCGCACTCGGCTACCGAGCTAGTCGACGGGACCTTACTGGATCGCTTGGTCACCATTCTAGTCGCTTGCCACAACAGCGCAGCTGAACATACCGTTCATCGCATACCGGTCTGCATCCACAGCATCTTGGAAGCCTGCTCAATGAGTCCAGAATTCATGAAAGCGTGTTTCGAACATGACAGCATCCCGAAGCTGCTCGAGAATCTGTTACTTCATGACCAACGCGCAAGCGTTAGGCAGAGTACAAAACAATTGTTGCTAGGCAAATTCAATAATGATACCCCCACCGAACTAGGAAGGGTTTCCCAGGATCCAGAGTCATACATTGCTGACTCTGAGACGTTGTCTGATGATGACAATCCCTTCCGCGCATATCTATGGCCTGTCATCTCGGGCTTTGTGCGGTCGGCCATGAGTAGCCCCGGTAACCCAACAGAGTTTTTCGAATTGTGCCAAAGCATGTTGATGACTCTGGTGAAATCCAAGTCATCTTTAGTTGACGTTCAAAAACTCTCCCAGGAATGGATCGGATTGCTCCTCGAGTATCAGACCTTCGAGGACCCTACACAACCCTCCAAAGTGGACGTTGCCGTTAGCGGCTTGATCGATCTGATCTGGGCGATTGTCAGTGGACATCAGTATCTTGGAGACACATTGGCCGGTGTCGCCCGCAAACTCTACTGGCAGCATCTCTATCCGCCTATGGGAACGAAAGAGGCAGAGAGTTCCAGGCCCATCATTACCGATTCCACGAGGGACAAGCTTTGGAGTATCGTTCTGGTCCTCGTCGGCGAAGACCCAACACAGTTTTCATGGCTCATCGAGGACTTGAAGGCCTTGACTCCACCGCGTCCTGACCCAGAATACCACCCGTACTTGTACGAAGTGCCTCTACCGTATGAGCGAGAGAAGGTTCTCAGATCGTCAGCCGGCTACGTGGGACTGAAAAATCTATCCAACACATGTTACTTCAACTCTTTGTTGACCCAGCTCTACATGAACACGGACTTCCGTGAGTACATTTTGCAAAGCCCGATACGGAACATGGTTGCGGGGTCTCAGAAGCTACTCCTTGAGATGCAGAGGCTGTTTGCGTTTATGCAAAACAGCATCCGTCGCTTCGCCAACCCAGATGACTGCCTTGGGAGTATCAGAACGTACGAGGATACGGTGATCGACGTCACGAACCAGATGGATGTCGACGAGTTTTACAACCTTCTTTTTGACCGATGGGAAGGGCAGTTTCCCAACGCTGCAGAGAGACGCCGGTTCCGCTCCTTTTACGGCGGACAGCTAGTCCAACAGGTTGCCTCCAAGGAATGCAGCCATGTATCTGAACGGCTGGAGCCTTTCTCTGCCATACAGTGTGACATCAAAGGGAAGACGACTTTGCAGGAAAGCTTGCAAGCATACGTGGATGGGGAAATTATGGAGGGCGAGAACAAGTACAAGTGTTCGAAATGCAACCGCCACGTTGATGCTGTCAAGAGGGCTTGCCTGAAGGATATCCCCGACAACCTTATCTTCCATCTGAAACGTTTCGATTTCAATCTGCGTACGCTGCAGAGGAGCAAGATCAACGACTTCTTCTCTTTTCCTGACACAATTGATATGCGCCCCTATACTATGGAGCACTTGAAGAATCCGGACGAGGACCAGCAAGAGGATATCTTTGAGCTTGTCGGGGTCCTGGTACACTCTGGAACGGCCGAGTCAGGCCACTACTATTCCTACATCCGTGAACGGCCATCAAGAAGCGAACATCCGGTGTGGGTTGAATACAATGATGACTCTGTTTCAAGCTTTGATCCTAGTCAACTGGAACACGCCTGTTTCGGCGGCACGGATTACAGGTCAAACTCCGACCACAACGGCATGCACTTTGAGAAGTCCTATAGCGCCTACATGCTGTTTTATGAACGGTCGTCATCTCTTGCAAAGAAGCAACAAAAGCTTGGCGAACTTGGGCAAGCCAGCCCGCTCCAGGTAGACATGTTGCCTTACCTGAAACCCTGGATCAGGGAGGACAACATGACGTTGCTGAGAAGACACTGCTTGTTTGACCCGTACCACACACGGCATGTGTGCCGCGCCCTGGAGATGATGAAGCAACTTAACGGACATCGATGCACTCCAGACCATGCGATCGAGAGCGAAGCCATGACGATGGGGCTCGGCCACCTAGACCAGGTCGCTTCGAAACTAAAAGAGTTGGAAGACTTCCGTTTGCTTACAGAGGAGATTCTGCAACTTTCGCGAGATTGTCCGCACTCCAGCATAACGATCTTTCGGTGTTCTTCGGGGCCGTATGAGCCACTACGGATGCTTTTGCAGAGAAATCCGGATGCCGATGTCCGCCAGAAGACACTCGAGATTCTGATCGCGGCGATCAATGTTATTAAGGAGCAACTACCATCGCGGTACGGTTTGCCATCTCCCGATGCGAATGACGTCGATCCCCCGGATTCAGCCATGGAACACGTCATGGTTCTTTTTGAGACCCTTTTCGCATACATCCACACGAGCACGAGGTCGTGGCCTGAAGTGTTTGGTTTGATGATGGCGTTCGTCAAGTTGGGACGCCATGAGATGGCGAAGTACTTGAAGAGGCCATTCCTGGAGATTCTTCTGAGGCTCATTATGGCTGATACCAATTTGCGCATCGGTCAACAGTACCAAAAGCTTGCGTTGCATCTTTCGCGCCGGGCTAAAAATCGATTGCCCGACTACGGATCGCTCATTGGTTTGCTGGATATCTTGCTGGCGTCTATGCAAGTTGAAGACGAAAACCAAGTCAGGATTACCGTGGGCCGTCCTGATCAAAGGTTCCAGAATGATCCATGGCTCGAACAGCCTTTCCTGTACACGCAAGTGGAAGCCAACCTCCTGGAAACGATGTGGGACAAGACTCAAGCCAACATTTTTGCCGAAAAACTCATCAGCATCTACCAGAACGTCGAGGCGACTCACCGGATAATCATCAACTTGGCCAAGCAAAGCCGATGGCTCGAAGAGGGTATTTTCCACGCTCTTGTCGCCAACATTAGCAGCCAGAATACAAGTCAGCTCATATATCCATTCCTGCATGCGTCACTGATATTTTGCCGTCATGCGCCTACTAGGCTATTGGTGGAAAAGCTCATAGAGCATATTTGCAACCAATGCCGTGTCGTGGAGACTGCAGATGGCGGAGCGTTCTTGGAATTTCACCGGGCACTGTTCGATTCCAAACGAGAGAGCCAGGATGATGAAACTGTTGCTCTTCAAGTGATCAGCATCCTGCCCGATTGGGCTCCTGGTTTGTTGGGCCACTATGACACGAGAACGAGTTCAGAAACTGAGCGTTTCATTTACGAGAAGCTTTTCCAGTACGGACCATCGCCCTCATTTGGTGATAGCGAGCAGGACGAAAGGAAAGCGGAGTGCATGAAGACGAGCGCGAAGCGATTAGGAATTCGTTGCTTGCAGTACCTAAGGGACAATTTCGTAGACACGGGCGTTGAAGTGTCCGCGCAACTTGTTATGAGCTTGGAACGAGTGATTGATCTGTGCGGCAAGTACTTCCCTCCTCCGGGCCCTGAAGAGGATGCAGAAGCCAGAGTGTTCAGAAGGCTTGTTCATAGTAAGTTGCGTTTTTCTCAAAGACGGATAGCAGCATATTACTGACACAATAGCGCAGATATCGGCCAACGATTGCATGCGTTGAAGGTAGACGAGGTGGAAGAAGATGGGTCCGGTATGTTGCTTGACGACTCCTCCAGTATCGCATCGAGCGACACTCTCGCCTAACATTATGTTTTTGATCAATACAGAGTGGGAGAACTCCTCAGTTAACTCTGAACAGTTTGATGAACTGGGAGATATCAAGATGTCAACGGAGGAGGTCAACGAAGGCGACCTGCAGTAGCGTCGTAGGCGTCGGAGCCGACAACAGCGGCATCGTTGATGTGTTTGGCTTGTGAGACATGGAGGGATAGATGAGCGAGGAGCTTTCATGGAGACCTATGGGATTTTCAAGACGACAAGGCAGAGGCGTTCATTGTGTGAAAGGTATAGAGAAACAATGGAAAGGTCAAAAAGCGAAAAGGTGGGAGACTCAGCATGTTTTACGTCGCCCTTGATTTCTTTTCTCTGCATGGGATGGTACTTACGGACAATCAACGCGGATATTTGGTCTGGTAGGGAAAGCGATGGCGTCTTGGGCATAAACGGTTAGGGCAAATTGTCATTCTAATTTCTTTGGCTCGGTATCAAATCTTGGCCTTTTAGAGTATTGCAGACTCTAGGGGTTAACATAGCTCTACGCATACACTTAGACTTTCATGGTCACCTTGTTTGCTGATCGTTGTCAAATCGCCGAGTTCACTGGCATGATTCTCACCATGGATCGCGGCTATGAAAGCATTGTGAAAGTGACAGGCCTGGTCGATAGGATGGAGGCCAGCCAGGCAGACAGGCAGGCAGGTGGATAGGCGGGCAAGTAGATGTAGATGGAAATGGTTAACTGCATGATACGGGGGAAAAGAAAGCCATGCTGTGCACGCTTACAGGGACGGGCATGCGTAACTTTGGAATGAATATAGAGTAAATCACCGCTTTGGGAGAGAGGAAGAAAGCGGCCAAAACACCATAAACTATGAATGCTAGGCAAAAGTATGGACCCCTGTCAGCCCTACGTTTGAGACCCTCTTCTTCTTCTTCGTCTTTGCAATTAGTGGCACAAGTGCCCGCTACATCGGTCCTTGGATGATCTTCCGATGATCACTTCTTCCGCGCTTCCAATTGACGCGGACTCGCGGGGTAACAAGAGCGTCGAGAACATCAGAATCATTAAAGCTAAGCAGGTCGATGTCAACCAGTTCAGGCAACTGGTGCCACGATTGTCATTCAAGCACACACTGAGTGGGAGAGAAAATAAAATAAAATAAAGAAAAAAAGGCCTGACCACCAGTTCCACATATAGGTATACTGCAATAGACTTGAGTCCAGCTTGGACGGTGATTGTGCGAGTAAGCTTGAGACCTCGGGTCAAATCCTCACGCGTTTCTATGTCCAGTTGATTTGTTTCGTCCCATAATCAAATCGTGATCTTGCTATGAATATGCAAGTTTTCAAGAACCGACATGCCATACTGAATATTGAAACCGTACGTACTTAGCCATTTCATTTGGTCCTTCTGGGGTTTAGGACAATTGGGGATGGACCTCGTCCAGTATGGCAAGAGTACCATTAGTGTAGATTGTAGTGTCATCGCCAAGGATTTAGCCGCCGATTCCCCCCTGACCAGACTAATGAATACTAGTGGTCGAACCAACCTTGGTGGATTCGGTGGGATATCTGGCGGTTGCGCCGTTGCAGTTGTCACAGTGACGAGATTGTGCAGGTACGGTGGGATTAGGCTGTTGAGGAGAGAGTGTTCCGTTGCTTCCTCTCGTCTTAAGCATCCGCTGAGTGGATGAGGATCTTGATGGGGGACAGTCTCCTCGTGAAGAAAACTAATGGGGTATGTGAAACTCGGTATCACCGAGTGATGAAGAAAAGAAGTTAATCGAACATTAATTGTAAGAGTTCTGGAGCAAAGTGGAAGGAAAACAGAGAGGAGCACAGCACGGCGAGAAGGGGCCCTCACAAGCGCAGCTTACGCTTATTGTACTGTGCTGAATGTTTACAAGCCCAGTGATCCACTTGGGTGCATTCCGCTCGAAGGCCACCATCACAACAACCACCACAACCACCACCGCCACCACCACCACCACCGCAGAACGCCATCGACGCCCACCACGCCCATTGGCTTGTCTTTTTCTGCTCGCTTGCATTTCTGCGGGTGCAAATGTCACCGTAGCGGT
Source organism: Neurospora tetrasperma FGSC 2508 (assembly GCF_000213175.1). NCBI lineage: Eukaryota > Fungi > Ascomycota > Sordariomycetes > Sordariales > Sordariaceae > Neurospora > Neurospora tetrasperma. The sequence goes on from NW_009799101.1 coordinate 3,218,175, forward strand.
GGGAAAATGGGCCATCCACGGACAATATTCAAGCGTGGCAGGCTCCCAGGTAATTTCTTGGACGTGTTCTGGGCAAATTATTGACTTCGGTCACTTTCTTCTGGATGTGAGAAAGGTGAAACGAGGTTGCTCGTTGACGCCCAAAGGAGGGTAATTTATCCCATTCACCCCTCCCCCTGTCTGCATGTGTTCAAGCATCCTTCTTCTAGCTCATCACCGCAGAAAACACCGCTGCATACCCGCCCAACAACCAGTCCCGAGCTCTTTTTTTATCCCACTTTCTTCAAGCTCGTTTCAGAATTTTACCCCCTCAACCCAATCCTTCGGGTCCCTTGGGTGGTTTCATCTTGGGCTAGACTGGGAATTGTTCAGATGTTAAAACTTGATGGGTCCCTCTTGTTTCATCAAGTCTCCAGTTCTCTTTTATCCCTCTTCAGTTCCATTCCAATATCATGAAGCAACGGGATTGGTGATAGGAAATCAACATCTTATGAATGTGAGGGAACATCTGGTTGAGCCAATCATCACTCTCTATTTCCTTGTCACACCCTTGCTTTCGTGTTGACTTTTCGGTCTTTTTATTATTATTTTTTCACCTTCGAGCTTACGGGCGACGGCGACACTACTATTCCCAACGACAGGCGGGACCTTGACACCACTCGTTACCAGTCGTCTGTCATCATTCAGTCATTCTCCGCCAAGTTTCATTACACCCTGTTGAAACCGAAAACAAGATAACAATGTCTTTACTCCCACTCAAGACCCGCATCTCACCTCCTCTAGGCGCTGGTCCCTCTCTCGCCGAGGGCGGTGATCACCTCCCTGGCAACCTCACCTCGGCTCTTGAGTATGCTTCCAAAAGACTCCAGAGGAAAGGAGCAAAATTCACTCTACTGGTCATCCGCAAGGACTACCAGCTTCCGACCTCTCCACTCGGATCCCCGTCCGCTCAGTCCTTCTCATGCGGCAGCACCCCTTCCTCCTCGACTTCCAACTCGGTGGCCAGTACCCCAGCCAAGCCCACCTTTGCTCACGCATTCAAGCAATTTGTTCGTGGGGACACCGGTCCGATCAAGGAGAGGGTAATCAACATCAACACGGACTACCGCTACGGAGCCACCTCGCCCACATTTTCAGAAGCCTCCCTCACTTCAGCCTCGACAGCATCAACAGTCGATTCCGTCTTCACCAATCACCGCGGCCGGGTAGGACAAGCACGATGGCCACTCAGCCCGGGCGCCGCCCAAGCGCCCTCGGTGCCCTTAACGCCTGCATCCATCACCTCCTCCATGGCCGCCGGTGACAACAACATCAACACCACCTGCCTCCCCAGCGCCGGTCTCCACGCCACCCGCGGCTTCGGCCCCGCCCTCCTGCAAATCCCCTCACCCACATCCTCAGAATTTGGCATTCGCCTCGTCCACGCTATCCCGCTCAGGGAAAAAGAAGACAAGCTCCTCTCCTCCACTCTCGAAAAAGCCGCCAAGAAATTCAACATCTCCCCCTCCTCCCTCCCACCACCCATCCCTGCCTCGACACTTGGCCTGGCGCCCGAGCTTCTCCACCGCTCGCTCGCCCAAAACGAAGTCCTCTTCGGCCCTTCCTCCTCTTCCTCCGGAGCAGCAGGTCTCCGCCTCCTTTCGCTTGACCACTTGTACACCTTCCGTTCGGCGCTGCAGTGCTACACCCGGACGGTGAACCACAAGCCGTCAGTGTCAAGGTCAATTGCGCATCGTAGGCTGGAAGATGCCGTGGATGAGTTGAGAAGGTTGGTGCTGGGGAACGGATGCCAGAAACTCAAGAAGAGTTGTCTCGTGGGCGCGTATGCAAGGTTTATGGACCCGGTCAGTGATCGGAGCCTGGAGGAGGTGGGGAGGATGTATGGAAGAGCGTATGGAAGAAGGGATCATACAGGTGGACGGGACGTGAGAGAGATGGGGTGGGTGGATGATACAGTTGAACGGGTGGAGGGAGTGGTGGAAGGGGTGTTTGAATTAATGGGGGATATTGAGATGCCGCCGCAAATAACAAAGAAGGAGAAACCGTTACCGGTGGCCCCGGTTTCTGAGAGGTGGGTTGGTCCTTACTATTATGGTGGGGACGAAAAGGCGGTTATGGTAGCAGAGGAGGACATTGATCTAGACGAAATCGACATGATGGACGAGATTGATCTGGAGAGCAAGTTGGAGATGGACGACATCGAGGCTTGGTACCGCAATGTCCAGATTGGTGTAGGACAAATCGGTGTGGGAAGAGAAGTGCGGATGGTCAATGTCAACGGAGCTCAACAGCATCGCCAAGTCCAGCCACCACGAGCGGCTGTTCCCATCCCAACCGTCGACATCAACGTTGACGATGACATCGACGACAGAACCCCCACCCGCGAAGTCGAGCGCGTTGTTACCGAGATGCAAGAACTGCACCGCAACACTCCCCGACTCTCTCCAGCACCTCCCGGCCGATCAGCCAGACCAAATATGCTTGCGGGCCTCAAGCTCCAAACCACATTTGACCCCAAGCCGCCAAAACCATCCAAGAAGAAGTCACCGCGACACCTTGCTCCCCCCAGCCCAGCCCGCCAGTCCGACCTCGAACTGACCACTCCCATTCGTGTCCAACGCACGCTCGCCAAGATGGAACTCGAAGTGGTCATCCCTCCCACTAAGCCCAAGCGCGGCGGTTTCATCTACAACAATCTTTCTCCTCTTGAGAGATCGCCCAAATCGATATCGCAAACCTCATCCCCTTCCACCGTCGTCCAAGGCCAACAATCCCCCCTATCCGACTCCGACTCTCCATCAACAGTCATCAACTCCAACCCCACCAATCAATCCCCCTCCTCATCCTCTTCCTCGTCCCCATCAGAAGAAGAAGAACACACCGCCCGCCCACTCGATTCCCCCCGCACCGCCCTGACAGCAACGAGAATCAACATCTGGCTTCCTCACTCATCAGGTAACACACTAGATGAGATCTTGCACAATGGCGGTAGCTCCAGCTCCAGTCACCTTGCGAGCTCAGATGTCGACGAGTCCGACTCTGACAACGAGAGATGGGAAGTGTCGCCGGGTGGTGGGCGGTATAATCGGCTCGGTAACCGACTGGGTCCGATGACACCGAATGGCTATGATGATATTAGCCCGATCACAAGGGGAGAGTGGGGATTCTTAATGGATGTTGGGGGCGCGAAAGGTGTGGGTGGGTTGGCGAGGAGGGCGGGGGTTGAGGCTTGGTGAATTTTCTTGGACCATGTGGGTTTGGAGTTTTAGTTACCTTTTTGAGTGGTTCGATTATGCGATGGGATAGCGAAGAGGGGAGAGGTGTGGTTCACTGGGGATGGATGGCTTATGACTCTTTGGATTCTTACTCTCGTTCTTTGATACCAAATTATGAATATCAACTTTTTGTTTCTAAATCTAAATGACCATAGAGATGGCTTGTTTTGATCATGTTGATTGTGAGCTGAAAGTGTTTTTTGAACTAGGTTGGCTTCAAGTGGTATGACAAAGGTATACCAGATTATGGAATAACCTGTAAGTGATGCTGTTTCAATGCTTCAGAATCCCTTCAGTTTGTAACCATTACGACATCCCCAACCAACTCCCCTTGCTCTCAACGTCCATAGCTTCCTCACTACGGTAGCCTTTCTTCAAGAGAATAAAAAAAAAAAAAAAAAAAAAACATACTATCACGAAATTTGATTCGACCGACAAAAGACCATCATGTCTACCATTTGGCAAGCACCTAGTCCGTTCCTCCTCTTTACACTTTACTTGCTCCCTTGCCCGGTAATGTAACCCGACGGTAACTTATGACTAGACACCAATGCCAGGCCCAGCCGCACAGTTTCATGTATGACTAACCTCGTTCACCCCATCTCCCCAAACCTCCGGATGGAATAAACGGTTAAAAAAACAATTCCACGAAGCGCGCACGTTCCAATGACAGGCAAAAGTCACAAGTCAAACATAGGTAGACAACCCGCTTGGTTCCCGACGACGGCACTTTTCTCGACATCTTTGACATCCTCAGCGACAAAGACACAGCCGTGCGGGGAGTGATGATGATGAAAGCATAGTACTAGAATGGATTATGACGGGAGGCTTGGAAAACCTCAGACTTGTTTTTGCAGGTCGTCATCTCTGGAAGGGAGAGTGAATTCCGAACTAAGGTTCTCTCCCAACACCCACGACAACCAACTCCTGTGAAGCAAGCAAGCAAGCAAGCAGTTCTGCAATGTCAACAATGCCCAGCAAAGCAAAATTAAAAAAAAAAAAAAAAAAAAAAAAATACAACGCCGGTATCATCTGTATCATCTCAGGTGACGAAGGTCAAGTGGCCCTTGACTCGTAGAATTGCATCAAGAATCCGATGGTGTCATCTCGCAAGTCCAGAGATTCGCAACTCACAATTCTGTCTTTCAACATTCTTCTCTCTTGGAGATTATTTGTTTTTGTTCAGTTCTGCTTTGTCTCTTCCTCTGGGCCCATGGAAAGCCACAAACATGGCTTGGTGATAGCAATTTCCTTTACCTCCCACCTTTGTACTTTCGAGTAAGTTTGAATTCTTACCAAGCTGTCTTTCTTGTAGTTGTACAGTATTCTTGCTGCCCAATAGCTTCACGACGGACTCAGAGCTCAGACAGACACTCCTCAATCTCATTGTGATCATGTCCACGATACTGAATCTCAAACCATGAGACCAGCTCTCGCAACCGCAGCCACAGCCCCTTATTACACAGCCTGCCTTGCAGCATTAAGGAAATGTGTGTACGCACTTCGCACGCTTCCGTTATGCAGATGTATATGCGCTGGTCTTGACACTTTTGTCGGGTGTGAAAGTCTGCAGACAGATAGGCATGTGCTTTCTGCATGAAAAAAAGAAAAGGTCGGGTTTTAGACTTCCGCCCGTTGGAACACCCTCTGGACACTCGCTCATTTGTCATTAGAATGTATGCAAAACTGCATCAAAAAGGAGAGGAATCAGCTCCCGAAAGCATCTTGTACTACATGAGGGTGTTCTTTGAAAATATTCTGTTCTGAGGTTGGCACTGGGGGAATCTGTTCATCCTTTCCCTCCTATCGACACCAATCCAAGGACCACACATTCGCAGGTTTGGTGGTCAGGCGAGCCTGGGTTTCGGCACGCCAAACAACATTACAACCGCGAGCCCGCCAACACCCGACCTGATACTATGCATGCTCAGAGAATCCGAACTTCACGAGCCAACCGAAAAAGGAAGAAGAAGGATGAAACAACGGTCACGAGTGCTCATGTAAAATCAATCCAAGCGAACAACATAGATACTCAGGGCTGTTGTCGGCGTGGCTTCATGTTAGCGCCGCGTCCGAAGGTAACAAATGCAGTCGGTGTGCAGTTGCGAGAGGATGCGAAGGGCATCCTACATCGCCGATGGGCTGCATCGGACAGGTCCCGTCCACCAACCGCTGGGTAGAGTAGCACATGCAACAGACGCAGTAACGCGACCAAGTCTACCTCCACCAAAGATAGCGGGAGAGGTACATCTCGATAGTTAATGTCTCAGCGGATCTTTTGACTCTTGCATGATGTTAATCTGGTGCTATCATGCAAGCAAGGGCTGTGTTTGGCTTTAGCTCCGCCAGGTGTTTATGACACTGTTGGTTCTATCGGTAAGCGACCCAGCCAGCGCTTCATCCGACCTTTGGATACGAGTGGCTTGGGCAACCGATGGTAGCCTCATGAGCACTCACCGTTGGCCGTGTTTTTAGGTCAAATGTGTAGTCGTCTGTTCGTATGAGGGGAAGAGAAAATCACACAAGGTCATGGGAAACTGTGAGGTTGGTGTGAAGATTGTATTAAGCCCGGTCAGATTAACTCCTTTACTTTCTCCAAGCCAACAAATGGAAAATCCCATCCATAATCCTATTATCGTCATCTCGACATCAAACCGTAGCAAAGCGTCGAAACACCCATTCTGGGCAGGGAATCTTTTGAAACAAAGAGCATGTGTAAGAGAGTCCCTTGCAGAGGGCACTTTTCAAATTTGTCGTGTGTACTTGTTGTACAAGTAACCTCGGAACTCGTGAATGTCGAAACATAATCGTGCATCAATGGTAGACTTTGGTATTCGTAAGAACATGGCCAAGTTCCGTGGATGATGTTTTAAACCAACTCCACACTCATTCCTGAGTCAGGAGTGAACTTAGAGCTGGGCAAGGACGGCAGCACCACCGAAGAGCGCACCCATGGCGACGGCACCAGTCTTCATGGGGGCAGCAGGGTTGCTGGTAACAGAGCTAGCAGCAGAGGCGGCCTCGCTGGTAATGGAGTTGACAGCAGAGCTGGCATCGCTGGCGAGCGAGGCAAGGGCAGACGTGATGGAAGCCCTGTCAGAACCAGTGGCGGTGGCGAGCTGAGAGTTGAGAGACGCAATAGAGTCGCCAGCCTCGCTGGTTACGGAAGCAACAGCAGAGTCGGCGCTAGTCGAGATGCTGTTGACCTTGGAGCTGACCGAGGAGGAAATGGAGGCAGCGGCAGAGCTCTGCGAAGCGAGAGCAGAGGTGATGCTGCTAGACAGGGAGGCGACAGCAGAGGAAGCCGATTGGGGAATGGAGTTCTGGGCCTGTTTTTTTTTCGGTGGTTAGCAGCTGTGGATGGCATCACAGGTATGTAGATCGAGAGGAACGTACAAGAGCCAGAGGGGCGAGGGCAACGAGGACAGCGGAGAACTTCATTTTGATGGTTGTTTGTTTAGTCTTTGTGATTTTTGTTGTTCGATGGTATTAGGCCAGTGATGCTCTTGGGGATTGCGGCGCAAGAAAATGTGAAATGGGTATCTTGAGTTGTTGGATCGTAAGAGAGAAGCGGAAAGAGAAGAAGGGACAAATACTTATATCAGAGAGGCGCAGGCCAAGCATGGATGAGGGGCAAGGGCGAGTGCGAGGCAGGCTCAGCAGAGCAGTGGCAGATGTAGAAGCAGGCAGGGCAGGGCAGGGCAGGGCAGAGCAAGGCAAACAAACTGAACCCGACCTGACCTGTGAACAAGGACCTGGATCCTGGGAGCCGGCCCGTCACACCTCCCCCACCACCTACCTCTCTCAGCTCCTTCTCTTTTTGTTCCAAGCGGGCAACGACTGGAGTGAACGAGTGAATCCGCCGTCCATAGGTAAGTAGGTACGTACCAACACTTCCCACCCACTCTCACTGCAGGTACGCACTGTGTGCACTTGCACCCAACCACGCGGCGAAACACGTTGACAAAGACCTGGTGTGGCTGGGATCCGGATTACTTACAACTGAGTGTATTCCTGCCGACGATCTCATGAGGAGGAGGTACAAATTTGCTTAACGTCAGACTACTTCGGCCTTGTGGTTATTCAGATAGTAGCCACAGTTCTTTTATATCGATCGAATGCCATTGTCGATGGCGTTCACGGCCCTGGCTGCCTGGATGACTGACTGAATCCATCCTCTCACTTGCACATTCCCTTTTTTTACCCACCAGGATGTGTCCTGCCACCCGCCTTGAAAGGATGACGAGCGAATCGGCTGTGTTGTACAAGGCGAATCCAAACCTGCATAGTGCGTGGTGATCCATCTATGGCTGATAGGTGGCTCCCCAAAGCTGAGGTGCAAGTCACTAGTAATAACAGAAATCATGATGGCTGCCTCGTCGTCGTCGTCGCCCCGTTGCTGGGTCGATAGGTATTGCCGGGGCTGGCTGTGTCTGGTGGAGCCTGGGGTTTCCCCGTCAAATAATTTCCGGGCAAACGCTTTCAGGTCGCTGTCAATCTCATCCAAAGACTGCTGCTGCTGATTCTTGACGGAAACCACATTTGACGTGCCCTTACTTCCTCACTGCCCTTTGCAGATTGCAGTCAATGCTCGACCCCAATGTCGATATACTTTCCCATTCCAGAGCACTAGAAATGAATCCTTCATGGTCGGCAAGGAATGGGCCAGACTTGGGCCGCAATGTCAGCCATCTCGATGGAATCCCTTGAACGACAGCTCGGAGCTTGGCCTTGCTGGGCGATGAGCTTTCCTGGAACGTCGTCATAGTTGCGCCAAAATACCAGGAATTGTGGAGTGTTGCAATAGACCAGCCAACCATTCACACTCCATCGTTACCACCCTCACACCCACACTGGCCGCGCTCCCTTGTCGAGCCGCGTCTGCCCTCCATCCCGATCGAATGTGGGGAAAGGCGGCTCCAGCCATCCACTCAAAAGCCGGGAAATCTGGTCCACGGGTTCCACGGCATGAAGGTCTGGGGTGTGGCTGTACGTAGGTGGTGAAGGCACTCTTGTTGACTGTTTTTGGGAGGTTTCTTCATTGTCTCCGAGGTCTACTCTTGGCACAGAATCTCAACCATTGCCTGCTCGTGTTCAATCTGTTCCCCTTTATTGCTTGCCTGGAGAGAGTAGTTACGGTAACGTAAGCGTTGGGTTGCACAACATGGCCGTCGTTTCTTTTCTCTTCTGCGGCATCGAACTCTCATACTAGCCTCCTACTATCTATCTCTCATCATCACACGGCTGTTGTTCTTCAGATTCCCATGGGATCTTTTATCAAACTTGTAAACTCCACCGCTCATTCTTTCAACCTTCAGATGGATTCAGAAAACGAAAAAGCAGGAAATCGCCAAAAAAAAAAAAAAAAAAAGCAATTAAACTCGGAAAGCATGTGTTTCAACCCCTTGCAGTTCAGCATGAACCCGCTGGTAGACCCTTGGACTTCCTGGTTCCTGAACCTAGTCAATGCCCAGGCCCATCTGATGTGTTCGAACCTTGAACGATGAACGGTTGTTGGGACCTCGGCCGTCGTTTTTCGCCACTCGTACACACTGATTGATTGATTGATTGATTTCACCTCGCTTCGGATTTGGTACCGTTCGTCACGCTGCTCGGAAGAGCGGCTCCAAGGAAAATGGGTGATCACGGCCTGTGTCAGCTTTTCCTTTCCTTTGTGATGGGCGTCCAAACTAGACTAGGGAGCTTCTCCAACTTTTGATCTTCAACGTCTTTCTTCAAAATGGCTCCCGCTCCCGCAATGTGCGCTAGGCGCAAACTCGACAAGTACACTACGCTAGTATCGCTAGTGTAATGGACCAACCGGGATTGGCAATTCTCGCGAATTCTATCCATTCGATGACATCACTTCTTACTGTGTCACCTTTGTTTGCTTGGCTGATGCAGCCCAGGAAAACAGACGAGCCGAAAGAGGATGAGGCAAAGCGTGTGCTTCAACCCGAGCGAGCGAGCGAGCTTCTGGCGTCGAATTGTGTCACTCGTTTTTGTTCATGCTTGTCTCCTCGTCCGTCCGTTCGACGGGAACGAACCAGGTGGCAGCTGTCAGCTGCCCGTCATCTGCAAACCACATGGTGAAGGTATTATGACGGAGAGACCGTTCGACGATACTCACGACACCGACCGTCACACCTATGGAATGATATCAATATGAACGCCCAGTACAAACAGTGGACTCGGATGTGTTGATGAGCAGTTCGTCAAATATCACCGCCGTCCCTGTTCTACATATGTTGTATATATATCCGTGACAGTCTCACGAACGAGCTTCCAAGAGAACCATCACAGGTGCCACTCTCATGTCAGGCAAGGCAGGCAGGCAAAATGATTATAGGTAAATCCAAATGATCGGACGTACACAGGCCTGTCAGTAACAAACCTTGTCCAATGTGACACCAAAAGTTGTTAGCACGTCACATGTCCGAACGGCATGAGAGCAATCATTACACGGTGAACCGGTGTCGCAAGAGGCCACGCAAGCTTAAGCTTTCACAGCGAGGGGGTCTCATTTGTTACTTGCCGCCGACAAACGGCGCAGGAAATACCACGCGTGTGGCTGAACTAAAGGCCGTGTGTGCTCTACCAAGCCCCCAATCCATCCAACAGTCAGCAGGTGCACTGAAACGCGTCATGTCATTTGAAAAGTGTAATAAGATCAAAGGCGAACCGTTGTTTTTGAAAACGCGTAACAAGTGAGTGGCACATGTGGTTCGTCAGACAGTGGCTGTTCATTCTGTCTGTGGGGAGTCTTCGATCCTTGGTTCATCAGGGTGCCCTGTGCTTTGAAGAAACCGATAAACGGTCGATCACAAAATGGCAATTGGATAACACCACTGCACCTGAAGCACGAAAATGCGGACCTTTGTTGATGATCAGTTGTCTTGTGCCTTTTGCCTTCGCTTTGATTGATGCAGAACAAAACTTAATCAAAAACTCGTGGCTACTCGCTCGTGGCTTTGCATGCAGGAGAAGCATCATGTATGTACAGCTGGTAGATCTCAGCAGCCCAGGAAGGCTTAGCAAAATGTGTTTGACAGAAGAGCCAAGATAGCAACAACCTTGACTTGGCCAGTAGAGGTAGGCAATGAAGTTACACTTCTAGGCCCTCAATCCGGCAAGCTAACCCGCACCGTAGCGGCACAGTTGAGCCGCAAACCCTCAAGAGGCCTCCCTCCTCTCGAGCCCCCCCAGAGGTACCCAGGATAGCGCTCGGTTACACCTCCCGATAAGGCGAGATCCCCTTCTTGAGCTCGTTCACGATTTCCGCTGCACATTCCGCACTGCTAGTCTGGAAGTCATACCGTTTGCTTTCCGTAGCTTTGTACACCACAAGCTGTTTAGTTTAGAAACACGAACCGTTAGCGATGTACAACCCGGGAAACCTCTCATCAACCAGACATAGAAAGAAAGGTGCATGCAAACGTGGGGTAAAATAGACAAACGTACCTTAAAGTTATTAGGATGCTTTCTCGAGACCTTGCACCCCACCACATTACTGAAATGCACCGTCGTCGCCTTCCCATCCACAATCTCCCCTGGGTTCTTCCCGCCCGCCGAGGGCATAATGTGGATGTACTCGCCGTCAATGACAAAGATCTTTTCGGACAGCAGCCGCATCGGCTGCTTCCGCCAGACCGTGTATTTCTTGACTGCCGTCGCGCCGATGCCCAGCTCGTCCTGCTTGAGAATCTCCTTGGCGAGCGGGTGCACGCCCATGATGCCCCTGCTCTTTTTGGATTTTGTTGTCCAGGTGGATGAGTTATCTGCAAATAAGGGTGGGCGAGGAGAAGAGCTGCTGGGGGAGCCGGTCATGGTCAGGGGACCGTCGGTGGCGAAGCGTCGTCGGTGCAGGTCGAGTTCCGTTACGTTGTTTAGCGAGCCGACGGTGCGGTCGAGGGGGACGACGATGCCGGATTGTGGCAACTTGAGCACGTGGTTGGCTTTGTCTAGTTGGCGCTTGCGACAGGCCGTGTCGAGCACGTCGGCGAGCCAGGTTTCCGTGGTCACGTCTAGCGTAATCATTTGCCCGGCCGGCACGTCGGAGGAGTGTATGTGGATGCGCAGAAGACGCTTCTCGCCGCGCGAGGTGCTCTGCGTCGGCTGGGTGGGTTGCGGCATGTCGGCGTACATGGTTACGCCGGGGCGGTAGGTGGTGTTGAGCAGCGGGTTACCTCGGGGCTCGGCGGCAGGGAGGAGGGAGTTGTCTGGTCGGGGAGTGCCGCGCGGTGTTAGATCCTTGTCTTCTTCCTCCTCCTCCTCGAGGCTCCCGCCGGCTTGTTCCTGCTCGAATTGCGGCGTGAGTTTTTGGTTCTCTTCGAATTCGTCTTCGGATGCCTTGGAGAGGGCGAAGATGTCGTAGACTTTGGAGTTGGAGCGTGACCGTCCGGCTTTGTTGTTAGCTGTAGTGAAGGAGATGAGCTGCTTCTTCCGCTCCAAGGGCGGGAAGTCGTCGTCCACTTCGCCGTCTTCTTCCACCATGCGGAGTGTCCACCAATTGACGTTGAGCTTGTCGCTAGGGAGTGAAGGTTCTAGCTTCTCTTCGTTATAGCGCCATAAACTGAGGCCGATCAGATCCGCAACCGTCACGGGCCTATCCATGCTTTCGCCCTCGTGGACGGTTCGGCGAATGAGTACCTCGAAAGGCTTGGAGGGAGTCTTAGAGAAAGGGGCGTAAATCCTAAGCATGATCGGGTTCGGGTCACCCTGTCCTGAAAGAGATGCGAAGCGGTCGAATGGAAGCGCCGGTTTTGTCTTCTTGGCCTTCAGCGCCGCGGAGAGCAAGCTCTTGGGTTGAACCACGCTGATCGGTCGGATCGTGCTCAGGGGCCGTGGAGGTGGAAGCTTTCCTACCAGCAGCGATGATGGAGGTGGCATGACTGACTTGCGTATCATGGTTGACCTCCTCGTGTACTCTCGTGGAGGTGTACCAACCACTTGATGCTGAGGCGATGCGTTCATGGGGTTCTTGATGGCATCGAGGATGGATGCTGAGTCAATACTTTCGACAAAGGCTTCGGATATGTCCGAAGCGTCCGAGTCATCGTCGTCCTCTTCGTCCTCGAGCAAATCGCTGGCTTCCCGCTTGATGCCCATGGAAGGATCTGTGTTCAGCTTGGCCGATAGCTTAGCTGCGCGGGCTGCCGCAGCTTGGGCAGCCTCTCTCGCCCGGTGGAACCCAGAAGCATCAAACTCGTGGTCTGATGATACCTCGCTACTTGTTACAGTATCGCTCCTTGCTCTCTCCTTTACCGTCTCCAGGGCGGACTGAGAGCCTCTTCTGACTGCCGGTTTTGGTGGTGACATGGTTGTTGCCTGGCGCAGGTTGGACGATTGAATCGGCGAAGAGCCAGATCGAGTGCGCAAGGGCATCTTTGCAAACTTGATTTGGGGAGCAGCTCGGTGGTCGGGCTCCTCGTCGCTCTCGTCGCTTAGGTCACTGCTGTCGTCTTCATCCTCCATTTGTTCTCTCCTCCTACGGCGCTTTGCTGCTACACTGGGACCCAGAGCAATGCCCCCGCCCGGAAATACGTTCTCCTCCTCTCCTTCATCTTCAAGCGGCAACGCAGCTACTCGTGGGGCCTGAAAGTATTCGGATGCGATCGCGGTGGGTATAGGAGGAGAGTGGGTTCGTTTGATGAGGGCGGGATTCGGGCGCCAACCGGTGGACTTGAAGGGCGCAGAGTTGAGGAAGCCTTCATTCAGTGTAAATAACCGTTCTCCTACGCCGTCGGCAACCTCATTCAGATAGCCCGTACGGAGCTGGTAGGAAACCAGACTGCAGAAAGCGGATCAGCACGATTGGACGAACATGGCGAGGCCTTTCCACACCGGTCATGGGACAACCCAGCACACATACTCTTCCACCTGTATCACGGACATGGCTGATGTCGGGACATGTAAAAGGATCACCGAGGCCAAGAAGAGATGGGAGTAATCGAGGGTCCAATCGCAGTCACCGGCAAGCAGGCTATATCAAGAGGCGCCGTAACGGTGTCGCAACCGGGCTCCGTCCACCATTCACCTGCAATGCGATGGCAGGGTGGTGTCTTTCGAGCTCTTGGGGACCAGTTGTTATAGCAGATGTGGGTGTGGAAATTGATTGGCGACGACGTTTGGTTTCGCAAAGGTAGCGGCCGTGAGTCTAACTCGTAAAGTAGAGGCTGTTGTGTGGGGGAAGTCGTTGTCGCTGCGCTTGTTTCGAGGTAAGGGATTCGTGCGACTCTCGTGGTCCTGGTTGCTTTCCGTGTGTCTTAAGCCTTGTGTCGTGTGACAAATTTGTATGCGGTGTTCGGTTGGAGAATGATGATGTGTCGCAAGGTGAAGTGTTCTAGCGAGGGTGATGATGTTCTAGGTAGTGTAGGGAGTCCCTGGGGCCACTGCATTCGGGGAGGGGATCAGCACCCGCCCGGGCGTTTCACAAGGGAAGGGAAGCGCTCCCTTATCTTATCAGCTGTCGTGGCACAGGGGCAATTGCCGTTGGTGCAAATTGTTGGTGGGGTTCCCTTTCCTTACAATGCTGGGGAACGGGCCGGACCCAGACTTATGACGCCCCCTGGACGTTGCTGCCAAGACCGCCCCAGTGGACAACTGAACGCCATGAAAGTTGACGTCGCGTCGTATTTTCGTCTCCCAACACCATCAACTGTCAGATTCCCAGCAATTGAAACCACACCGAAATTGATCAAGATGGGCTTGGTAGACTATGGTTCCGACTCGGACTCGGATTCCGAACCCGTTCAGCAGCCAGTAGCGCCCACACCTGCACCCGCCGTGGCACCCTCGACGACGAAGAAACCGTTCCAAAAGCTCATCGACCGCTCCGGCTCTGGCTCAGGCAAAATCATTGTCAACCTAGGCAGCGCAGGCACAGATTCCGAGTCAAAACCGACAGAAGATGAACCACCAGCAAAGCGGGCCAAGACAGTTGGAGGAGGATCCAGTCGGTTCAGCAGTTTCGGGTCTTTTTTACCAGCACCCAAGAAGACGGCGCCCATCGCCAACACTGCTTCTAGATCAGTGCCAGCGGGCGACAACAGCAACAAGCCCAAGCCGATCGTAAACCTTAGAACTGGCGCAGAACCTGCTTTTTCCAGGACTGGCAATGGGAATGAGGGCGATGGCTTTGGAGAATCAGAACCGACGTCAGGGTCCGGGTTTTCCTCTGGACTCAACCTTCCTGCACCAAAGAAGACTCCGGCAGGGCCATCAATACCAGAAGGACAGAAACCCGAGGAAGAAGTCAAATTGGTTGGAAAGCCACTCACGTTCAAGCCACTTTCCGTAGCAAGGAAGCCTCAGAAGAAGAAGGCTGCTGTGACACCCAAAACACCAGCTACCCAGAGTGTCGGGGACAAGGCGGCAACAACAACGGCGCCAGCCCCATCGGCACAAGTCACAGTGGTAGCAGCGCAACCAGCAGCTCCGAAAAGGAAGCAGGTCTCGCTTTTCTCCATGGAGGAGGAGGAAGCCACCCCAATAACAACAACCACAGCAACAACATCAGCCACTGGTGCCTACGAGCCCCTTTTCACGGCCCCAGATCCTTCGACCAACTACGAATATCATGACAACGACGTAACAGGCGACTACGATTCTTACACCGCTCCTACCACCTCCACCTATAACTCTGCACCTAGTAATGCGAGCCACCAGCAGTCCCTCAGCTCCATAGCTGATGATCTTGCTTTGAACAAGACAGCACGCAGAGAGCTTTTTGGGCGACAGCGTGGAGGCAAGAATAGAGACGCTTTTGAGATTCCAGAAGGCGCCAAGATCGTAAACTTCAACATGGAGCAGGAGTATGAGCATAACAACGCGCTGAGGGCCTCTGGCGAGCAAGTTTACAACCCAGTGCGGTCGATTGCGCCGGGCAAGCACAGTCTCAGACAGATGGTCAATATGGCGCAGAGTAACCAGTCAGCGTTGGAGGATAGTTGGGCTCAGGGAAGGAACAATCGCAAAGACGCTGCGGGGAAGTATGGGTGGAAATGAGGCTGGTTTTCTCTGTTTCGAATATAACTTCCGGGATTTCCTTTTGGGTATTTGCGTCATTATGAAGGTCAGCAGTTTGATACCCGGGGGAATAGCAACAATTTACTGTGTTAGACTGCCTTAGCGGCTGGCTAGCTAGCATCGCAGTCGACTGGCACTCAGCCACCATCGCCGTTGTAACTATACCACAACACTCGCCGACAACCTATGTTCTAGACGTACCGGAAAACCAGAGATACAGATGTCCGATACATCGACCTACAATTAAGAGCCGCCTCGTTGTCGTGATGACAGTGATCATTGCATTGGAGGTGATAGTTTTCCCGTCGCCATAAAGTTGAAGCTGCCGTCAAAAACCTGATCAGTGGAATTGGCTGTCAAATATCCATTTTTTCCACGGTGACTAGTTCGAATACCCAAGAAAAGTGATGGGTAAATAAAACCGAACACGTCACAGTTCGATATTGCACCCTTTTGGCGTGCTCTCTCATGCGTCCGTGTGTCTCTTCCACGGTTTTTGACCGCAGTCGAACCACTTCCTGGATCAAATAATTCCGAGCAGGCCCTAGTGACGTGCTTCCAACGCCTTTCCTAGCTAAATCGAGCAGTTTTGGGCTGTCCATGTTCGGTTAGTTTTTACGACTAGTCATCGGTGCGCTCTTGGTCAGTTGAAAAACGTGTGCGATGGTGAGCTGAGGAAGTGGATGTGCCTCTCAGAAATATGGCAGAAAATCATCGTTTTGATGTTCTGAACATCTGTGTTTCTAGAGCTAGGAAGTAATTGTTGTTGGAGATTGCAATCATACGCAACAGCTTCGCGTCACGGGCTTTAATAGTGTCATCTATCGTGCATGTATCCTTTTTCTTTCTTGAACTTACATTCAGTCCCTACGTCTAATTTTCACAGTACAGTTATCCCCCAGTCTGAACTATCTGGTCCGAGGAGAACGCTTCGATCCTAGTACATGTCATTCGGTAAGAAAGAAAGAAGTGCAATATTTGTCCAACTCTTGACCGAGTCACTGTTGTACAGCTACTCTGGAGAAACGTATGAACCAACCATCTCATGGACCTTAATCCTACCTGTCACATTCTGTCACGGTAAACCAAAATATCTTCTTCCAAATAAACGGATTACTTGCATGAAACGGCTTCCAGCAGCTGATTCCGTTCTGGTAGTCAAGTATATCCCATGCTGTCAGCTATTGTCAGCGGCGTCTGCGTGTGATACCCTCAGCTATCACGCTGACGACAGCTGAACCTTAAGAGGGATGTTCTATAGGAATAGCGCAGCAGCTCGTAATCATGGCCTGGATGTTGTGTAATGTTCTGAGACGCTGACGCTGACCAAGGGTAAGCAATGTATGAATTATGTTTTGTGTTTTCCTCTCTCGTTTTTACCTCAGTCCGCCATTTGCTTTCTGCCAGTTAGTCAGAACAAGTGTCCCTTGAACATAATCGTGAGAGCCGGAAATCGGTCACGCTGTAAATAACTCCCGGTCATCTACAAAGAAACATGTGGTCGAACGAGCAGTAACAGCCCATAATCATCTACGAAAGACGAGGATACCTCTAAGCATCAATCGTCATCTAGGGCAAGCGAATCGATACGTTTCCAGCCTCAAAGTCAACACTATGGGATATCCTTCACAGCCCTGGCAGTCTACTGCTACTGACATACTCCATCATGCCTTCTAGTCCATCTCAACTAGGTTGCTAGCTCCTCCACCGTCCCATCTGCGAGCTGTATCGCTCCTTCTCCAACAAAATCAACACGGTCTATAAACCGGGCACTGTCGCAGACCTCCTTCCAACAAGCAGCCGGATTGAAGCACGCCGGCAACATAGCGCAGCGGTTAACCGTGAACTATCCCAAACCTCAAGATGTCATAGAATTACTGTAAAAAGTGACCGAACCGCGAATCAAACACTACAACACATCCAAAGGCCATGGAAAAGGCGTCTTATAGATATAAAAAGGTTTTTAAAGTGACTACAATAGCAGCAACAATAACACATGCGTACTAAGGTGGTTGAGGTTTGCCATGCCTTCTTATTTTTGCATTACCGAACAATAGTTTCAGCAGCACTTGCGGACCTCACACGAGACACTGCAAATAACTAGTTCTAGTCATCGCCACTGTAAGCAACCCCAAACTCCCGCCGGAGCTCGTCCGGGTTCAACCACATTACTCAACTCTCCGCCGGCAACAGATCTGTCATCTCTATCTCCAGTCTCTTCTATACCGTGTCAAAAGCTTGTGTCCTCGTCATACGATCACTCAGCCATTGCCACCGCCGTCACCCCTTTACCACCACCCATTCAACATAAACTACATCCATATCCCTGCCAGCCAGTCAGCCTATGATACCTAGCACACTCACCAAAACCGAAGATACGTGACAGTGAACTCCGTCCTGGGCAGGAGGAGGAGGAGACGTATCGAAGTGAGGCTGAGTCTCCTCACCGCTTACATACCTACCTCCATCTCTAAGCTGTCTTGATTGGGATCTTTCATCTCTTCATCCCTTCTTCGAGGGTCCATTCTACCCCATGCTTGATCTTTTGCCCAGCCAGCCAACAAGGAACACTATGTAACACAAAACAGATCGGTGTAGAGTACAATACATAAAACCCTTGATCCCTCATCGTCCTTGCCTATAACGGTGTAAATTATAGGTTCCAGATAAGCGAGAAAATAAACTCAACCGCCGCAAAAAAAACGAAACGAAACAAAACGGCACCAAACGAAACAAAACCCGAACAGAAACATGACATGCATGTATGTATGTAAAAAGGCCTGCCAACAAGCGGAGCGGGGAGCCGGATGAACGGACGAGGAACCGAGGCGGAGCGTTATGGGAGACGACACCACCATCCCGGTTGGCTGGTTAGCTCGTTACATAGTTGGTTCGTTGGTCGGACGGTTATGGTAAGGTTGTGAATCTTGCGGTAGATGGATGGACTCACACGAGAGCATGACCCGTAGTCCCACAGCCCACATAGCCCTAACGTATTCGTATTTGCGCAAGCTGTTCGATGATACCTAAACCTAGCAGATCCCTTTCACTCCTCAGCCATATTGTTTGTTGATGGACGAACATGGTGACATGCCGTGACAGACTGCAAGAAGATCATTCGACTGTACCATAGTAGCTCGGAGAAAGTTGCATGTTTTCCGGGCTTTCCTGGCTCACAGCAGCATGGGTCAAGCCTGGGTAGAATTCCCGGAGCGAAAGCCACAGAAACTCCTTGTTCGTACCTATCCAACGGGTAGCCAACTCCCTCCCTCCCCTTTCAAGACAAGACAGGTAGGCATCAGCTGACGACATTCCGTTCGTAAAGGAATCATATGTACTGTGTGTACCGTAGGTGAGCATATGTCTGGCGTAGTGTACATATTTGGCCATCCACCATCCATCATCAGTCGGTCTATCAGTCCAGCCTGTCCATCAGGGTTCACAAACTCTTTCTTCTTCAAAGAAGGACACCTGACCCAGCATCAGCACATATGTTACCCACCGGGTCTCCGACACCGTGCATACAAATCGAACGAGCCGTCCCGCCGAACAACGAACGGAGGTTTGGGCGTTTGACCCGACGATGGGATGTCTTGCCTATTGCCCATTGGAAACAAGTGTCCCGCTAGAGACTACTAGCACGACTAGGTAGAGGCGAGATGAATTCCTAATGGTTGATCCAGTTTACCTACTGCGCCTACTGCGTTTCTCCCACATGTCCTCCGTAGTTTGGTTCACTTGTGTTTCAGGATAGGGGGAGGCTGGTGTGGCTGTTTTACTAGTGTAGTATGCACCTGCCTGCCATGCATGTAGATCAAGGACCCTTTTGTTCAGGACTTTTTAGGTTGTTTACACTACTCCTGGGCCATACTCCGCAGTCTCAGACCTCCCATGGTGGGGCACAAAACGAACCGAAGCGACGAACAAAAGTGAGACGCTTGAGACATCCGGGAGAGAGAGAAAGAAAGAGAAAGAGAGAGAGATCTGAGACATCAATGCAAAGCTCTGGATATCGCCGTCCATCGGCTTTCACTAATTTAGTCTGTTGACCGAGGACCAGACAGGTCCGTGAACAGCTGGAAGTTTGAATATACATTCATACTGTCCTCGAATCTCTCTCTTGAACCCCGGAGTGAGACATGCGGACGGGATAGACCAGATACACTGTGTGTATGCAAATCATGCATATATCATTTTGTGGTGTACCATCAACTTTGCTCAAGGTTAAACTCGGTGTGGTCCAATCCGGTAGTGCCGACATCGACCCTAAACAGGCCACCGCCATACTTCCTGCTCGGGGTCCCCTCCTCGCTGTCCTCGTCCGCGGCGCTGGTGATGAACAGCTCGGTACCCACAAATTCAACGCAGGTGATGTTGTTGGTCGGCAGGATGATTCGGCCCAGGATCTCCCCAGCCGGGGAAATCTTGATGACGGAACCGCCATCGTACAGGGCGTGCCAGATGTTACCATCCTTATCGACCCTGAACCCGTCCAAGTGACCCTTCTCCTTGTGCTTGTAGTGAACGCGCTTGTTGGAGAGGCTGCCGTCCTCGGGGTTGTAGTCCCACGCAAAAATCGTGTTCTCAGGCGTGTGAGTGAAGTACATGGTCTTCCCATCCGGAGACCAGCCAATGCTGTTGGGGATGATCAAGCCTGACTCGACCTCTTCCCTGGACTTTCCGAGGTCGAATCGGTAGAGGGATCCTATATCCAAGCAAATGACATGTCAGAATCCACAATACTTCGGGACAGAATAAAAATAAAGAGAAATCGTGTCATGACGGCCCAATTTTGATGTACGGCTGTCACTGTTGCTGTTGCTCTGCTGTTGTGTTGTGCATAACAACAGGTCCAAGAGACCCGCATCCTCCACAATGGGCTCCATTGACAGCACAAGCGCGTCACATCGAGCGTCCGGGATGTTCCACATATCACCCCTTGACAGACCCAGGGTCGATTGCCGAATTGGACCTTTAGGCTGCCACGTGGGAAGGAGATACTGGCTGATCAAACAGAAGAGGGACTTTTGAACTTTTTTTTTTCTTTTTCCCCTCTTTCACTCACCTTCGGATTGCGGCTCACCAACGTGAAAGTCATTCATGGTGCCAAGCCAGAAACGACCATGTGGATCAACGGCACCGTCATTGGATCTCATTCTGTCGGGCTCGCCGCCAATGCGGGTCAAGTAGTCATACTGACCCGTCTTTCGGTCGAGGAGGGCAATGCCATACTTGAGCGCCACTAGAATCTTTTCCTGCGGATCCTGACCCTGGATGTTGGCCGTGACACCAATCGGTGAATCGAGCTGGAGGGTCTTGAGCGAATCTGGCCCTTCCGTGACCAAGACGGTGTGCAGTCGCTTTTGCTTGATGTCGACAAAGCGCAACGTCTGGGTGCCCTTTTCGAAGTAGGGTCCCTCTCCAAGCTGGCAGTGCAAATCCAGATACGGCTCAGTAACGTGCCACTGCTGTACTTGGTTCTGGTCGGCCATGGTCGCGTAGTTTGACCAAGTTCCGAGAGAAGTCTTGGCGGTGGTTGGGAACCTGAGACGGTAGTGCGGTGGGTGATGCAGGCAACTCCTAGGAAAGGATCGTGATGCCTGTTGGGCGGAAGAAGAGGCAAGTCCAGAGGAGGCGGAAGTTCCGTATTGAGACCCAGTTGAGACCCAGTTGAGCGGATGCGGTGACGAAGCAGGCGGGACTAGTGCAGCATGTGCTTGACCAGAATCTGCTCGCTGGAGCTGTCGGGGCGACTGGCGTTGACGATGACTGGTTGCCGGACACGAGCGAGTTGCAGCCGGAGGCTATGGCACGGCAGCTACACCGTACTAAGTGGGCGTTTGGCTTGGTGTCTGTCACTCACTTGTCAGCGCGCATGTCTACCGGAAGTCTCGCCGGGCGGTTTGGAGAGCCGGGGATGTGTCGATGGCTCAGGATGTCAGTCAGGATGGCCGACATGGCTCGCTCGATGGAGAGAGTCGGCCGCAAAGGAGCGGTGTGTGTGGGTTTTGTACAATACAACTCAACCTACATGCGTACTTGCGTTACAGAGTCTGCGGATGCAGGCTGATCAAACTCTTGTTCATGCACGTCGTCGTGCTTGCAGATGAGGCGACGGTTTGGTTCTCTATCCAGGTCCAGCTTCAGCCGGAGTTTGTGTAGGTCTTTTATACACAATAGTAGAGGCCAAGGTGTTTGTTGCCAATAGTTCTGACGTTGTCGACGTCCATCGAGTGGGTCGCCGCAATGCGGAGCAGCACTGAGGGGGGCCGTCATAGACTGCCATTCAACGGGCCCCCTCCGCACCAGATCCCTTATCAGGCGTCCCGGCTTCCGGAAATCGGGCCTGGCATCCGTACACACGCGAGCGAGCCGGCCGCCAAAATTGCGCGCTGCGGCTGTCGAGGGCTGCGTGTGTCTCGGTCCAGAGGCAGAAAGGTTGTAATGAAACCACGCGCGCACTGCGCTGGTGTCACGTCGGTTGGATCGACTGTTACGATGCCCTCGGTTGCGCTGCCAAAGGAGTGCTGGAGTGCAGTCCATGGTGTTGTCGGTGGGTGCCGAAAGTGGAAAGGTTGAAGATTGGTTGGTTCCTGTCCGCTGCCGGTCGTGGACAGGTACCCGTAGCTTAGGGTATGTACCTATACTACCTGTACGACGCTAGTGCACCTACAAGTACACTAAGTGATCCAATGTGAGGTACCTTCCATGATGGCACTAGACATTGCTGCCACTCGCAAAGGAGGTGTAGTGTATATACTGTAGTGCCTTGGCGTTGCGGCAGCTACCCGTAGGCCATGGCAGGAGAAAGGAAACACCTCAGATGCTCCTTCGTCCAGAGACAGCGACTTCCAATTTGTTTGTTGGCAGCCTGAAAGAGATGGAAGCGCTTGCAGCGCTTGAGGCCCATCGATCCAATCAATCCATGCTCGGAGACAAAATAAAGTGAAGGTTTTATGAACTGAAGCGAGGAACAACAAGAGATCAGGTGGCTCACCTATTGGCTGCAGTACTCATGCACATGTTGAATCTCGCGATAAGTCACTTCCAAACGCACACTTCAAGGCATTTCCCAAACGAGCCGATACTGCATGTCAGGGCGGTCGTTGAGCAATCGGATGTCGGCCATGAAGCATCATGATCCTGAGTAACCCTGGTGCCTCGATTGCAATTGCCAATCCCCGACATCCAAGACGTGAAAGCCTCATCCAGATCGAGGAAGCCGACCACTAAGGTATCTTCGAATCGGAAAGTGTTGTCGCGTGTCCATCCAGCTCCAGTGGTCCTGTCGTTTCAGCGTTACAGCCAACACAGACATCAGTCAGTTTATGACAAATGTTACGGTAACGTACGTAATGCGACATCCAGGTCAAGACACTCGAATTAGTACAATAACATGTCTTGATGTTGCTCGCCCTGCACATTTAGGGTTACCAAAACGGCCTTCTGAGCTGTTCATGGTAAATGACTCACAGCGTAGAGTTAGTCCGGCGTCCAGACACTACTCTTCACCATAGATGGCGGAAGAGACATATCCTTCATTCTTCATTCATGGTGTGGCCTGCCTTGGTGTTTGTCGGTACATAAGAAGCATCACGGCAGGGGGCCTCTGTTCGCCTATGCATTTGATACAGTTAAAACTCCCGTCATTGCTAGACGCAGGATAGACAGGTTCATCGACCGTTGAGGAGCCCTGGTCCCCAAGACAGTAACACATGATCGACCGCCGCTGCATGCACTATATGCCCCGGTCAGCTTCTAGGGCTTCGATAGGCCCAACGAGTAAGGCAGATGCGGGTAAGGCCCGATGGTCCTGGCCTTTGATGTCTTCCCTTGTCCTTGATCCCCTAGCGCAAAGTCGTTCAGTTGGAACAGCTCGTATACGTTATTAATTTCTGTTATCCGTCGCATTGGGGAAAAGAGAAGGTTAGTCGTAACCGAGGCGTGGGCATTCAACAAGCAAACATGGTTTCATCATGAATTTGTGTGGGCAATCTGAGTGGTCTTGAGGACAAGTAAGGCATTAGTGGCCAGTACTTCTCGTGCGCACTCACCTTCGGACTGTTGTCGCCGACTTGCTGGTGCCTAGCCGCAGTGCGAACTTGAAGGGGCAAATATGAAGTGTCATCGGAGCACATAGAAATCCTCTTACCTTTCTCCCTCCGAAAACCCCACGGAAGCCTCTGCCGGCTTGGTGCTTCCGGGTGGAAATAGCGTCAATGGCGGTAGTGTAGATGGACCTGGAAAGGCGGTCAAAAGCTCATTGTCGAATCGGAAAACGCGCCAGCCCTAGGCTCTTTTGCTTCTGGGGAAGAGATGGGGCAAGGTATTGAGCAACAGCAGACTCATCGTTGTCCTTCGTTTCCATCCGTCGTTGATGTCATGAATCGGCAAATTTCAAAGATACCAAGTGTTTCGGTAAGTTGATTCGAGATATTCGCAAATGACGGCACCAACAACTTTCGCCATGGGCAATAGTGCAAATAAGTCAAGTTGCTGTCTGAATTCCATGTCGTCACTGTGTCGCCATGCCAGGTACTAGGTTGACCGTGCAAGTAGTACAGTACAGATTCTAGTAAATGCAACTAATTTGGGCTTTCTAGGTACCTAGTAGGTAGTCTCAAAAAATATTGCATGTACCATTATTTTGAATTTGTCAGGGTCTTAGTCAGGGGCACGTCAGAACACTTCAATTGCATTTACCAAGTAACTCTGTATAGATTTGCGTTTCCCGGGGCTTGCAACTACTAAGTATTTCGCTGTACCGTGTCAGACCTGACAGGGCCCGTACACCAATGAAAGCCCCAATAGACGCAGGCTACTTAAAGTATGTAGTACCTAAGGGAAGTCAGAATGCGGGGATCTGTACATCCATATGCCATGCTTGTAAGCTGCAGCACGTTCCCGCTTCACCTTCAGCTCTTGACAAGTTCCCGTCAAGGGAGAAGAAATGGCGACGAAGTCGTCGGGCGTGGCCTTGTATCGATACAGCTCCCATCTGTTTCCTCTGGCACTCCAGTCTCGACATTGGACATCCCGCGTTATTGAAACCGATATCCTTCAACGTCCCGTTCGCCCCAGAGACTCGACTCGGCAACAGATGCCGTAATTTCGGATTCGCAAGACGTCAGAGCCGCCGGCGTCGCAATTTAGTTGTGAAGGGCTGGGCCTGCCCGTGCTTCCTACTCAGAACGATGGAGTGATCGCAAGGGGAATGCGGAACCCAGGAGAACGGATCCAAATTTGACAATTTCGTCTTTGGGCCAGTAACCACGCGGGAATCTGTTGTATTGGACCAAATATCGATACGCCGACCTGGATGGGATTCTGGAGGAATCACCTCATCTGGTCACACTGAACAAGTGCGCGACCCAGCTCGCAGCAACTATCCGACGTTGAAACGGGCAGAGGCATGAAGAGCAACGAACCAGTCTGTGCGTTTCGAAAGTCACCGAAAACCGAGTTGACTGAGCAGCTCCATCAACGCTGTCCTTCCCTTCATCCGTCCCTGACGCCAACAACACGATATCAAAAGGAATGTTTACACGGTACACCTCCTACCCAGGCTCGCCCGGCGGCACCACACCATATCTCAAGCATTGTCCAGTGTGAACGAGGTCGCATGTTGGGCCGCAGAACCTAGGAAACCAGCAGAAGCCTCATTTTAGATGTACAAGGAGCAAGGCCAAAGTCAATTTGAGCACGGGATATGTCCAATTTGCTACGCTACCAGCAGTGTACGCCACTGATCCTGACGGAGGGTTGCAGTCAACGTATTTCGCAACCAACCATGGCCGCTCAAGACACAGATGCCATCATGTACCTGCCGTTGAGTACTGTATGGATGTGGAGGTACAATTTCGAATTGACAATCCCCAACAGAGTCAGCCATGGTACGGTAGCAGCCCAACCAGAGGAGTTTGATATCTGCAAGACAACCCAACATCTGGATTACCTGGCAGTTGTTGGATGTAGGAGGCGTGTCAACGCAAGTTCAGGTGTCACCTCGAGGCACGTTCAGTTGGCGAGTTGTTTGTTCGGATTCGAGACTGAAGCCGTAGCTAAACATCGGAAGCACTCTCTGGGTTCGGAGCAGAGACGGATGCAACGAAGATGGTGCGGTGCTGTCGGAGGTGTTCATGAAAGTTCCAAACGCCCAGCCAAGGTCCCCACTGCCCGTGCAAGGACAGACAGAAGCAAGGGGCATCCCCCAAAACTGACAACACCCACATTGCTATGTACTACTACCTTCAGTCTTGGAGGTCGGTTCTGGCATTGGCAGGCACGACGGAGGATGCTCCTTATACTACACTCATCTCGGCCTCATCTACGACGAACATTCGTGGATGGCATAGCGTTCAGGGCAAGGCAGCCCCAGCCCTTCCACACTGCAATATTGGACTTTGTGGGCTTGGCACACTTTCCACAATTTGCACCTGTCCATTTCCACTTATTCACCATCCAGCTCGATATCTCCATTGGCCTCCAACCAGCAGCTTGGCGACGGCATCTGCAAAATGGAGGTCAAGCTTCTTCACCTTTACTTGACCTGCTTGGCTGAGAGATCCGACACTGGATGGTCGGCCATCTAACAAATGAATGTATCGTGCATTCGACCTCCCCCCCTCCCAGTGCAGCTTCACTGTACTGAGGTGTCAGACAGCCCAGATGCCAAGAACGGCCGCTTTGTAAGGACCATTTTGGAAGATGGAGTGTCGCAACAATCGAGCCAAACTGACCACTCAAGGCACTCCACAGAACCCGATCTGGTAGCCACATCACCATGACAGCCTTTGAAGCTACGCGGGCTGCTACGCTACCTGGGCCCCGGCCCCGTACATATATACATACCGGACAGGCAGAGTGACACGCCTACCCGACCCTACAACTCCAAAACCTCAGGCGGTGCGCCCACGATCTCGTGCCTTATTTGACCACTCTGGCGAACGACATTTTCGCGTTTATTTTGGGTTTGGTGGCTTGCCAGGATCAAGTTAATAAAGATACAGGCCCGTAATTTGTTCGGGATGGCATCAGCCGCTGCAACTGGACATGACTGGCATCAGGATACGCAGCACGCACCCGTCTGCTGCCATGCAACATCACCTCACATCATTCTCCTGGAGAGATACCTCCGAGGCTCTGTCGTCTGTTGATCACCTCCCGTCAGCCGGCATGTTCAACACCATCAGCTCCGCCCTGTCGTGTAATCCCTTCTTTATCTCTCCTTGGTGAAGCTTCCCTACAAAACAAGCTGCCCGCCGACCCCAGATTGGTCCATGCAGCCGCCGCGACTTTGTCGAGTCCACTGGAGCCACTCAACGACAACATTCTGCGCGCAAAACCTGACTACGCCGTACAACATGTAGGCGGTGGGTCATGCGAACCTCTTTTTTCTCCGTGGGCTTTGCACTTTGCCCGCTTACAGATGGCGGGTCTTTTGATAATCTTTGGATCTCGGGAACATCTCGTGGCGAGCCAGAGTCGGGGTGAAATACCCAAGAGGCCAAGGAGGCCAAGTGAAATCATAAGCACAAAATCCTCTGTCTGGAATAGGATCGTCGTATCGCATCGTCCGCCTCAGTCACGCACATGAAGCAGGGTGTAAGGGACGAGCACCTGCTTTTCCCCGGGAAGCTTGCTGGGTTCTCACCAGTGGTAAATCTCTGTGTGGATCGCTATGGTTTATTATGCGCATCATCGCTACCGTTCTCTCCACCCGTGATGACCTTCGGGATCGCGACATACGTACACAGTATGCGCCATGGACTGGTTTTTTTTTTTTTTTTGACTGCCTGCACGGAAATTGCTTGACTGTTCACACGGAACCCTTTCGCTCACGCGAGATGCCGCAACTCCAAGGACCCTCGGGCTGTTGTATTTTTGATACGCGGCAATACCAATACGACGTCGCCAGTTCTCTTATTGTCTCACATATAATGTCTGCCACACCTAACATGAGCGATACCGGGAATCTCAGCCTCTCGGTCATCCTAAAAACGGCACGGTGCGCGTTAATAGCCAATCCAGAAATTTCTTCAAAAGCCATACCAATGCTCACCTCGACTCCTTTGCGGACGACCCATCGTCAGCAATGAACGCAAGTTGCCATTTTAGACTAGCCGCCTAGGCACAGTACCGTCACGGGCTTTCAGGACTAGCATTTGCCGCTGATGCGAGCGATCCACTACCAACCCAGTCGCTTGGGCCGTGTATGCTCGGTCACGCCAAGAGGGTCTTGGTCGTGCTGTGTGGATGTCTGAGCTTTTGGGCCTCATGGACCTCACCACATGTACACTATTATCGTGGTGGAATCACGAAACAGTGTCCGGTTAGCCCTCATTGATCCATCCACCTCCAGGCCGACATACCCATGCTACCCACAAGGTGGACTCTTTGCGAAAAAAAACGGCCAACAAAAAGGGAAGTGGAAATCCGAGCAAGATCATCTGAGCGAAAATGGAAATACGCCAACCGGAAGTGCTAGGTAACATTGAGTCTGTCAGTTTCCCCAGGAGGATCGTTGACAACAGCCCTGTCAAGACTTAGCACATACCTACCAAGCGACCATCACTTCAAACTGACATGGCTCTTACAACCCCTGCTTTTCCTCTGCGTTGCCGTACCCCGGCAGCTACCTATCCACTCGCTGCCTGCTGACTACTATGGTACTGTGTACACTACGATTCCGCCATTGTCCCCGTGTTGACTTGTCCACCCATCGGAACACACTACGTACCAGTTCTAGCACGACCACCCAGCAGATAAACAGCAACTTGAATAGAAAGCGTTGAACAACAGAAGCATGGGTGGACAATTACAGGCTCCGGGACATGCTGATCACTGTGGTCCGCGGAACTGAGGTACCCTTGGAACTCACACGTCAACTCAAGGGCAGTGGCTTGTCTCG
The DNA here is from genome assembly GCF_000213175.1 of Neurospora tetrasperma FGSC 2508. Taxonomy (NCBI): domain Eukaryota; kingdom Fungi; phylum Ascomycota; class Sordariomycetes; order Sordariales; family Sordariaceae; genus Neurospora; species Neurospora tetrasperma. The sequence continues at coordinate 3,246,387 of NW_009799101.1, forward strand.
TGGGACGACCTATGCTCCCTTATCCACGGCCTCTGCTCTTGAAGTAGAGCAACAGTGGTCCAATCAGAGCTATATAGTCTGTCCCGCTGGCGGGGACCTTGAAGCGCGATTTTGCCTCAATCTGAACCGACTCTTGCTTCACCACCGTTACGACATCCCGACTACTCGTGAAGCCAGCGAGCATTCCACCAGAGGCAAACAGACTATCCCAAGAAGCTAGCAAAACTTAGGGATCTGAAAGGAGGCTTCGTCTTGACCTACGCCCACCTAAACGGCGAACCTCTAGCGCTACGTGGTCTCCAGGACCATTCAGCGGGCGAGTCTCCTCCTGACGACGTTGAGTGGTCCAGAAACCTGCATACCATCCCACCTTGTCACCGCAACTACTCTTGCATCGATTACCCACCGGGACTGCTGGTCTACGCCTGTCATTTTTTTCTCTACTCCGCTAGGGGCCCCTCGAGCTATCCGCCGGACTACCCTCCTGTCGAAGTAGTCCCCGCTCGCCTCCACCCGCTGCTAGTCTCTTTGGCTCTTGTCTCTACGCCAGCTTTGTCTCTAAAGCTTGACAACTTGGCTGACACGTTGGTTGTACGGGCCTCGAACACGTACCCGACATCTTGCAGCTCATCCTCTGTGTGCGTTTGCCGCTACTGCAGTCCGGAACCGATACCGTCCTCGCTATTCGAACGTGGAGCTGGCAGTACTTCCGAGTCGGGTGCCACGCTCTTTTGCAGCATAAAGACTCACTCATCCGTCGCACCAGCCGCTAGCAACACTCTCTTCCCCAACAAAGGTGAATTAATAAACCATTCTATACAGTACCACCGTTAAATCCGTCAAGCTGGCGATCCAAGCCCTTTCCCGTCCCCAAGAGCCTCCCCGGAGGTGGCTCGGCGCGGACTCTTCAGACTCCATCTCTTCCATCGCCTACAGCTTTGGGTCTTCGAGCACGACTATTGGACACAACGGCTTACCAGGTGTCAGCTCCGGGTTTATACTCGCTTCACAGGGTTCCAACGGCGACAACGGTCGCCAGTATCATGGTGCTGAAGATCAAAGAAGCGAAGGGGAACAGGCAATGTCACAGAGGGGTCCTACACCTCACCTTTCCGCGCTCACATCGTCGCGTGACGTTCACTCCCCGTCGCCGTCCTACCGAGCCTTTGGTCAAGATGGACCGAGTCATCAGCATCGTCGTAACCTAAGCAACACCTCAATGGCCAACGTCGACGGAAACCACACTCAAACAGGATCGAAAACTTCCGGTGTGCACAACATTCTGAACCCTTCGGAACCCCAGGAGCGTCTTCCTACACCCGCCCCATCTCTCCCGTTGCCTTCTGTCCAAAGGGGGAGCCCACAGGCAACCATGAGAATGGGCCAGTACCCAGCTGATGGCTCGCCATCTCGCTTTTATGGTTATCAGACGCAAAGTATGCCCGGGTCGCGAACTACTACTCCAGTTCCCGCCGCATCCTCCATGGTGCCTCCTCCGGCTTCCGAAAACGAATCTCCTATCACCAACCATCCCTTTTCCATGGCCATGTCGAGGAGGATGTTAACCCCGAGGTCCCCAAGACCATCAAGCATGGGCCGCGGGACAACAAGGCCCATGGAAGGCCAACAGCTTCCAGGCATGCCATCCCATGTTCAAAGAACCCCAACGCCATCTCACAACACTTCACCACTCAGTGGCCCCCCAAGTTTCCCAGGTCCTCGCCCATTTTCCGACTCGCTACACGGACAGGGGGCTTCTTTACCTCCCCCGCCTGCGCAACCGACTACTGGAATGGTTGCTCCGTCATCCCAGCCGCTTCTGGGTCAAAGACTTCCGCCGCCTGTAACAGCAGGGCCGCTACAATCTGGCTCTCTTACTCGGGATCTTGCCGGAAGACCTGTTTCTCACCCGTCCTTCCCCAGTCCTCCAACCACGACTACTGGACCCGTATCAGGCGGGTTGACCGCCGCTTATCTGCTTCAGGACCGAAGCAGGCTTGCGGTTGATGGTCGACAGCACATGATCACCATTACACCATCTGTTGGCGAAGAAATTCTGGTCCCAGTAGATATCCATCAAGGCTCGAGACAGGCGGATGCAAAGCGACAGCGAAACGCGGGAGCCTCTGCGCGGTTCAGACAGCGTAAGAGGGAGATTGAGCGGAACAGGGAGAGGGATTTGCAGAGACTGGAGGTTGAGAGCCGGGAGTGGGCCAAGAAGATGCAGGATTTGACCACCGAGCGCGATTACTTTCGTAGCGAGGCAGAACGTTTGAGGAAGATTGTGGCTGGCATTCCTGAATTCAGCAAGCTGGCGGATCCAGCACAACCGACTCCTGTATCGTCGCCTCCAAGCGTACCCTCGTTTTCGGTCGAGAACAGCCCCCGTGCGGGACCGCTACCTCCACCGCAGCCGCAATCTCAACCCCCGCAGTCACACCAGCTTTCAAACACTTATACTCATTTACGCACCCGGTCGCATCCCGACAACACCCATTCATCTCCATACGACGAGTCCTTGACACTCGAGAGGCCCAGAAGACGGAGAAGGACTGATACAGAGCCGTCGCCCACTACTGGAGCTTACGCATATAACACGCCCGCTCCCATGACCATGCCCCAATCAGCCTTCGGACTGGCTCAGTCACCTCATCTTCCTCCTCCAAGATTACCCCCTCTTCGGGGACTTGATCAGCCTCAATCGTCCTCAACCCCGCCCCCTGCGTCTAATGGACCACATGCTGTCCCCTTGACTTCGCAAAGCCCATCAGGCGGTGCCTATCAGCCCTATCCTCCTGCGCCCGCTCCTAGGCCAGAGATAGGATGGGCTATCAGCCAAAGAGGCCCCCTCGAAGGTACCCATAGACATCCGTTGCAGGGGTCTCATGGTCATACTGACAGCCTACGAAGGCCAGTTGAGCAATGGAGGCATGAGCCGCATTCCAACCGACCTGCCGCTTAACGAGTGATCTCGGCCCAACTACACAACATTACGCTCTCTATTTTTGCATCTTTCTTTTGTCTTCTCCCCTGATCTAGAGTTATCTGAAAGCGAGCCCGGGCAACCGGCAATGGCTTTTTCCTTGATGAGAGCGTGCTTCTTTTCTTAGACTTTGTGTCTTGCTACGTTCGTTTTGTATCAAAATTCCATTTGTCATGTTGATTATACGTCGCTCCTTGTTTCACATTCATCATCACTACTTTTTTTCTTCTTTTTTTTTCTTTTTTTGAACCAAGCTTACGTTCGAGCGTCATACGGCTGGTCCTTACCGCTACCTACCGTTCGCTTACGCACCTAATCCTTCTACAACCACGGCTTATCAACCTACTAATCAGCCTTCGAATATCGCAGCTCCGCTGCTCCATTAGTCTGTTAATATCCCTGCCCATAACGGGGCTGAGAGGAAGTGGTCACGGGAACATGTCCCGTGGGTTTCTTAATTTGGTGTGCACACAGGGTCATCATCATTGGGCTGGTGTTTCACGGGGATTTGGTTTTCTTCATGTCCGGAGTTGGCGCTTTGTGTTTTTGGCCGTTCGTTATATTGCATCTGGACTTTTTTCCATTTACGGGGGACCACAGGGGTTATAATTTCTGTTGTTTTTAATGGGACTGGCAAATCACGGGTAGAACCCGTCTGGGGGGAATGTCAGGGGCTCGTGACTGTCTAGGAGATAGACGACCCTTTAATTGGCTAAGGCGGAGTTTGTTATCAAAAGCTACGTCGAGGATGGAGTGTGCGGTTCGGGAATAGGATAAATAAAGCTTAATAGTTGAGCAAAATAACGGGCTATTGCATGTATGTCTTTGAATGATGGCACTGTCTGAGGCCTGGATATGTGAAAATTGCGGATTCCAATGCGAAATCCATCCAAGTTTTGAAGAGTGATCAGATGTTCACACTCGCCGTCACATTCAGCTCCTCGCAATCGTCCTTCCAACCTCCGGCTAGGTTGGAAATGAAATGTGATATTTACACGTTATCCCAGCAGATATTTTGGGTCACGGAAGCCCGAACCTGATACACCATATTAGAAATGCGAATTCTCGATGACTCTCAGGTCGCATTCATCATTTATTAGCGATCCAGTCCCGTAACAGTGCTTCATCTCATCACACTCCAGGGGGCATTCACACAACATGTGGCACCCCTGGAATACACTGGTAAAATTGATAATCGAGATCAGAAACCAAAGCGTACCTCTAGGCATGACACCCGCTCATAAAGTGACATCATGGTCGCTTTAAGATTAGGTTTCAAAGCGGAGTCTGCAAGCGAACCATGAGGATGGGGCGACGGAAACGTGGAGGGCAAGGGGGGTCTAGATGGGTGGGCTACCGAGATGAAGACTACGTTTTTGCCGAGCACTAGAACTACCTAGATTTCTGTGTTACTCGGCCCCATTCATAAGCATTGTCAAAAATTGACATACTGTAGGTACTGTATGAGTTCTTCTAGACCCTCGATAATTTGCTTTGATGAACCCGACATGACCAAATTCGTCCGAGTGGTACCATCGATATATGCCTTGATTAGGGTTGTGTTGGGCGTCAAGGAGTTAGAAAAGGGAAATGAAGTGAGACATTGCGAATACCGTTAAAAAAAAGCAAAGCATTTTTGGAACTTGTCGGGAAATGTTGGCGTCGATGGCTTTCAAAGAAGCATGGAAAGGGAATTTAATTGTGTTATTCGGGGTGTTCGTAAGTCCCGTTCTGAGTCAATGCCCCTGATTAAGGGTACCTCTAGGTAAAATTTTTGGTACAGAAGGGAAAAAGATGTGTTTGAGGTCAGTTTGCTGATGGTTCAAGAAGTATTGAAGGCTACTGGATTTGACATATGGTTTCCTGTTCACCACATCTCACGTATCGTGACGCTTCGTGAAAGCCGTCAGAGGCTTTATCTCAGGTGTGTAGTTTGGACTATTAGGTGTGACTGATACATACTGTTCAACCCAGGACTTTATGATTTGGAAGCACCATCCAGAAGAGAGAGAGAGAGAAGCGTTTACCATTTGTCGCTAAGTAAAGAAACAAAAGAACAACTTCCTTGAGGCAGTGCAGATGACCTTCCCTCCCCCACCCCCTCCAAAAAAAAAGCATCGAAATCAACCAGTTAACGCCTTACGCCCTAGTCAACACCACAGTTGGTTGGTTGGTCATGGTCATGGTCATGATTGTTGGTGACGGGGAAGCTGAGGACCTATGTTGCACATACAGTACAGTGCACATTGCAGAAGCAAGGCTGTCAAGGAAGTGAAGCTACCTAGAAATGACCGCCAGTCAAGGCTAGCTGAATGGAAAGAAGAAACATGCCGATGATGACTGCGGTGGTCCCGCCGCGAAAAGGCCATGCGGTGACTCCTGAATTCCTTACGTGCATGATGATCTACCGCTAGGTTTTAGGCAGCCAGGGGAAGGGGGAAGAGAAAAGGAAAACGTCGGGGCTGTTGAATGGAAGGTTAACTACTACAAGGGCCGGTGAGCCAACGATATTACATACCTGGGAAGAAGAAAAGGGCGGAAAATGAGGCGGTGGCAATGGTGGTAATGTTGATGGTGGGAGTGGTGGAAATGGGGGGTTCTTTGCAGTGTTTTCTTACCAATCCATTTTTATTGTAGCTGTGATCCAAGTACACTTACTTGTGAATGAGTGATGTACACAAGAGCCTTTTTATCGGTCCAGACACATGCAACTTGCACTTGGACACGCTCCTTCTATCACCATCAGTATCCCGAAGTGATGACAATGTGAGGCTTTTCCGAGGGGTTGACCGGAAGAACATGGTCATGATGGGACACTCGCTCGCTCATCACATCAGGTTGTTTCAAGGACCAGTCAATGTACGTGCCTAATACCAAAACCTTCCCTAGGCTTCATTTCCACACCATCACCGTCGCGAGAGACTCTATTATATGGCGGGCGCTCCGCGCGCCCCAAGCGCTTGTTTACCCACACGAATGAGGTGTGGTTGGGATAAGCGCTTGTGAGACTTGCATGCATCCATCCCCTACTTTATGCACACTGCAGCTCATTCGTTTTCGGGATCTTGCCGCGACTGACGTACAATGTACCTCGTCACAAGTGGGCGGGTTAACTCCCCCGTCCTACCTAGTCCGGCCCCGGTGCTAGTCTCCGTCCCGCCTTTCTCTCTTGAATAAGGCTACGGAAGCTAAGCACGCGTCCTCGCAACTCCTCAACACAAAAGCCTCTGTTAAAGCACTTTGCCTCGCAGACCCCTTTGACGAGCTGCATGGGGTCCGCCAACGCGAAATGAAGGATGAGAGTGGTCATGAAGATCCGGGATATTGCCGGCAATACGTTCTTTTTCTTTTTCTTCTTCCTCTTTCATTTAATATGACCCTGCCCTGGGAACCTGGATAGCGACAGTAGATATATCGAACTTGCAGTTTGCATTTCGCACTATTGGTGCGAGGCTCAGCAATGTAACGGTCTGCAACATCCTCTGAATAGAGTGTGCATGAGGTACATAGAATGTGCAGACGATCTGCTTTTCCAATGTCCTGATTGATATGCAACCACTTGCTTTTCTTTTGCAACTCTGTTGCCAATTGCTCGTTGATGCCTTGGTTGATCAGTAGGTACCAATGGTACGATGGATGTGTCTCACTTCCCGTCTGGGGAAAGAGTGCGATCGAGAAAAGTCCGGCCGTCGCCCACAACAAGCACCCTTGATGATGATGATGATGAGGAGGAGGAGATGATTGACGGTCCTGGACCCGATATCCGAGACCGACATGGAGATGCTAGGTAACGATTGGGCATCAATTGGCATCAAAGCCCAATCAAGGTCTTGACGGATTGTTCTCGACCTCGCAGGATTTCTGTCCAGAGTGAGATGGATGGATGGATGTCTCGGACTGTCGACGCTGACCACGGTGGTATGTCGTAAGGGAGTATATGTAGAAGTACCTCGACACAGTTTCAAGACGGTGTACTACCCTCTACGTAGCGTAAAATGAAGGAGCCTCGAGCTTCGTTCGATAAGTTCTTTCCAGTACAGTATTGGCGCCATCAATTGTTACTGTTGAACATCGGATACGACTCCGGTTGCAAAAGTGGAAGTTGTGCGGAATTGTCCAAAGAACTTCTTCACCAGCGGAAGCAGCCGCGTCATGCGGAGAAAGAATCCCGTCTCATGACATGAACCCAGCGAGCGAGCGAGCGAGGGGGGAGAGGAGGCTACACTATTGCTGTTCCATGGCCATGGAAGCGGCCCCGGCGCTGATTGCCCTGGTGGTGTGGAGTTGGAGGATTGGGAGCACATGGGAGATGGGATGGAGGGTGGGGGCTGCGCTGAAAAGTGACAGGTTTTACCCTAACCCGGGTCCCAATGACTTTCCACGTGCGAAAAGGATCGCTAAGAAAAAATAAAAAAAATAAAAAACTGACGTGAAAGTTACGATACCAAAGTATTGTTACGGATACGCGATAACGCCAAAGAGGGTAATTTCAAACTTACGGATATGTGCACTGTCTTGGACACTGCCATGACTACTTACCTCTACCTATTAAGTACCTACTACCTAGTGGTGTATGTACACCTGACCACCAGCGACGACACTGCAGCGTCAACCTCACCATCTCACCTCCTCACCTGGGTCGCCGCACAGCACACCAAAGCAGCAAAGTCCGAATCAACTCCCGGAAAAAACTCACGGATCTACGGCACCGGGGCATTGAATTAAAGTAATCCGAGAGGCCACATGTTTATCGCAAGTGCGCGCCTGAAGAGGCCCTGAGCAAGGACCCCCCGTCTGGGTTGTCACAGACCACAAGCAGACCGCGGACGAGATCCTCAGTTTCATGGGGTCGAGAATCCACAGGACTACCGCCCTTTGAACCAACAACGGACAGAGAAGCAAAAGCAGCAGAACCAATGTCCTTTGACGGATTCAACTCACCGCCACGATCCCCCAAACGGCGAAGAATCTTGGCCTCTTACAACCCTGTTCCTGTCGCGCCTGCCAAAACCGATGCTGAGGCACTAGACGGTAGCAGTGCAAGGGGTGTTGGTGGGGGTAGTAGGAGCAAGCACCGCTCGCAGGATCCAGAGTTGGACAGGGGCCGGTCACGGTCAACTTCAGCAGCGGCTGAGCCTCCAAAGGGCAGCAGGACGGAGAGGGGTATCAGCCATGACCGCGATGATCCCATGACCGGCGTCGGGGAGGATGTCACTGATGGGGAGCGGGATGGTGAGCGTGAACGTGTGCGTGAACGCAAAAGGGATAGGGAGTGTGATGGGGACCAGGATCAGGACTCCGAAGGGAGGATGAGGGAGAAGAAGCCTAAGGTGACCAAGTTTCGATTCAAGGACAAGGATAGGGAATCACGGCGGAGGAGGAGGAGACGATCACGGTCGCGGTCACGATCACGATCGCGCTCTCCTAGATCAAACCGGCACCGTAGTCGCCGGCATCGCTCCGAGGAGGATGACCGCGATGGTCGGGGAAGGGAGCGGAGAAGCTCGAGGGATAGGAGCAGAGACCGGAACCGGGACAGGGATAAGGATGAAGGAACTAAAGACGGCGAACCCCGTCGCAAACACCGCCATCGTCATCACCACCGCCGGCACCGTCGCCATCGCTCACCTACCCCACAACAAGAGCTGCCTGATCATCTACAAGACCCCTTCGCCGAACCACCGCTGGATCCCGAAGCCGCTTTCCGCGAGTCTCTCTTCGACGCCATGGCTGATGACGAAGGAGCCGCCTACTGGGAAGGCGTCTACGGCCAGCCGATCCACGTGTACTCATCCGCGCGGGAACGGGTCAACCCTGAGGGCGAACTCGAGCGGATGACGGACGAGGAGTACGCTGCCTATGTCCGACAGAGGATGTGGGAGAAGACGCACCAGGGCTTGCTGGAAGAGCGGGAGCGGAGACAGAAGAGGAAAGAGGAAGAGAGGAGGAGGGAAGAGGAGGAGCGGAGGATCGCCAAGGAGATGGAGCTGAGCTTGAAGAGGGGAGAGGAGAGAAGAAAGAGGAGGGTGTGGAAGGACAGGTGGGAGGAGTATCTCAAGGCGTGGGGGGACTTTGCTGCTGCCGCTACGGAAGGTGGTGCGAAGATTGACGTGGCGAAGATTCCTTGGCCTGTCAACAGGGAGGTGGTGGGTGGAAAGATTGATGAAATGGATCCAGAAACGGTTAGGGCTTTCTTTGTGCACGGGATAGGTCTGGAAGAGTTGGGAGAGAAGGAGTTTGCGGCAAGGTTGAAGGACGAGAGAGTTCGCTGGCATCCGGATAAGATGCAGCAGCGGTTGGGAGGGGATGTGGATGCTGCCATCATGAGGGATGTGACGGCGATTTTCCAGATTGTGGATAAGCTGTGGAATGATACACGGAAGAGCTCATGATGTCTGATTTATGGTGGGATAAAGTTGCAAAGCATGGCGTTGTAAGTTTGCTGGATTTAGTACTGCGGTAGCTTCACCATATTCTCAGCGATCAGTCGAGTCCTACCTGGCTGATGTTGTGACGCAATGGAGCGCATGACCAAACGCGCTATAGCGATACAAATAATAGAACAATAACCTTTGACACTTATGATATACACCAGATCAGTTGGTAGAGACTGAATGGATTTGGTCTCGAGGCTGCCATACTCTTCTCCCCCGAGACACAACTCAGGGTTAAAGGTGCAGCTATCCAAGCGCAATGCGCAGGGTTATATATGGTGGTGTTGGAGTACTATATGGCGAAGGAATCAAGCCACAATCCACAGTAAGAGCGTTCTTTGAAGCACTGTGCAATGGTCTCTTACACAGTGGATCGCATCCCCAATCTTCCTCCTTCAGGGCCCATTGATCCCGTAAGGACAACAAAAATTGGCAGAGGTTAGCTGTGGCTGAGAGTAAGGCCAGCACTGTGATCAACAACGAAGTTTCCACTCCAGTCCACGCACTGCAGTCCCGTGAACGCCGCAGGCAAGGAACAGTGGATAGAAACCCACCTTTGTCGTTGCAATGGCTTATCTTGACGTGGGGCTCCACATTATTTTCTCGACCAGACGGGACCCTGCACGTCGACTTCATCTTCATCTGAAGTCTTCCGGCCCTTCATCCGCGACTGCGACTGCGACTTTGAACTTTGCTGCTTGAGTGCTGCTGCAAACTCGATCGCAAACTATCAATCACTCGACATTGCACCTTTTGTCGCTGTGACTCGGCCGGTCGCGCGCCTCGGTTGACTGTCCTGTTGCACTTTTTATTGCAAACTCTGGACTTGGTCGCCGACAGAATCCTGTATGTGTAAGAGTGGCCATCTCAATCATGGGCTCTGTCTCTCTGGACTCTGAGCAGGACCACCTCTTCTCCAACCTGGAGGAGGAGTTCCTTGCCGCCGAGGACAACGAGAGGGAGAACAAGAACGACGGTGTCGAACCTGACCTCGATTCGCTCTTTGGGGACGCTGCTGATGATGATTTGCATTCGCTCTTTTCCGAATCAGAGGACGACGACCAACACCAAGAACCACCATCACAGCATGCCTCAGGTCATGCACCAGAGCCGGGGCCGGCCGAGTTGACGCTGCCCCAACCATCAGCATCAACAACCACCGGCCCCCAACCAAGCCAACAACTCCAAGACCAAGACCTACCCACGCTATGTCCCATTGATCTCACACCTGACGAGCTCGAACTCCTCGAGGCCCTAACCCCGCCTTTCACGGACGGCCAAGATGACCTGGTTGCACAGCAAGAAGGACAATGTATGCCCAGTGCCCCTGATCCGCCTGCAAGTCCCTTTTCGCTTCAGGATGGACACACTTCAGGTGGCCCAGCGGTTAGTACTCAGACTCCTTCAGATTTACCCCCCGAGCCCGCCCTGTCGTTGGAGTCGTTGGATTGGTTGGGGGAGGTTACGTTTGACGACGCAGACATAGAGGCTGCTCTTGCGCAGATGGAAAGACCTGAGCTCTTACTGAACGGGATGGTTGACCAAGTCTCAGACCCCCAGCAGGGCGAAGGCTCTCAACAACAGCCTCAACAACAATCCATCTCGCAAAACCACCCCGAGATTCCTGCACAGGACAGTGTTCCAAATTCTAGTCCTCCTCTGGATAACAGCCTTCCACAAGCTCAAGAGCCTTATGCCGGTCTCCCCGGGGCCAATGCCTTACCACAGGCCAATGACCCAAACCTCCTCACTCCTCCTGCCAGTTCCCCGGAAAATACACCACCAGCTTCTGCGGACAATCAGTACATTCGGGTGAGCGAAATCCCCGGTTTTCGCTACGGTCACTGCTACACCAACCGAGGAGCAACCATTACAGGGCGTATCGATCTCTACCCGAACCAGCTCCCGATTCTTCTGGACTATATCACCCTTGGTAAGTTCTCACCCCAATCACCTGAACCTTGGTTGGACTCGTGCTGATATTTTCGCAGACCGGAATTCAAGATTGTCGATACTCTATCGACGCCTCGAACTCAATGACTGGCAGGGGAAAGAGCTCAACAAGGAGATGAAGGACTTTGTGCTGAACTCGGTTTTCCAGAGCCTTGTTTACCACAAGACCCAGGGTGATGTGAGGGGCATGAAGATTATGTTGGGAGGTGCCGCATATTATATGCTCACGACCGGTTGGGGAGAAAAGTGGTTCGGTTCGACAGAGTGCTATGTTTCGCCTGGAAATAGGCGCCAAACCATATGGCCCAGAGACTCGACCATGTAAGTTGTCAAAAACCTCAAATACCTCCTTGGTGAAGGACAGCTGCTAACTGGAGTTGATAGTATTATGGTCCACTTCATGGGGCTCCTCTATCGCATTGTTTACCAGCAACAAGTTTTCTTTCGAAAAAAGGAAAAGGACGCGGCAAGGAACAACCCGAGTGCCTTGCTGTCGCCAGAACCCTCTGAGGCATCCGTATCTTCACCCGCGCCAGTTGCCGAGTTGGAAGCGTTTTCACCGGAAGCAACCACTGCCTCGCCAGAAACGGGTTCTGAAGGGTCAGAGACATGCTCCGAAGGTGTAATGATGACTGCAACAACGACTTCTAGCACCAGTTTGCAAGCTGTGATGGAAAGTGTCGAGACTGGAGCGTCGAGTTCTTTAGAAATATCCGGCAACACGACTACAACACCTGCGATTGAGAATCCTTCCAATACCGTCACTGAGAACACTCTACCAGTGGAGATCGAGACCACGAGCGAACCCAAAATCACCGAAACTCCTGTATCAGTCTCCATCCCGGGGTCATGTACGGCTTCTGTTGGCGTCGTTACACCGGTTTTGGAAAGCACTGCCGTGGCTCCTGTCGAGACGAAGGTGCCAACCATCGCAACCAAGACCACTCAAATCGCCGCTCCTGCTCCCATAGCTGTCACTCCTACCATCACCGTTACTCCTGTTCAGACGACAGTACCAGGTAGCACAAGTACCACCACCCAAACCGTCACATCTGCTCCCACCCCAGTATGTATCAATACGAGCGTACCGAGTATCACAACCACCAGCACTACCCAAACCGATACTCCAATCCCCACAACCAACAACTCCACACCAACCGCGACCTCAACCGCTACCCCTAGAACCGACCAAGACCTGATTTTCACCGGCACTCGAAAGCGCACGCACGACGAGTTTGCCAAGGGCTGCGAGAAAGAAGTAGCCCAGCAAGCAACAACAGGTCCAGTCCCGGTCGCAACCTTCGTCCTCGACGTCCCCGACGACGCCGACCTGACCTACCACGTGCACATGAAGAATCGTTCGACCAACGAAGACATCAGCCCGCCCGTGACGTACCAGCACTCCCTCTCGCCCATTGTGAGAAGCGGGTTCTACACGTACATTATGAACACCATCGGGACCATCTGCGGCAGAACTAGCGTTTCTCCGTACATCCATGTCCTGTCGGCCGGCTGCCCACGGAATGTGAGAAGTGATGCCGATTGGGACTCGGTGGTGATGGATGTGTATAATCAAAAGTTGGTGGGGAAGGAGGGGCCTGTTTTGGTTATGTGTTATGTTTGAGGTGAAGGGGATAAGTCTGTCAGAAAGGGCGTATGTCAGCAGGGTATGACCGAGGAATTTCAGAGAAGGGGGTCGAGAGCAAGTTAGTGTTGTGGGGGAAAGAGCAAAAGGCAGACTGGCATTCTCCGGATCTACTGCAGTCCGACAAGTTTACGTGTCAAGCAAGGATTCATGTGTCCTTGAATGAAGGGTATTAGAGTTTAGTCTCTTTTAAAGGGAGGGACGAAGGCATGTTTGCAGGTTCGGCGTTAAGGAAAAGTGTCTTTATCAGGATGTCTGATAGTACCTATAGAAGGTGTGGGTTCTCAGATTTTTTTTCTTCTTTCTTTTTTTTCTTTTTTCTTTTTTGTCTTCCGGGGGTAGCTATGCTCTCGTTGACAGAGTTTTCTTCATCAAAGGAGCCAAGAGGAGTTATGGTTTGTTAGACATTTCTTTTGCTTTCACTATACCCTCAGATTAGATCAGTCTCTCGGATGAACAATTCACGTTTGGGTTGATAGTGTCATATCCTTCCAAGCGCTTGTCTTTCTCAACAGTGATTCAGTAACCTTCTCTCATCCCCTCTTCCTAGTAGCCCAAATCTTCGCAATACCGGACCATAACAAGCATAAGAGGAAGGTAGATGGCACTTCAGATTAGAACTACATCGAATATATATTCGGATCCTCCAAGCTCATATACTACCTCGTTCACATTCCGTAAACGCCAGTGCTCAAGAAAGCCTCCTTCTTCCCACAGCCTCCTCAACGAGAAACGCACTCAGCCCCATAGACAGCCGACGAGCCGACACCCAGTCCTCCCAGCGCAGTCAACCCCCACGCAAGAGCCGCCGATTCCCAATCAAACTCATCATCCGGCAAAACATCACCCTCCACAGCTTGTGCCTTGACCGCCGGTGTGGGCTCGTAAGTCGAGTCACTGACCGCATCAGGTACACCAGCCACCTCGTCAATGGTTCCCAGCTCCCGCTCCGGTGTCGGTTCTTGCTTGATCTTGCGTGGTCTCCCCTGTCTCCTCGGCGCTTCCTTCGGGCTAGTATCCGCGTTACCATTGGCACTAAGAGCCTCCGCAAGCTTCGAGCTAACGTGCTTGCCACGGTCCCTAAGCTTCATGGTCAAGCCCGAAGACGAGCTCGGGCGCGAGGGTTCGCTTTCCGAAATCGACTCGGAGGGTTCTGTGCTGCCCATTTCCACGGCCTTTGGGTTGGAAGCGGGGAGTTCCTTCCTTCCCGACTTCCTTCCGTAGAACGGTGCTACCGCCTTGAGCATGTGATCTACGTCCAAGGCGCGAACTGCCGCCCAAAGACCCAGGCTGAAGGCGCATAGGAGAACATCTTTGCCGGCGGCTGCGACGGCCGGGTGGTCATTCATTGAGCCTAGAATCTTTTCCATGGCGGTTGTGCTTCGTTCCCATGCTGATCGCTTTTCGATGTCGAAGGGGATTCGGACGCTGTGGCGGTGCTTGTACGAGCCGGGGAGGTTATCCCACAGAGCGGAGATGGATGTCTTGCCGTGTAGCAGGATGCTGGCGACAGACATGACGTTGAAGAGTTTTGTGAAGGAACTGTAGCTGTCGTGTGGCTCGGCTTGGATCTTTCCCCAGGACTTGGGAATGATGGCTGGCAGAACCAGAGGCGCAATAGACAATGCTTTGGAAATCGCAACGGCTGTAGGAAAGTGAATGGTTCCTGCGGTTCGGGGCGCCCAGAGCATAACCGCATAGTTGAGAACGAGGAGGATGTGGAAGAAGGCAGGCTTCGGGAACCAGTTGGCAGGTTTCGGTGGGAACGCACGAGCGAGGAGCTTCGATAGTCTACATGGTCATTAGTTACCCAGACTGTAGAATAGTTGGAAATACCAATCGTGAACCATACCTCGACATGTGGGTATTACCAATGGGCACAGGAGTCAAGAGCATAGCAACGTAGAACAAGTTCTGCGCAAAAGAGAGGTTTACCAGATGCGCAAGCAGTGCATACGCCCAAAGAAACGGGATCTTCCTCCTGCGACCTTCAACCACCAGCAACATGGTCCATGAGACCATTGCCAGGTCGAGCTGTTGTCCCCACCACAATCTCCGGGCTTTTTCTGCGATGATTTCGAGAGCATCGAGGTAGAGCGGTGTATCATTCAACCAAGCGCGGACATGTTCGGGTGTGAGGTTCTTGAGGCTGAAGCCACCGGATAGGGTTTGCAGAAGGGGGATACCTCGTTCGGATGCCCATACTTTGTATGAGATGGCCAGATACTCCAATCCGGACTTGATGGCAGATGCTAGACTCAGAAGTGACAAACTGCCGAACACTGTCACTAGCTTTTGTCGTTGCGATATCCGGCCACGCGTGTCTTGGGCTGGGCCCAGTTGGGCATACGATCGGTAGAGGCCCAAGCCGATGATGTAAGTGAGATAGATAGGGACTGTTATATGCGATGCCACCAGAACCAACGGTAGATACCTGCAGAAGTATCCAAGTTAGCTTACCTACTGTAACTTGGCTTCCACTATCTTGCTTTCACCAACGCGTAACCTCGGCGTCACTTGGGCGTATCTAAGTGATGGCGCATAGTCGTAACGTACCTTGGCTCGGATTCTAGGGCGACGGGAGCCATGGCGAAGGCTGGAAATATGTTCTCCGATATCTAACTGATTACTGTGCCATGAGAGAGAGAGGGAAAGAAGAAGTAAAAATCTGATGGGTTGGTTTGGGAGAATGGAAGCTGGAAGCGGCCTGATGCTGTGAAACTAGGTGGCCTATGACGACACAGAGAGCTCCCCGCGGGCTCTTATCTTATCGGGCTGATCCATCCCTAGCGGTCCACGTTTCAGGCCAGAAACCCACCGAAGCCGCTAAACTTGGGATGGCATGCCCCTGTCAAGCCGTTAGTGTAGAGACCTGTGTATGTGGGGCCTCGACGCTGTGTGATCGCCCCCCCGGCGCGTTTGACAAGTCTGGGGAAGACACGGTCCCGATCCGGGCTGTTGCGCCAGGAAGTCTTCTGTACACTACATACCTATAATATCGTAGAGATTCTTTACGAACACCTACTAGCTCATACAGCTTTGCGATCTGTTACCTTACCTTTTCACACGCCCTTGTCAGCTTCCGGAGACAATTGCCAACATGTATCACCTAGCAAAGGGTCTCTACCGATTAGCGACCAGTAAAGAGGGTTAGCTTTCCCCTTCCCATCCCATTTAACCCCTTTTTCCCTTCCATCTCATCCCATAGTTGCAACGACCAACAACACTAACCTCTCCCTTTTTTCGCCTGCAGAATACTCCGTCATCCTCCTAGGCCTCGACAACGCCGGAAAGACCACCTTTCACGAACAAGTCAAAGCTCTCTTCCACCCCGACCAGCCCGAGCCCAAGTTGAGAACGGTTCCTACGGTCGGCCAAAATGTCTCCACCATCACCCTTCCCGACATGTACCTGAAGCTCTGGGACGTCGGCGGCCAGCTCTCCCTTCGCGCCCTGTGGCACTCGTACTACTCGTCCTGCCACGCCATCATCTTCATCATCGACAGCACCGACATCGGCGACGGCCAAATCGAGCGCGATCAGAACAACGGGCGGCTGGACGAGTGTCGGGCGGTGTTGGAGGATGTGTTGCAGCACTCGGAGACAGAAGGCGTACCGCTGTTGATATTGGCGAACAAGCAGGACCGGGAAGACTGTGTAGAGGTGGTGCGGATCAAGGAAGGCTTGGTAAAGAAGGTCTTCGAGGGCGAGAAGAGCGCAAGTATTAGAGACTCGAGAGTGTTGCCGGTGTCGGCACTAACGGGCACGGGCGTGAGGGAGGCGGTGGAGTGGGTTAGGTCGAGGGTAAAGTGGAACAAGGAGTCGAGGCCGCCGGTTATGCGGTGAGAAGCGGGAGCGGTTGATGATGAAATACCAATTCATGACATGACCCGCGTTCGCGACCAATATCGACGAACATCGACAGCGCCGGAGCAGAGGATTCTATGTGGGGACCAAATCCTCCCTTTGGGTTCGGCGATGCTTGGATCTTGCCTGCCGTTGAGGATCAACACCGCTTCCTGGAAGACTTAAGGACTGGGCCAGGAGCGGTACATGACCACGCCGGTTTCTTCCAAAAACACCTACAACGGAGCGCGAGATTACCCTGCCATCGGATCAAATCACTTCAAATCCGGACGAGATTGGATCGTGGGGGAAGTGACGTGGAAGCATATTTGGGGCTCAGGCTTGGTCTAAACTAAAGTTTGGAGCTCATTGCGTCTAGAGGTAGAGACTAGGACCCTGCGGTTACCTGGCGCCAATGCTTTCACCTCATTCATCTAGCAGCTTTAGCGGCAGATGAGGACTTGGGGATTGAGCTGATGGCGAGATACACTGTGTAACGTTAGATAGCAATTCCGGTCGCCGCTAACGGGATAACCCCCTTTAGACATGAGGGAGGATACGGCACTCGCGGCGCCCCCCAGCATAATAATAGAGCCCATTCCGCGGAGTGACTTGCCTCTTGGACAATTCTTGCCGTTCTCTTTTGACTGAGAAAAGTACAGAGACCAGCTGTAGAGCTGTCCCATATCCTCGTCAGGTTTCGCCTTCAACCACACAGCCTTGTTGTTCTGCTCGGCTCTATGGCCGTACCTGGGTATCTCACTTCTTCCTCTATGTCCTCAACCGCTTCACCCAACAATGCGATCATTCTCCGCCCTTAACTCAGCCATAAACCCACCCTTATCCCTCCTCTTCGTGTCCTCCGCCAACTTGTCATCCAAGTAAGTGGAGAACTCCTTCACCTTCGTCAGCGCCACGCTGGTACACTGCAGTAGCGCAACTGCCTCGACCGGTACACCCCCGAGCTTCGCGATCTGACAGATCTCTCCGTGCCTGTTCAAACTAATCGTGACACTGGCGACCCTGACTTGCTCCTCCATCCAATCCGCATCCAATAACGCTGTCTCACCCTCGTCGCCAAAGAAACTCCACGTCACGCAGAAAGGCGAGTGCAGCCAGCCCAGCGGCACCGGCTCCCGCTCCGCAGGCGTGTACACCGTCAGCACGCCATTCTCCATGCTGGTGTCGGGCTTTCGGAAGTGGCGAAGGGCGGCGACGACGGCGAAGCAGGCCGCGTCGGTCAGGTTGCCGTCGTGCGAAAGCACGTGCACGTCGACCCGGACGGACCAGCACTTTTGCCCCGCGACCAGACAGAGCGACTCGGTGTCGAGGGCGCCGGAGCGCCGGACGGTCTTTTCGAGCAGGCGCGAGAGCAGCACTTCGGTTTCGGTGGGCCGGTTCACTTCGAAGTGAGGCGCGGCCATGGGGGAGAGTTCGGTGGCGATGGTGAAGATGCCGTCGAGCGGGCGGTCGGCGAAGGGGACTGTTACTTCAGCGGAGGCTTTGGCAAGAATTCTAAAGATGGGAGTCCCGGTTAGTATCTTGGTGCCTCAGGGGTAGGATATGCGTGGTGTTGTGGTGAGAGTACACAAACGTACTTTGTCTTGCCAAGCGATACATTGGCGACGCCATATTCGTCTCCAAACGTGAGCTCTAGTGGACGGTATTGGTCGAATTCACGGCCATCGAGGCGAATCTGTTCGTCTTGAAGCGCCTTCAAGAGAAAGGCCTTCTCGTTGGCTGACGGTTCTGCTTCTCTGGGCATGTTGACTGAGGTTTGTTTACTTTTTCCCTTTGAAAATACGTTGTTGCAGATCTAAAGAATCAACATCACTGGTTAGGTGCTGCAGTTGCAGTCGCTATGGTCACCGTTTCTGCCACTAAAGTCCGCCAAAATTTGGCGGGTTTTGCCGCTGGCGGTCAAGAAGTGCGCCTGCGAGACTGAACCCCAGGGCGTCATTGGATCCATTTGTACCACTGCCAGCCAGTTCCTTCTTCAGAGCCATCATATTGCTTCAAATCAACAACTTTACTTCCTTCTGCAGCAATTTCCACTTCCAACACCACTCAACAAATCACGGCCCATCTCGCCCTCTATCGCGCGCGCTTCATCTCTCACGCACCGGCATCATCTATCAACTCAAGAAAAGAACTGCGTAACCGAATCAAGCCGCCAGAATGACCACAGCTCACAGACCTACCTTCGACCCGGTACGCATCCCACCACCTAAGCTTATCCTTCTCATCCCCAACCAATCCCGCCATCCTCTCGTGCGCCCACTAACATTCATTCTTCTCAAAACCAGGCCAAAGGCAAAGAAGCTCTCCGCGGTCCCGCCTACCACCAGCGTCTCCTACCCGCCTACACCCAGCTCAAGTTCCGCAAGCCCGGCCAAGGCGGCGTTGCTGGGGCATCTGAAGAGCGCGACACGCGCGACCTGCGCGCTGAGCTGCTGGCTGCCGAGGAGGCGCACAAGGCCAAGTTGAGGGGCGGACCTGCTCTTACCTCTGGTGACGATGTCGATAACGAGAAGGCGGGAACCAAGCGCCCATTGGCTTTGACGAGCGGTGATCACAAAGAGGAGGAAGACCAAGAAGCGAAGCGACGAAGGATATTAGAGTTGACGAGGGAGATTGATGCGGATGATTCTTCTGATGATGACGACGACGACGCCGAATCAGACGCCGATGCCAAATCACCAAAAGCCCAGAAGAACCAAGATGACGACGACGCCTCTTCAGACTCCTCCGATTCCGATTCCGACTCCGACTCCGACTCAGACGACGAAGAAGCTGAACTCCAGCGGGAACTTGAGCGCGTGCGTCGCGAGCGTCAAGAGAAGCGCGAGCGCGAGGAGCTTGAGCGCCAAAAGGCCGAAGAAGAACAGCGCGAGAAGGACATAGCGCTCGGGAACCCGCTGCTGAACAAGCCGGACTTTACGGTCAAGAGGAGGTGGGACGACGACGTGGTCTTCAAGAACCAGGCGAGGGGCGTGGATGATAGGAATAAGAAGAAGGAGTTTGTCAATGATTTGTTGAGGAGCGATTTCCATAGGCGGTTTATGAGCAAGTACGTTCGTTAATGGGGGTTGCTGCTGCTGTTGCTGCTGCCGGAGGAGGAGTGCGCAGTGGCGGAGAGAAGAGAGGAGAAAAGATACCCAGAGCGGAAGGACACAGGGCCAAGTAGGGGAGCAATATTCGTCTTTGCGACACATCTTGGTTTGGACAAGTTTCTGCAGGCATGTTCAGTGAGCGAGAAATAGACGATATCACAGGACACGAATCAAGAACAACTAACAGAACTTTCAATGATCATTGCATATCTATTCACATCAAATCCAACCATGACTTTTTGTATCGAACGCCAGTTACAAATGCAAATGCTATACATAGACCCATCCATCCTCAGGATATATCCTTCACCTTCAACATGACCAAAGACATCGATCATATACCACATGTAAACGTCTTCCCGTGACCATTAATCACAGTATGTACTCTTTCAATAACCAACTCCAACCCTCGTAACCCTTTACTGCAACATATTATCCAAGCTCTCACCAAGCGTCTCCTCAATGCCCACAATCCATCTCCTGTTCTCCCTCTCCACAACTTCGTCATCATCATCCTGCAGCTCGCTAATAAATGGCAACATCTCCGGCAAGCTCTGGAGCCACTCCTCACCCAGTCTAGCAGTGAGCTCCTGCTCGCACTTGATGACCGCCAACCTGACGGCCGCCTGCTCCGACCGCAGGTGCTTGAGCAGCGCCGAGTTGATCTCCTTGTGGTGCTCCTTGCTGTCGGCGGCAGCAGCCAGCTCGACAACGGCGAGCACCAAATCCTCGGTGCAGTTATCAGCGCCAGCGGCGTGGCCAAACTGCGCGACCAGTACGGGCGCGACGGCGTTGAAGTGGGCGGGCGCCTGCCAGAAGCCGTCCTGGTCGTGCTCAAAGCACTTGGTGAGGGTGCGAAGGACGCGGGAGCGGAGGGTCTTGAGGACGTCGTCACCGGTAAGGGGCGCAGAAAGAATCTTGACAGCCGAGTCGATCATGTACGAGGCGTACGAGGTAACGATGGACTTGAGGTTCTCGAAGAAGTGCTGCAGGAAGCCGTAGGTGCTGACTTGGCGCTGGGCCTTGCCGGCCGAGTCGGACTTGGGTAGGCCGGTAGTGGACCACTCCATGAGGCGGGAGAACATGGGGCGGAAGGCGGCATCGTTGAGCTTGTAAATCATCTTGAGAGAGGTCTCGTTGATGAGGAGCTCGATCTTTTCCAGCTCCTGGGTAGAAGAGAGGACGCCGCTGCGACGAAGATCAAAGGCATTGAGGAAGATGCCAGTGAAGAGGGTGGTGTTTTTGGCGATGGAGGACTTGGGGTGCTTGTCCAGAGCGGTGCCAAGAACGTGGAGGTACTCCTCAAGAGCCTGGAGATTGTTAGCTTATATAACAAGGGTGACGGTGACAGGAGGAAGACTCACCAAGTATCCAGAAGAAGCAGCATTGGCCCAGTTCTTCTCCAGGGCAGTGAAGAGTACCTTGCCCTCGATGAGCTTGGCGACAAACTGGAGGCAGTCGGTCCGGCTGGCGCGGCATTCCTCGTTCACACCAGCGGCAGCAGAAGCGTTGGAGCAGACAAGGAGTCTGTCAAGGTAGGCACCCGAGATCATGTAAGGAATGTGCTGGGCGAGAGCGGCCATGAAGGCATAGGCAGCATTATGCAGTGCACCATCGGGCTTCTCGGCCTTGATGCTCTCCTCGAGGCAGCCAAGAGCCTTGGGGATGGCAATAGGCAGGACAGGGACGATAGCATCCTGCAAAACATCCACAAGAGAGGCAAGGCAAAGAAGAGCCATGACACGGAGCTCCTGAGACGGCTGACCAAGACAGCTGTCGCCGGCAATGGTGGCGGCAGCAGCGGCAACGGCATCGAGATCCTTTTTGCCATACTTCTCGGCGATCTTGTCGACGCAGTTGACAGCGGTGTGCTTGTAGTTCATGTCGTCCGACTCGCGGATAACAGCCGTTAGCTGGGGCAAGAAAGCAAGCAAAGCCTCCCTCGATTTGGGGTTGTTGATGCTCTCGCTGTCCACGCGGCGCTCCAAGGCACGGAGGACCTTCTGGCGTAAAATGACGTTCGGACGGTCAAGAAGAGCCTCAACACTCTTGATGAACTCGGCAATGGAGAGCAGGTTGAGGAGGTTGGAGAGCGCCTCGCCGCAGCGCGTGTAAAGGGTGTCCTTCTTTGGCTTAACGGTACCAGCCAGGGTGAGGACGCCCTCGAGGAGTTGGGCATAAAGCTCGCGGATCTTCACGGACTCCATATCATCCTTCTCCGCCAATCCGGAGATCTCGTTTCTCAGCCGACGGTTAACAAGCAACTTCGGGAGGAGGGTAAGCTGTTTCGTAGCAAGCTTCACAACATCCTGCTCGGAGTTGGAGTCAACCTTGGCGAGTATAGCAGCGGAGAGGACAGGCTTGGGCTTGAAGATGTCGCTGATGAGATCCAGATGCTTGATGAGGGTCTGCAGCTGGATTTCCACCGAGAAGGAGCCGATAATTTGCGTAGTGAAAGCAAGCATGTTATCAGTAGCGCCATACTTGTCAACGAACATGGCAAGGACAGCAAAGAGAAAGTCCTCGGGTCCAAGGTTCTCGATAAGAGTGATGAAGAGATCCTGCTTGCGGTGAGAAGGAATGTGCTCGTAGGCAACAACGAAGCTGGTGAGAAGCTCGGCAGTGCTGGCAACCAGGTTCCTCCTGCTTTTGCGGAAGGTCTCGATCAAAGGAGGAATGACCTCCTTAACGGTCTGGTTGACAACGTGAGCAGAGTAGTCATCAGCCTGCTTGAGGACAGAGCTGCCCATGAAAGTAAATATGGGCATAACGCTGTGCAAAACAACATCAGGCGCAGTGCGAGCCAGGCTGGCAACCAGCAGCAGAGCAGCGTTGATGACAGTGGGGCTGGAAGACCGCTGGATACAGGAGGCAAGGATATCACCGTGACCAGCCGCGGGGTCAATAGTGAGCTCCTTGCTGTCCTTGTAGGCCGGCATCATGGCAAGCAGACTACTGAGAACCAGGCTCTGGAGGTAGCCCAGTTCAGAGCCAACAACAGTACGGAGGTGCTGAAGCTCGGAAAGGGTGGTGAAGAGGCTGGGAAGCAGCTCGGGATGCTTGGCAGGCTCCGACTCCTGAACAAGCTCGAGAACAAAGGTGGCCTTGTTGAGACTGGCGCTAACATCGGCAGGGCTCTGCGAGTCGACGCTCTTCTCGGAAGAGCCAACACGTCTACGCTTGGTCGCCGGCTTCTCGGTAGCCTTCTTGATATCATCGTAAAGAGACTCGAGGAAGTCGAGCAGGATATCAGTAGTCAGCTCAACCTTATGCAAAACATCAGTAGCCTCGGTAGCAATAACGTCTGGCTCGGAAGAGGTAGGGTGAACGGCTTGAGAAAGAGTGAGCAGAGCGCGAGCGGTGGAGAACTGGGTCTCAGCCTTCATGGAAGACCAGATCTTCTGGATGCGGCCGAAGAGCGACTGGACGAGCCCGTTGCGGGTAATAACATTAGAATCGCGGATGAGTTCGAAGATCAGCCTGAGACCAGCCTCGTTGTTGGCAATGACGACATCAACGAAGGCGTTGTTGACAGACGCCTCATCCACAGCTTCCCGTGCAAGGAGCTGCTGAGCCTCAGCCTGAGACAGGCGGGCCCACCATTGCAAGAGAGAAAGGAGCAGGTCGGTTCTAGAAGTACCGGAGATGCTCTTGATCTGGTTGAGCGACTGCAGAAGTCTCAGCTTGACAGCAATCAGCGGTGTTCCAACAACATGGCTAGAAAGGAACTTGAAAATGGCAAGTCTAGTAGAGTGGGACAGGTGCTTCTTATCGCCGTCCTTGGACTTGGAGCTCTCCAGGGCGTTGGTGAGGGCAGCTAAGATGTGGTCCTCGTGAAGGAGGGACTCCTCGAGAGAAGGAATGAGGACGGAATGGATGAGCGACTTGGTGGCATTAAAGTCTAGCCAGTTGACAGCAGCATTCTTGGCATAGAGACCCTCAGAACCCCACGCACGGCGGGCCTTGGTGGGCTTGGTCTCGTAGAAAGATCCCAAACCGGTGACCAGCTCGGCAGCGGCACGACGGACCTTCTTGGCAGGGTCGCTGAGAGCAACAATGGCATAGGGAACGACGGCCTGGAAGTCCAACGTGGCGAAGTCCTCATCCTTCAGGAGGTTCTTGACACGGTCAAGAGCAGCAACCTTGGCCAAAGTCGGGAGAGAACCGCACCAGAGACGCATATAGAAGCTGGCATAGAAGAGCTTGGTAGGGGCCTGGGGGCGGCTGAGAACAGGGGCCTCGTCGAACTTCTGAAGGTTACTCTCATTGGCAGCGACAGACAAGAAGAGCGAGTAAAGCTCCTCGAGAAGATCAAGAGGCTCCTCAGCAAAGCACGATGCAGTCTGGGGCTTGAGCTTGGAGAGCTTCTCGAAGTTCTGCGCGACTTGGGCTTCCTTGTCGACTGTAGGAGTGTTGTTGTCCTCAGCAGCGGCCTCAGGCGCATCCTCAACGGCGAGCTTGGGGCGAATGGAGGCGCCAAGAGTCAACTCGAGAGCATCAATGTCGAAGTCAACCTCGTCGATAGTAGCACGGACGATATCGCCAACCTCACCACCAGCCTGGGACAAGCTGACCAGAATAGTGCCAAGCTCCTTGCGAATTGCGCCATCCTGATCAACCTGGTCGTTAATTCTGTGGGCGGCAACCAACAGAGACTTGTAGACGACCTTGATCTGCTTCTCCCGGAGGACGTTGCCAAGGAGTAGCGAGTTGACCACAGGCAGACTGCGAACATCGCCCTTCTTGTGGAGTCTGTCGACCAAGGCAAGCGCTAGGCCGTTGGCCAGCTTATCAACTCGGTGGTCCTTGCCAATCTCGTTCATGACGGAGGCAACCTCAGGAACCTTGAGGAGGGCCTTGGTGACTCTGGCAGAAAGCTGCTTGGCGGAGCGGTGCTGGGAGATGATGCAGAGGGTGACGAGACCAGGGCGCATCGTCTCGGGCGTCCAGCCGTGGACAAGCTGGTCCATAAAGGCCGTAAGAGCGTTGTCGGCAAGACCGCCCTTGGCAGCCAGAATCGTCACAACCATGTAGCTGGCAATCTGGAGACCGGGAGAGCTCTTCATGACCATGGCATCGCTGAGGACAGGGCCAAGCTGCTGCATGAGGGCGTTGTCGTTCTCGATCTGAATGCTTCGCCTGCCGGAACGGTACTTGTCGAGCAGACCGTTGGTGGCTTCAACCATGACACCACCCCAGAACGAGATGAGGCCAGGGTATTCTATCTGGTACTTGCAAGAGTCGAGAGTGTACTGGGAGATGGCGGTAAGCAGCTCGGGACGGTTTGTCGCTTGCTGGACAATGGCGGCGCGAGGGGGCGCGGTCAGAGAGCGGATGTAGGGGTCGAGGAAGCGGTACTCCTTGGGGATGTTGGCGGGCAGGATGGACAACAAGGTCACAAAGGCCGGGATGGTATGGTATGGGAGGAAGGTAGCGATGAGAGCAGCGGTGTTGAACTCATGAACGCGGAACCGGCGGATCAACCACTCGATGGCCTTGATGGCGGGCATGAGACGCAACCTGCTGCCGCACAGGTGGAGGAAGGCCTCGACATGCTTATCGAGGGCGGCATTCTCAGCGGCGCTCATCTGTGTCCTGTCGGCCTCCTGGCTTTGTGGGCTCCATAGCGACTGTGTGAACTTGGTGAAGCGCGAATCAAGGTTGCACAGCTCCTCAAAGCCTTCGAGACATATCGAGTAGATCTCGGGGTATGTCTGGGTAGCGGCGACGCGGGGCTCGAAGATCAGGGACTTGGAGTGGGCGGCCTTGAGGACCTTGGTGTTGAGGGTCGACCGCGAGTTGGCAGCGATCTGGGCCAACTGGGAGGCCAAAGACGACATGGTTGGGTGTTGCTTTCTACGATTTGGCTTTATGGGTATCGTATGGTACTATCGTTAAGGAGAGTCGACGTCGATATTTCGATCGCGTCGCAAAGTGGGAATTCGATCGGCCTTTCGGCGCGTGGTGGGAGACGGGGAAGAGTGCAGTCTCGATTGTGTATCGTGGGGTAGAGACTGGGATGACGGGAGGTTGGATGTGTGTACAGTGGTCGAGAAAGAGATTGCCGCGGTCTCTCTTTGCTGCGACGGTGTTGATGTTTTCGGAGAGTGCCCCGTGGGTTCCTATTTGGATGAATGGAAGGAAGGGAATTCAAACTTGGAGGAGGAGGTGCGGCCACTCGAAGCTCCAGCGCAAGCAACTCGACCGCAAAACTCAAAGTGCAGTCAATCGATGGCCGTTCATGGTTCAGCAACTTTTTTTTCCCCAAGCGGTGGGGTCCGATAAAAAATATGAACCAACCACAGCCCGCCGATAAGACCCCAGCTTTGGCAGCCAGGGTCCAAAAAGTTTGGAAAATGTTCCTGAGCGGTTCCTCATCTCAGTGAAGAACAAACAATCGATACCCATCCATCTCCACTCCAGAACACCGCTCGCTCTCACTTCAGTCTGTCTTCAGCACGCATCGATCAACCGCCCACACTCAGTGTTTCAGGTTGACTTCACATCATATTACAACCCTCCAACTGCACAGACCATTACCAGCCACCACCATGTCTTCCCATCCTTCCAAGCGGAGGAAGCTGACCGAGGGCGGCCAGTCCTCGGACGGCGCAGCCACCAGCGACGTCAAAATTCAAAAGCAGTTCTTCAAGAGTGCACAGAGCTGGAACCTCGAAGAGGACTATGAGAACCGCCCCAGGAAAGGAAAGAAGAAGAAGGAGAAGAAGGCCGCCGATGCCACGAAACTGCCCATCAGAGTTGCCGAGGGAACCTGGGTGACGCAGGAAGAGGAAGACGCCGAGATTGCGAGCGATGCCGAGTGGTTGGAGAGTGAAGGGGAGGAGGCCCCTGAGGAGGAGGAGGCTCAGCCCGAGCCAGAAGCACCCAAGATCCCCGAGCGTGAACAGATCAGGAGAGCCCAGGAGGAAATGGCCAAGATCGCAACGCAACTCAATGAAGACCCAGAGGAGCATCCGGGTGCTTTCAAGGCGCTCGCCAAGATTGGAGAGTCGGACCTTCTCGCCATCAAGAAGCTCGCCATTGTTGTCCAGATGACCGTCTACAAGGATGTCATTCCCGGCTACAGGATAAGACCGGCTTCGGAGGATGTTGCCAAAGAGAAGCTGTCCAAGGATGTCAAGCGGCTACGCGTCTATGAGCAGGCCATGGTCACCGGTTACTACCAATACATCAAGACCCTTGCTGCCCTCGCAGGTGGATCTATTCGCGACAAGTCCAAGCAGCCCATTTCCAGCATCGCCCTTACCTGCGCCTGCACCCTTTTGAACGCAGTACCGCACTTCAACTTCCGCGGTGAGCTTCTCAAGATTCTCATCAAGAAGCTGAGCTACAGAAATATTGATAAAGACTTTATCAAATGCCGGACCGCTCTCGAGACCCTGTTTCACGAGGATGAGGATGGTCAACCCGCCATGGAGGCCACTTCAGTGCTCACAAAGATGATGAAGGCTCGCAACTACCAGGTTGACGAGAGCATCCTGAACCTGTTCCTCCACCTGCGTTTGCTTAGCGAGTTCTCCGGAAAAGCTTCCAGAGACACGGTGGAGAAGCAGGATGATGGGTCGGTCAAGAAGCCGAGGCAAAAGAAGGAGTTCCGCACCAAGCGTGAGCGCAAGCTCCTCAAGGAGCAGAAGGAGGCTGAAAAGGTCATGGCCCACGCCGACGCAGCTGTGAGCTATGAGGAGCGAGAGCGGATGCAGTCCGAAACGCTCAAGATGGTTTTCGCCTCGTACTTCCGCATCCTCAAGATGCGTATTCCCAACCTCATGGGTGCCTGTCTTGAAGGTCTCGCCAGATACTCCCACCTGATTAACCAGGACTTTTTTGGTGATCTCCTTGAGGCCCTAAAAGACCTGATCCGCTACAGTGAAAAGGACGCTAACAAGGAGGACGAGTCGGACGACGAGAACAAGGAAGAGGAAGAGGATGAAGACGACGAGCACGAATTCGTTCGTGACACCAGCCGCGAAGCCCTCCTCTGCACCGTCACCGCCTTTGCTCTTCTCGAGGGCCAAGACGCCCATAACGCCCGCTCGGATCTTCACCTCGATCTCTCCTTCTTCATCACCCACCTCTTCCAGTCGCTCCTCTCCCTCTCCGTTAACCCGGATCTCGAACTCGGCGCCCAGTCGCTCCAGCTCCAAAACAGCGTGCGCCGCAACAACCGCATCAATCTGCAGACCACCACCGTCCTGCTCGTCAAGTGTCTCAGCGGCATCCTCCTGCCGCCCTGGAACATCCGCTCCGTGGCGCCGCTCCGTCTGGCCGCCTTCACGAAGCAGCTCATGTCTGGATCGCTCCAGGTGCCGGAGAAGTCAGCCCAGGCGCTTCTCGGCTTGCTCGCCGACGTGCTCCACACGCACGGCAGGAAGATTAGCTCGCTCTGGAATACGGAGGAGAGGAAGGGCGACGGCACATATAAGCCACTTGCGGCGACGGTGGAGGGTAGCAACCCATTCGCGTCGACGGTGTGGGAGGGCGAGCTGTTGAGGAGACATTATTGCCCCAAGGTGAGGGAGAGCGTGAAGGAACTGGAGAAGAGCATCAAAAGTATCAAATAGCGGGTGAAAGGGTGATGTTGAAAGGGATTGTCTTGTTATGTCTACGAGACTTTAGGTGTAGGTTGTTGGAGAGTATACACGTTAGCTTTGGCATAGAATTATTATTCTTGAAACGATTCTGGATATCTACGAGTTTATGGCTGTGAAAGTGATTTCAATGGCGGCTAGCAGACACAAAGCCACCATCATACCAACGGGTACTTTGTCGACCAAACCCATCATGATCACAGTGGAATGTGGTATTACTTCAGTTTCTTTGAAGATCTAAAAGCAGGTGGTCCCATTTGTGATGTGATAACACTTGGAGAATGAGCCTCCTCCACTGCACCTTCCCAAGACATTTCCAACTTTCAGTTGGCCATCAAGGGGGTTTTACTTGTCGACCTCTTTTTGTGGCAACGGCACTTGACATTTGTACAGTAGCTTACTTATGACAAAGTGAGTTCTTTCAGCCCGACGAGCCTACCGTTAGTAGTGTATATGGCAGTCGTCCCCCCGCCGTCACTACTGCGAATTCTGTATCTCTTCTTGACAGCTGTTTTCCCTCCTCAACCTCCATTCACCCGATCATCCTCACTTTTGGATCCTTTTTCTTTTCTTTTCATTCTTCTATTTTATTTTCTACTCTAGCTCTGTCTCACCGAGTCGGGTCAGACTTGCCGAACCATGGCGGCTGAACATTAAACCGAGGCATGTCCGTAGCTTCCCCTCAGCCTCATGCGAGTTTAATTGGTGAGGTGAAAAATCTTTTGCTGTCTGATGACGATCGTCATATCGATTCATGGAGTGTCTTTCTCATTTCCCTTGTTGGTGTAAGCGTGCGGCTCTAATGTTCCACAACAGCCTTATTTGTGAAACAGTGTTAGGCAATATTCAGCTTGGTTACACAATGCGTCCGTCGGTAGCCCGTTGGTAGCGAGGGAATGTCTTGGACTTTGACAACAGTGAGCACCATACCTAGATGCTAAGCGGCTCGCCAATGGTGTCGTTCTACTAAACCTCTCGACCAGAACTTACTAGTCGACTCTAACCGCCAAGAAGACGATGTGTATTGAGGCTCCGATATCTCGTACTCAGACCAACCTCGAGATGCCCAAGATGACATGTCATTGCCTGGATGACGGCAGGCTGGGATACTCAATATTACCATCAAGGCCGCCAACACATATACCTTGCGTAACCTTGGCCGTCATCCCCGGAGAACTCAACCTTCACACCTGAAGGGCATGTAGTCTTCATCCCGATAACGACAATGGGCATGAACCCGCAAATCCTCCAAATTCCCCTTTGCTTCGAACGGCGGACATGCATACCCTCCTTGCTCTTGCTGGACGTGCATCACAAACCTACAGCGCCTCGAAGTAACTACGTAGGGCTATGCGGTCAAGCCGAATCCGAAATCCGTCCGTCCTTTCGCCTTACAGCAGCTGGTTCACCGTGTGCTCTGCACGTCCAAGTCCAGACAACAGTGCGCTTTTCGGTAACCGTCGCATCAAAAGATTTGCGGTTGAATTGACCCAACAAGAGAACCTGGAAACGTGGGAGAAAGAGTATCACAAGCGTGGTTTTCTGGATGGAATCTCCACCGGCGCAAGATTGGTCTCCACTACCAGGGGACAAGGGCACTAACAGACACGTGCAAATTACCGGAAATTGGCCCATGTGAAGGCTATCACCAGGCTCAAAAGTCATCAAGCTAACCTGTTAACGGTCGCTAACAAGGCCGCCCAAGGTTGGCTACATCCGCTAGTCTTAAGCGTCACTAACCCATGGGAAATCGTGCATTTTCCCATCGCCGGGACAATTGGAAAACGGCCTCCCGTCCCGACGTTCCATAGGTTGCTTCCTCCCCATGCCCAGGGCATGTCTTTCCATTGATCATTAACACAGACCATAGAGGTATAGCTCCCAAGGCTCTGGCGCAATTTTGTTACGTTACACTCTCTGGTAAAATCAGAGGGACAGGAACACCGATCCAAAATTATTTTACCAACGATTCCAGGAACAGGGCCTTTCTTCGTCTGAACTGGTCCTTCCTTCTGTACCTTTTCATCCCCTTATCGGTTCAGGGAGGGGACTAGAGCGTCCTAATTCGCCTACCCAGATGGCCTGTCGAATCTCGATCTCGACCATTTAACTCCCTGATGCCGCTGATGGGATCCAGGCGCCAGCAGAGTGTAGTATCAAAATCGCAGAAATTATGGTAGATCCGGCTCTGGCAGCTCCACCTTGGCATCCAACTTCCAGGCTTGTTTTCCACAGGAAGAAGCTTCTTCCGTCCCAACAGTCGAAGGAAGGTAGCATGGATGGAAGCCAACACTGGGCCAGTGATCGTCAGTCGTCGGTTTCGGATTCGCTCTCCCACTTTCCTTTCTTCTTCCATTTCGTCCGTTGCTCGTGTCCGTTGACCATCTCGTCAGCATCTTCACCAAGGGGAAAGTCCACTTCGACTCAGCCGAACCGAGAACGTTTCTCGTCGTCAAGATACATCTGGAACAGAATCACGTTCAGTTGCACAGTTTGCAGATTGTGTAATACATCAGCCTCGTCCCAACGGCTTACGTTTCCGCAGCACTACCTAGGTGCACCCGGTTCATGTCCACTGGATCCTTGCTTTGCCTTCTGCGTACACGAGGCTACGCATCATGCCTTTGCCGCCGCCGAAGACGCCCAGGATCGGTCTAATCTACATACACAGCCTTCATCGGGGCCTGTCTCCCGTTTCTCGTGCAGCCTTCTCGACGTCGATGCGCCACGAGTCCGAACCAGGCCTTGTGTGGCAGGAAAAGCTCCATCATATCTTCTTTTCTTAAACGCCAAACCTTCTCCAGATATGGACAAGCCAAGCTCTTAACCTTCACATTAACTACTTGGAGGTACTTCCTTTTGGCGACTCTTATGATTGATTTCCTCATTGCCTTTATTTTTGCCCCAAGGCCGTTCACATCATTCATCCATTTTTCAGTCTGTCCCAGCCCCTGTCGATGGATCCCATACGCGTAGGGGGCCGGAACTTCGTGGAGCCTTTCTCTTCTCCAATACCCCTCCCGCCTATCCTCTTGCCTCCAAGAATGACCCCCGTTCTAGCCTGTTGACTGTGCCCGGCTTTGCCTCATCTCTACATCTACCTCTATCTCCGGTAGATTTTTCGTTTTCACTATCATACTTCTGTCATCCCATCATTTTCGCCCACATGGGACAAAAAGTGTCCATGTGGCTTCCCTTCTCATCTGATATAGTTGTCACAGCTTTCTTTTTGTTTACTTGCTAGGCCTTTACCTTCTCTTCTTTTTCTTATACTAATTCGGTCACGCAACGCAGGGACGAGGTGTTGGTTGTCACTTAGACAGTACGATCTTTGGAACTGTCTTGTGTACCCTACGTGCCACTTACACTCTTAACTTGACCAAGGTCTGCCTGGGTTTCTTGTGGTTTGGTTCCTATTGGACGTAACCAAATCCTTGGCCTACGTTGAAGAGCTCACTCAGTCTTGCATCACGATTATCCGAGTGTTGTCAGATACATTCGCATTCTTCTTTTATTTTTTTTTATTTGCACTGCCTACCCGATCACGCAGCTGATTTCTGAACATTTGCTTGCCAGCTTCCTTCTTTCGTTCGTCACAAATCCTTTTTGGTTTACTGTATTGTATTATCATCTACATATATAGAGGGTATAGTATCAGAGGGCTTTGTTGGATTCTTGAGATCGTCGATACTGTTCTTCTAAACAAACAGATCAGAAGAGAAAAGAAAAGAAAAGAAAAGAAGAAAAAAAAACAGAAAAAAAGGATGAGGAGAACGACGATATGGGAATGGATCTTGACGGCATCCCTTCTTTCAACAACGGAAGCCTTCGCCATTCGACAAACGCAAGATGCAGGTGCCCCAAAGATGGTCAGTCTGCAGACGGAACGATTGTCAGTCCCAAAACCCGCTGCCCGAGACAGTCTACAAAGAAGAGGAATGAATGAAGTCGCATTAGACAACGTCGTATGATTTACCCTTCTAATACTTTGCTTGAATACTTGGCTAATACTACGGTTCAGATAGGTGGATACTATGTCAATGTGACCATTGGTACGCCCGGAAGGAATCTTTCACTACACCTCGACACAGGCTCAAGTGATACTTGGGTGAATTCTCCCAGTTCGATTCTTTGTCAAAATGAAGACAAACCGTGCGAATACTCCGGCACCTACCTAGCTAATGACTCGTCTACTTATGAGTACATCAGCAATCATTTCGACATCAAGTATGTGGATGGGTCTGGCGCCAGAGGGGACTATGCCTCCGATACCTTCACAATCGGCAACACCAAACTGAACCGGCTGCAATTTGGCATTGGCTACTCTTCAACTAACGCGCAGGGACTGCTCGGTATAGGGTACGCCCTGAGCGAAGTGCAAACCCGTGCCGGGTTGCCAGCCTATAACAACCTTCCGGCGCAAATGGTCGCCGACGGCTTGATCAACTCCAACGCCTACTCCATCTGGCTCAATGACCTCGATGCCCCCACGGGTACCATCCTCTTCGGCGGCGTCGACGCCGCCAAGTACGAGGGCGACCTGCTCACCCTACCCGTTCAAACCCCCGAAAAGGGCACGTACAAGAACTTCATGGTCACCATGACCGGCATGTCTCTATCTCAGTCCCAGTCCTCCTCCAGCGACAAGGGCAACGGTGATAACACCACCCAGATCTCCAAAGACAACCTCGCCCTCGCCGTTCTATTGGACACCGGCTCAACCCTCAGTTATCTCCCCAGTGAGCTCATCAAACCGCTCTACGACGCGATTGGTATCGAATACATAACAGACCCCGACGGCAAAGTAGATGGCTACGCGCCCTGCCATCTCATGTCCTCATCGCAATCTGTCATGTTCTCCTTCTCCTCCCCGCTTCAGATCGCCGTGCCCATGAACGAGCTCATCATCAACCGGACCTTCCACGGAAAACTCCCACGCATGCCGGACGGCGTCACAGACGCCTGCATCTTTGGCATCCAAGAACGTAATGGCACGGGAGCAAACACCTTGGGCGACACGTTCTTGCGCAGCGCGTATGTTGTGTTTGATTTGGACAACAACGAGATCTCGATGGCGCAGACGAGGTTTAATGCCACGGCGACGGACCTGAAGGAGATTAAGAAGGGCAAAGGGGGGGTGCCGGGCGCGAAGGCTGTGGAAAATCCTGTGGAGGCCACGAGCGGGCTTACTGGTTCTGAAGGGGGGATATATGTGAATGGGGCGGCGGGTGAGTTGAATGTGGGTATGGGAATGGCTTGGGGGTTGTTGGTGAGTGGTGCGATGGTGTTTGTGGGGTTGTGAGGTGGTGATGGATGGACAAAAGGAAGAAGAAAAAACAAGGAAAAAGTAGGGAAGGAAGGGAAAAGCGAATTGGCTGAAAAGTTTTCAAAAGATCAAGTTCTTTATTTTTTGCGTAATTCTTACGATTACGTAGGAACAGCCTTTGGGCTTTGACCGCTTTATATTATATATTCGAATGTTTACTTCCAGTGCATTTTGTCCGTCGTGGTATGAGAGGGACTGCTCGTTGAATATAACTTGAAGTCCATGTCCTCTCTGTTCGACCTGATCCAGATGGATGTATGATTGGAGAGATTTTCTAGGAAAACACATTGTACGTTCACAGCACCTTGAGGATAACAATCATGATGGTATCGAAACAGTAGACGTAAAAGTATACTGACTGGCCGACCCGTATATATTGTAATCCATTTGCACAACATGATGGTTATTTCTTGTTCCCTTGACACTAGAGTAGGCAAGCGAGCTGATGGTACTTGCTCTGATCATTCCAAATTACATTTCCTCTACCTTGCCATCCCACATAACATAACCAGAATCAAACCAACCCGTACCATAACACGTCCCGTGTACCTTTCCAATCCACATCATCAGTTCCGTTTGGCCTAGTTCCAAACACGACGTCCAGATACGTAGTGTCCTCCAAACTATTCGTGTACACACCAGACGTACCCTCCAACCTCTTGTACAAATACCATCATCGTCAGGATCTTGCTGGCTGGCTCGCCGGACCGGAGAAGTTGTTGTATGTCTCCCTATGTTGTACCAGAGTAGTTAACATCATGGCCAGCTTCTTGATAGCGATGGTATGTATATATACTCTTTTATATACTCTTTATTTGAGAGTCTGAGATTGTTTTTTGGTCTCTGGTCGTTTGTTTTGCCTTCCTTTCAATTTATCTACGTTTCCATCTCTCCTTGTTTCGAAGTGGCAATCTGGAACTGTGACAAGGTTTCTTCATGAGGTGTGTGTATTTCCTCCTATGTTGGGGATTTGAAGCTAATAAAGGAAAAAAAGGGGGGAAATGGTAAGGTTAGGTTGTCACCTCATCAAGTTCTACTGCGGTCGTGGTTCTTCGTCGTCTGTGTTGTTTTGATCGTTCGTTGACGGGCAGTCTTCTTTTCTTTGAGTACGAGAGAGTCTTGAACAGGACGACGACGACGACGATGGATTTGGAGACCACGACAGGCCAATTTAATAATGCAACGGATCTTCTTCGTGCCAGCATGGGCGCCAGCTGTTAACGTGGGTTAGTTCCACGTTCACGATATCATGACTGCTAGAAAGAAAGAAAAAATAAAGAGGAAGAGAGAGAGAGAAAGGGTAAAGAAAAAGAGAAGAGGAAGAAGAAAAGAATCTGTAAGAGAGGAAGAAAAAAAAGGGGGGGAGAGAGAGAGAAAAGAACAACTCACTAAGGCTCCGGCGTCCCATCATCACAAGCCTGCCAACAACACTCATCACTCGCCGCCTCAATCACCGCCCTCACCTCGGGCCGGCACGTGCACTCCAGATCCAGCGGATCTTCGCAATCTGTGTTCAGCTCCACGGCCTTTTTCATGCAAGGTTGCGCACAAGCCGCAAACACTCCCGGGATCTCATTCTCTGTGCCCATGGGAAACGGGCGGACGTCGTCTAGACGTACCGTCTGGATCGGTTGGCCGTAAACGTTGACGTTCTTGGAGATCCGAGATTCAGCGACGTCGTCGCCGAAATGCGGAAAGCCGTCCTCGTCGAGGCGGTCTTCGGGGTTTTGGCGGCGGTGGAGGAGGGCCCGTGGGGAGCGGGGCAAGCGGGTGATGAGGGCTTTGAGTGCCGAGGTGGAAGTGGAAGTCGTCGTCGACGATGCAGCGATAGTAGGGGAGGCAAGGACATGGCTGTGCTGGACGTGGGCGAAATTAATGGGATCAGCGATTTCGTTACCGGCGGCGATGTGGGCGATGCGGTCGAATTCGTCGAATTCGGGTCCTTCAGAGGGCTTGATGTCATCCTGGGTGTTGTTGGGAGTAGTGACACATTCAAAGAGGAAGGGAAAAAATAAGGAGACTAGAGAGGTAGTCAACAAAACTGAGAATAAGAAACCCCAGAGGATGAAACAAGGGGAGACTCGGGGAAGGCGGGGGAAGAAGCGGATCTCGACGGGGCGTATGAAGGGCATTTTTGCCGTGGCGATAACGGTGCGGTTGGTGATGCCGGTATTGATGGTTATTGCTGGAGCAGGTTGAGAAACTTTTAGGTAATGAGGGAGTCAGTTAAGGTTCAGCTCTTTGTTGATTGGACACACATATACTTACACGATGGAATTCCAAATTGTTCTGGTCCTGGTTTTATTTGTTTTTGCAAAGGGGAAGGTAAGAGAGGAAGACAAAAGGTTACAACACTCCTTAAGTAGAAAAATATACTTACAAGGAGAAACTTGAAAGCTATGCGTTGGTCGAATATTAGATAGATGCAGATGCGGGCTTGCGGAGGAAAGAATATTCAAGCGGACATATGTACACATCCCCATTCAAGCGAAGGTCGGTGTGCATGATCCGAAGAATAATTTTCTGCAGCATGAGCTGCATATGCAAATGGTATACCAGGAATTTGAGCGCAGCATCGGGCGCGGTTGTTAAGCTGTATTTGAGTGTCCGGCATTGGTTTGACGGACATATATGCTCGTGCCCCCCGATATTCTTTATCTTTATGCTCTTCCTTGATTGGATGTATTCCGACGTAAAACCATCGTCAACATTGGAAAATCGTCAAGAATATCAATTTGTCGTGTAAATTGGGACAACAATGAACATATCATCTGAAGATGTCAGTTCGAGTGTTGATATTCGTCGGTTGGATATGGTAGACACGGTTGAGACCTCGACAATGAACCGACGCACAACAGAGGGCTCTTATGCGAACCTGGATTACCGATACATCCTCAACCGAGTACTAACCCTCAACATATACATCACTAACAGCTTCCAGAGAACTAGTTACCACTTTGTAACCATTTATAGTACTGTTGCTCAACCCCCGTCGTACCGTCTTCCGTCACGTACCTTTCACATGCGTACTTCACTGCAGCTCTTTATCCCATCTTCCACCCGCCCATGCCCGTCCAACTTAGCACAAAAGAAACACCAGCACAGCACACACGTTTCGGCCCGTCCCGCCGGTGTACCGTGTCCATTGTCTGATGGGTGATGCTCTCCATACCCTCAACCTATTGTATAGCCTCCAGAAATTTTGCTTTCTCTTCGACGTATTGTTCGAGAAGCGACAAGCTATCCATGAACTCAGCTCTCTGCAGCGCGGCCCGAAGGTGAGCTCGCTTATTTCTACCAAGCCTCTATCACGACAGGTATCGAGTTCGTCCTTTCATAAAATACATCACGCCTAAATAAGCGGTCAAGCATGCGGACAACAAATGTTCGTTCATATTCATGTTTCCAAGTGTCATGTTTCTCATGACTAAGAGGCATGACACAAAGGGAAATAAAAACAAAAAGTGAAAAGTCTCAATCGAGACAAAGGTTGGAATAATAAAATGACAACAAAATGCAAGGTCTTTGTTGAGGTTTTTCTACTGAACCTGCAAAGGACCCCTTCCCACTTTGATCATGGATAGCCATCCGACCAGAGAAACAAGAAGTAATAAATGAGAAAATCTAGTCTTACGCCTTTATTGACACAAGGTAGATTCATAAGCCGTGATGTTGACAGACCTAATCCCCCAAGCCCATCCGGATATATAACAAAAACAGACCAAAGCCAAACATGAAACGCTCCGTCATGACCACCGGTGGTTTTGATTGTACAAACAACACACATACATAGTCAGTTCTTGCCCAGAAAACTGCTCAAATCCTAAAAATCTAGCTCGTTTCGCATCATCTCGCCTGTGTTAATCGGCTGGGGCTCGCTTATTGTCATGGGCATGCTCAAAGTCTGGAGGTTGTTGTACATGGTTGACTGGGGTGTTGAGCTGTTGCCATTGCTGGGTGCTCCTGAGGCGTGGACGTAGCCACCCTCAGATGTTGGCGAAGAGTACTCCTCTTCCTCCTCTCCAGAGAGGTTCGAAGTACCCTCAGAACCGTCGCCGCGATCGTGTGTACGCTTGTGCCTAAAGAAATACCGGTCAGTATCAATGTCGACATGCGTCCCTCATGAGCAACTGATGTGTGCTGAGGAGTACGGTAAATTGGAAGGGGGAATGCATACTGTGCTAGGTTATCTGATCGGGAGAAGGCCTTCTGGCAGTATGAACAGACGTAAGGTCTCTCTTGTGTATGTGTTCTTACATGTCTGATTGGAAAGAAAGTCGAAAGGTTAGCATTGCAATAAGAGGATGGGACATCAAAAGGGCTATAACTATTCATTCTTACCTCTTAAGGTGCTCCAAACGCTTGAAGACACGACCGCATGAGGGAATGGGGCAAGAGTGCGACTTCTGAGGATAAGGACCAAGCTCCGAAACCGTGGCAGAACGCGCGCGACGGATTACGCCGGGGTGGCCCTGGGACATCTGTCGCTCGCTCATGGGAACAAGTTCGTCATCGTTGAGGGGGCCGTAGCTCTGACCCATGGATATATTCATGGGGTTGAGCGCAGGGCTGCCCTCGACGGTGGACAGGGGAGTACCGTGCCTCGAAAGCTCGAGCATCTCGTGGTGCTGCTGGCGGGCCATGTTGATGGCAGGGTTGCTGTACGTCAACCCAGGGGGAGAGTTGTCCGCAGACTCATCACCCTCGGCCACGGCACCGACAGAGGCAGACACGGACCTCCGCAGATCCGAGGGCTTGTACAACCCAGGAGTACCCGCGGCAATTGCTGTCGTGGCAGACAGAACTGATGGGGGAATGGAAGAGCGCCTCCTCCTCTGCTTATATGTGGGTGACCCCTCGATGACTGTGTAGGCGGCCATGGGAGAGTACCCTCTGGCATGGTCTTGAGATATGCTGCTAGACGCGTACGAGCGGGGGTATGATGGGGCCGCGAGGTTGGATGGCGGAAGCTGCATCATGCCATTGAGGGCACCAGCGTTAAGGTGATCGGGAATGGCAGTATAGAGACCGGTCTCCTCATTGGCGATATAAGCGGGCTCGCCGATGACGCCCATTTGCTGGTGAGGAGGCGTCAAGGGCTCAAAGGAGAGTCCTCTCTGGCTATAGTCCTCAAAATGCGACGAGACGAACGATGGGGCAGGCGAGCACTCCAAGCCATACGCAGGCATGGAAGTGTGTCGCTGGTGTACCTGCGTGATGGGCACACCATTCTGGGTATACTGAACACGACCATAATCGGGTTCCCGCTTGACCATTGGCTGAGGGCAGGTCATCGCGGGTCCCATGGTCATCGCTCCGTAAGAGACCATGGCCTCCAGACCATCGGACAAAGGGGCCATTGACTGGGACATGGTTTGAGACATTTGCTGTCCCATGTTCTGCCCCATTGGCTGCATCATCTGCGATGGCATCGGCTGCATCATTTGAGGGGGAGGCATCGAGTCGGCGGCGCGCAAGATGGGCGAGGTGGACTGGGACTGAAAGGCGAGTTGCTGGGCCGGAAAAGAGGACGAGTTGGCCTGCTGGGCCTTGGTAAGAGACTCGAAGAGCGACTGAGAAGAATCGTACTGGAAGGACAAGGCAGGCTCGCTAACGGCAACTGTTGTCGCTTCCTGGCCCATCTTCTCTCTCTTGAGGTCTCTCTCGAGCGCATCAAGGAAGAGCCTGTCGTGGGGCACACTGTACCAGAAGAACACCTTTTGCTTCTTCTGCGTTCGGATGCAGTTATTCTTGTACAGGAAGTCCAAGAAAGGGCTCTTGGGCTCCTCGAGGGAGGCATCGCTTCCCGCCTTCAGATTGCGCAAGTCCGAGAAGATACCTTCCTCAAACTTCTTCGAGTTCTTCACGGGACGGCCGAAGGCCTGGAATCGGAACGACAGACATCTCACAATGTCGGTACCGGAGATGTGGAAGAGGTTGTTCCATAGCACACAAGACACATACTCGCCAGTGGGTAGAAGGAACCTCCGGATGTATTGGTCTGGTTGCCAGTCGACGGGCGCGGAAATGAGGAAATACTTGACTAATTGGCGAGGAAAGCTGGCGTTAGCAAAGCACGCATATCGGGGGAGCCAATGGCATGTACGTACGGTTGTCAACCTGCTGCAGAGCTACCTGGGCATCATGTGGAAGAGCTTGCTGGGCCTCAGTGCTCAGCATGAAGGTCTCGGGTTTTTGCGAAGCGGCAGCCATATTGGCATGCTGCGAAGAATACATTCCAAGCTCAAAAACCTCCTTGATAATCGAATGTCGCGGCGAGTGCCGTCGTAGTTCACGGGAAGTCTGTGATTATATGTTGCGATGGACCGACGACAATGTCTCGATCTGCAGTCGCTTGTGGCACAAGCGAGGAGTGATATAGATAGTGCAGTGGGTGGCGTCAACGCGACCCAAAGAGAGCAGAAGGGCGGCGAGGCAAGACTATCGCCAAATGAAGCGATTGTCGTGGGGTGCGAAAGCGGGAATGGGAGGCGCTGCCTCTGTATATCTATGTATGTTTCTTTGGGGGAGAAAAGCGACTCGTAAGAAATCGTCTTTCTCGTGTGTATGCGTCGTCGTGTCTTTGTCCTTTGCGTTTTCGTGATCCGAGACCAGCCCGCGATACAGTGGAAGGATGCAATGTATGTGCTTCAACCCAAGCGCCTCAAGCGAATGATATCAAGGTGCGAGACCTCTCGACTGTCGGCCTCGAGGGCAGTGTATGTAGTAGTAGAAGGGCGAAAAGATAACCAGAACCAGCTAGGGTACTGACGGGAAAGGCGTTTCCGACCTGCTTGTACAATGTATCGTCCACGCGGGAGTGCGCAGGTTTTGGTTGTCGTCGACAATGCACGCCGGGAGCAGCCGCGACGGGGTTGTTGTTCGAGTAAGCCGTTGGGCGACGTCGTGGTCGGCCGGTGGGGGAGGAGGTAATATGCGGGGTGCGTGGTGAGAAAGTCGGGTGCGTGCCGGGCCTAAATGCCGGAGACCTGACCGTCGAATGACGGAACAAGAAACAATTGGTGATGGTTGAAGTGAATTAAGCCTCACAGTTTCCCTTCTTCTTATTCCTTGCAGTGGTGGTGCGAACGAAAACGAAACCAATCAACAGGATTCTCCCAAGGATGGCCGGATGATCAAACAGCGGGACGTTGAGCTTCCTCCGTGTGGTAGTGGTGGTGGTGGTGGTGATGGCGGTGGATAGAGGAAAGAGGCAAAGTCTGGTCGCTTAGACTGCAACAGTGCTGACCCAAGGAATGAGTACG
Organism: Neurospora tetrasperma FGSC 2508; assembly: GCF_000213175.1. Classification (NCBI taxonomy): domain Eukaryota; kingdom Fungi; phylum Ascomycota; class Sordariomycetes; order Sordariales; family Sordariaceae; genus Neurospora; species Neurospora tetrasperma. The sequence continues at coordinate 3,287,561 of NW_009799101.1, forward strand.
GACGGTCTTTCCAAGGATGTGTGGGGGAGCGACGGGACGGCGGCGAGCGGAGGGGGCTGCTGTTATGGAGATTGGGTGCGGTATGTGCGGGCGGCCCCTGGTGGGAACTTGGGAGGATGGTCGACTTGTGAATCGATGCTTCGTGGGTGGGAAAAGGAGAGAGCGTCTTGGGGAAAGTGCGTGCGCAGCTAGCCAGCTCCAAGACAGGTCTACTCGGTAGTGCCTGGTAATGCAGGGGAAAGGGCCGTGCGAAGTAGGAAGGTCCGCCTGCAACAGAAACAGAAAGGGGGGAAAAAGAGGGTTGGAGAAGGAGAAGTCTTGAAAAGGAAAAGAGAGGAACTTGTCAAGAGAAAAGTGGTCGACTAGAAGGAGAGCAAAGAGGGGGAGAATGGGCGAACAACGGGGTTTAATGATTTTCTCTCGCTTGGGGTCCAAGTCTCCAACCAGAGTGGGAAGGCCAGACCAGGGTGCGCTATCTGAGTGGATGGATACTAATGGCTGCTAATTGCTGTGGCTCGCTGTGCTATGCTTTGCTCAGAAAAGGGTTGTAGCCTATCGAAGCTGCCCATGCTATGAGCCCGGGTTGCAGCACTAACAGCAATAGGCGACGGTTGGGGCATGCGGCAATAAATACAACCTAATCACAGATACCCGACGACAGAACGGGCCTCTAGATGGAGGTATTCATCTTGTCTGTCACTGCGTCGAAAGAGTGTCTTGGGCTCGCAGTTGGTGCGAAGCATCGTGGAAACTGACGGATGGGTCAAGTTCTATCATGGCGCGGCATCAGCCATGAGATGCCTGTATGGCACAGACAGGAAGGAATGACCCGTCGAGGCGTGGAGACAAGGGCCCAACCTGTCAACGCCCACAGCTACAGCGAGATGGTAGGTACATTCAGGCAAGGTACCAGAATGGAATCCAACATCCAGTAGTCTACACCATGGTCCAAGCGCGGAACAACTCATTCCTGGTCAACATGGCGAGTGTCTAGAGGTATATCGCGCGCGATATGAGGGGGAACCTAGCGGAGGGGTAGACGTCAGAGTTTTTGCACGGCAAATTTATCACTACTCACCTATACGTATCTGCACTCGAGCAGAAGGCTCTGAAGTGGAGGGCGGTCGATGGCAACTTTCGGTTCACATCCATCGTCACCTTGGAGGACGAAGGGACCGGAACCGCGACAAGGTCCGTGGGTTATTCTGGTGGCAGCTGCGGGAGAGTGTGACTATAGAGACATGATCTGGTCTTACGGTGTGAATTTATTAAAGCAGCGCTGCATTAACCGGAGTGGATATTAAGCCACAAAAAACGACTCTGTTGATAGGCTGTCCCTGAGAGTACGTACACTACTTGTGCCCGCCAGGGTGCAAGCTGGGATGAGCATGCCTGAACCGGACCGTTGTCTTTCTGCTTTTCTTTCCGTTTCCCGCCATACCGGCTGTTTAAGTGCTGTTCCTACGTGAATCTCTTCGAGCTAAACCTGGACTCTCTCTTATGACTCGGCCCAAAGAGCTCTGGGCAACAGCCTCCAGCTTCGGCACCCGACGGCGTACGCTTGAATAGAGCAAACAGTGGCGTAGTATATTAATTATGACACATACTACGAAGGCTTAAAGACATTTACAGTTGGAGCAAAAGACGACGCTTTAACGAAGTTGCGTTGTTGCTGTTGGTTATATGGCATGAACCGCTCAATGATAGTTTAGATGACGAGTGCCTTACCCGCTGCATGGCGTGAAAAATTGTATTTGGTTTCTCCATCTGATCTGCTATCTCTAAGTATGCCCGTCTACGATACTCTGATGAGAGGAAAAGGAAGCTAGTGAGAATATCGTGATTACATGGTGAACAGAGATGCGAATAACTAAAAGGTCATTCCGTTTGCAAGACTAGTTCTGGTTATACTTGTCTAGTTATAGGCTCGTCGCAGCTTATTTACGCGTTTGTCTACAAAGTTTCCGGAGTAGTGATCCAGTCTTTCGAATCAAGTGCAAACTGATTGGAGGGCAAACATACCCGAGGATTCCTCAGGGGAAGTTCTCTCTTCCATGTTCGTGAACCACCACAATTTCCGCGTTCTCGGAAATGAGTTGAGGGTACGGCAGGCATCTTATAGGACCCCCTCCGAACCATGTGCTAAGTACCAAGGATCTTACAATGCCACAGTACGCATAGGCATTGCTGTTTTATCTGTTGGCATGGAGAGCAGGGTATCATTTGTCGGACTTCAAATCATCGCAGAAAAACATTCGGGCTGTCCGAATGAGCGCAAAACAGAGTAGATAACCAGAGCAATGCAGAAAGTTGCAATCATTTGACACTTTCAACGACGGGCAGTGTCGTCATGTACGGACACTTGATGTGGTTTCAATCGATGGGATTGAAGCTATCTGGACAGTGCCGAATGTGCTAATGGCCATCAACAGCACGGGCCACCTCAATGCCGGATAGAGGTATGGGTGGGGCTGGACGTTGGGATCTGGATCTTTGCCGGCCCAGGGGTAGCTTTCGTTCGACTCCGGAGCGCGAAATCTCGATCGGGGCATGAAAGCTTCCGCGGTTCGGCTCTTTTCTGATTGCTATCCATCGGCAGGAAGGTGGAGATTCGCGAACAACGTACGATATGATCATCTCGGAGAGTCGTGCACTTCTCCATCGATCTCTTTCGATCTTTTGAATCCCAAAGGGTTGTAAGCGGGTCGATGGACGGGCCCGGGCAGGAACGTGGTGTCTGCTGTGCATGCAAGTGCGTCTAAGCACCTGCTAGTGTAGAAGTACCCAGTGGGAAAGTGCATAGCATTTCTCACTGCCTACAGCATATGTACCAAGATACGGGTATCCAAGGAAAACCAGAACGACATCACCTCTCAAACTCCGTCTTTTTACACCAAAACCGAAAGTTGTCCGTTGTATGCAACCAGCCCGACACTTGGAAGTAACGAACTGAACCACAGGCTCCCGACGACTCGTACGTTGCGTGTCCGCGGCTGATTGATATGGCAACACAGTCGACACAACCACTCAGTTCCTGGTTAGGAGGCGAATTCGGTGGCCTCGTTCAATCTGGAAGCACCCAAGCGGCAAAGTGCTCGAGCGGCGCAGGCACTTGGCGTCGCACAGAGCAGAGGGAATCATGATATTGGATTCGGTTCTCTTCTCCCTCTGTGTCCTCCTCGGTCTGTCTAAGACCTACCTCCATGTTCATCGAATGTCTCTATTCACGCTTTTCCAATTGTTGCACTGGATTCGCCATGGGACGATATCGTTCAACTTCTTAGCTTGTTACTCTCTGCTACCACCGCACACTGAGCTCAGTCTGGTTCTCATACCGTGACGAGTCTTACGGTACTACATACTGAGGTCATCTCCCACAACCCAAAACCTAAGAAAAGAAAAGAAAAAAGAAAAGAAAAAGAAAAGAACATGCGCTTTAGGCTTCTAGGCACTTCAACGGCCTGACTGGATCTCGTCATTGCTCTCCTGTGTTGGGTGGATGTCCAGAATCCAAGGTTTGCTCAGGCCAATAATAGTGTTGCCGCGAAGTGTCTTCGACCATTGCAGAGGGGTCGTGCTGAACAGTGATCCCAGCCATGCTGCCCATGCCACCCAGTCAAAAGTCTGAAACATGCTTCAGAAATAGCTCTGGGGGAGAAGGGCAAGCAGGGGTCTGACTTTTTGTCGGCGCCAAGTTCCAATTTTTCCCGGCACAGCGTCCAGCAAGCGTCCCATGCGCTCACTGAGAAGTCGACGAGCGCACCTCGGGCGCAACCATGAACCGCACCCTTTCCGCCCTCGGCCAGTCAGTAGACTGCACAGGAGATGCGATCTGGGTGATATTTGGGGCGGTGCTTTTGATCTCCCATTAGGGTGTTTTCCTCTTAAGAGCCTCGGATCACCAGGAATGACTGGTGTCATTGCGCAGCTGGTAAACCCCACTAAAGAGGTGGGAAGTGCTGGATGGAGATTTTTCGATTTGATCAACTTACACCCTTCCTCTCATCTGGACTGCAAGTGGGTTAACCGACAATGCTGGGTCAGGCAAGAATGCAAGCCAGGCACCCAGCTGAAAACCTAGTCGCCCGTTCCCAAACCAACTCAACCGTCAGAGTAAGAGATCAAGTTGATTTCTTCTGTCTAGACTCTGCCAGTACCCCATTCAATTTTTTTTTATATTTTTTCCCCAAAAGTGTCAGGCAAACGAACCTGGCTGCTGATGCTCTCCTTCGTACAATGCATAAGAGCTATGCCGACACCATGACCTGGGAACAAAGCTCTGCCCGGCTAGGTCTGAGCTTCTCGGGACCTGACTACGGGCCGGCAGCCGATGGCCACGGATAGGATGGAACCGCTAGGCCTACTGTAGGGAGGAGTGGGGGATGTGCCCTTGCTGTTTGGACGGATCTCCACGATGTGATGACCAACATATTCCGAAACACGAGAGTGCCTGTATCAGAATATCTATGGCACGCCTATCTGAGCAATACTGTATGGCCCTTTTCAGGGCGCAGCTAGCCAACGGTACGATTTGTCATTCGCCAGAATACCCACTGACGATATTGACAATATTCAGGAGAAACACTATCAAGTGCCGTCTTCCCAGGTCACGCGCAGTTATGTTGCGGGCTTCCCGTCTACGACTTAAGGTTGAGACACCCTGCAAGCCAAGCTTTGGTTGCTAGGACGTTTCAGAGATATAGTCTCTTCGATGGTGACACTACCATAAACGCAGTAAACAGTGGCATCTGGGGCCTCGGTTGTTGGTTTCCCTCTACGGCCAGTCGCCGGGTGACTACGTCTCAAAGTCCAAGAATAGCATCACATACTTTGAGGGGGCCGACAAAAGCGGTCGCAGGCCCCAGTGCTCCTGCAGAGAACGAAGGCCCAGCACAAAGAGGGGAAAGAAAAAAAAAACCGCTGGTGGTTTTGCGCCGCACGTCAATCTGTTGGCTGTGAGTCTCTGGTGACGGTTGTGATTCGGCCATGCCAGCGGCAAAAAAGCGGGATTAGTGCAGCCAGATGCAGGTACCGGGCGGATCTACAGTTATGCAGAACGGGATCTGTACAATCTGGTGGATTTAGTGGCACATTGACATGACATACCCCGCGCGAAGAGGGGAACAGCAAGCTACTGAGGCGTCAAATTATTTTGAATCTATTGTACTCAATGATGTGGCTGGTTCTGAAAGTCCACAAAACATCACGATGCGTATTATGGAGGTGTTGATGTTGGATTTGGGACGGGATCGAACGGGCGGCCTACGAGGTGCCTTTGGCGCAATGACGTCCCTCCAAGTTTAAAGCGGGTTCAGCATGGGAACAAACTGACAACAGGGGGGCAGGCAGCAAAATGTCACTGGCCCAAGTGGAAGGAAGGTAAGTTCCGTTCTTAACCGTCACTCTCACCTACAGCAGACATGGAAGGAGCAAGTGGCAGATAAGGTATGTACCTACCTCTAGGTAATGCAACACCGGCAAAGCCTTCCAGGTGTACCGCAGAAAGTAGCTGAGGGTCGAAGAGTGTTTCGTTTGCAACGAAGTACACGTTAGGAAGCTCCTTCCCTGCCACACTCAGCAAAAAGAATGAGGAGCCATCAATCAAGAATCGGAGGAAAGGAAGGAAATGGAATGTGAGTCCGTTTGGTCTTCAGACTTTGTCTTGGACACATCGATCACGACGACAGCGCGGAGTCTCTCCCTGGATGCCGAACTGGATTGCTTTCTGATCTCTTGCCTCAGCAGGTCAACAATGTCATTCCTCGACCAGCCAATGTCAGCATCACCTGGATATCGCTTCGGCACTTTTGTTCGGATCATTCCCCTCAGTCCGCTTTCTCACTTCTCACTTGCTCCTCATCTGTCTTACCTTCGTCCTAGGGAGATCATGTTCAAGAACATGGTTGATCTGGACGGCGTTCCAGCGAAGCGCACGGTACGTGATAGCAGGTGCCAAGGCAGGTCCTGAAACAGAAACAATAACGCCGGTGAGGTCGACGAAGCGGGAGCTCAGATCTTGAAACAGAGGCTCTTCGGTCGCAAGAAGCGCACCTCTGCAACGTCAGCCGGGACAGCATCCAGGGCAACCTCCAGTTGTCCCCCACGTCTCCCCGTCCACCACGACGGCCAATCGGATCTATGTTGGTCCTGGCGAACCCTGTCTGCTCTGTCTGCGTACCTGCCGTGCCTGTGGTGCCTGCGTCCATATCGCATGAATTGAGGCATGTTCTAGCATGCCATCGCGTGTCCAGAAGAGAACAAGTCCCCAGAGACGAAAAAGGGGCACAATGCAACATGACCCCGCAAATATGCACGCTAACATTGCAGAATCATTAGGGGACGCAGGAACCGGCATTTCCGCTGATTTTACCGATTTCACACAGACTGTCCTGCAGGACTTGGAGGCTGGTTTAGTCTAGTGTTGCCATGTCCACCACCAGACAAACATTATCACTCTGCGCTCGGACTCAGCAGCGTGCTTGTGCGCCCAACTCGAGGAGGAGAAATTACCAAACCCAGGTTAGATGCAACCTGGGAGTCGATGGTGTGAAACAAGCGCCCTTTGGGCCCACTGTGGGGATTTTGTCTTGGTGAGCTTGATCCAGCTTTCAGGGGCCAGGAACAGAGGAGATGAAACAAAAAAGGCCGTCACAGCTTCTTTCCAGAATCATGATCGTATTACGTAAGGTGTCCTCGGAAAGCAGAAAACGGTCAAGCGGACCACCGCCGGCGAGATGGAAGCCAGAGAAGGAAAAGGCAGGCGAGAAAAGGGGGTCACATCGGCTACGACGTTCCTTGCAAGCTCCACGACATCGACATGTGGGTAAAAGTCCGAAATTATACGGCTGCTTTCCGAGAAACAACAACCTCGCAAGGATGAAAAAGAGACCGACAAAGCCAGGATCAGAGAGACCTGGACCATTTCCGGGTCAAGTCAATGTCGTACGGCTTTCCACGTCCGTGTGTTTGTGGACGAATGACATGGTCTGGGATTAGTCGAGCACACTGGTCAGGCAGTGGTGCTTTCCGATGATACAACAACACTGCATTGCCAACCCATGAGGTCGGACCTCATTCGGAACTCCACAGCACTTTTGGCCATCAAGTATTTCAACTTTGGGAATATCCCGAGGTGCCGATATGCTGGTCATCGGCTCGGCTGACCAAAAAAGGGCCAGGAGACGTGCCATCGACAAGATCAAATGTCCGTGCGGAAGAGCGAGGCTCAGGTTTGTCATTGGCTACGGGGTCAAAGGTCCCGTACCCAGGGCGATCCGCTAGCACGGCACTGGGAATGTTCGTGCACCAGACAAATCATCAATCGAACAGAGTGTCGAGCGTACACATCTCGGTTTGACCAAGAGAAGCCATGAATAAGTGACGGGTTTAGGTTGATTCCAATTGTCCCTTTTGTCTGGGGTCTGGTGATGCATTCAGCTGCACCAGAGGTCGCCCCCAAATCAGCTTGACGACACCATCTCAACATCATTCTACGAGCCGCACGATATCCGGATATAACCACTTTTACAATGATGTATGGAAGAGGCCGTACGTTTTGCGGTCAGGTCGTCTCTTATCTTGGCTCATCACCCTGGGACCCGGGGACAGCAATGTTGGTTGACCGCACCAAGGGATGAAACATAGGTCATCCGCACTAAACACAAGGTTACTTTGACGTATTTACGACCGTGTGAGAGACTACGAGGATCTGTACGAGTTCTTCGACTCATGTATGCAACGTCCTTGCGGGTGTGCCAAGATGGCAAGCAGCGAATAGCAAAATCACAGTTACCCACGGTGCAGACTGGTTATCCAAGTGGATTGTTGTTCATTAGACTTCCATTACTGGAGAACCGGTATTCGATTCATGACTTCAAGGTCATCTGCCACTAGTCAAGTGGTGTATATGTACCGACAAGTAGGCGTCAAGTGTCTTGCCCAACACCACCACCAGAGGTTTATGCGCCACTTGTCATGACCCTTAACGAAGACTTGCTCTGTGTGTCACCATTGACGAATACCCGCCTCATGTTTTATACAAACCTGAAGACGATCATACAAGCCAAGGGAGACGGGATCGACTATCTGAAACGGAGGGTATCCCAGCAGCTCGATCGCTCTCCGCCCGGTAGTTACCACTATGGTGATGGAACAGAGATGACCTCCCCCTGCTGAACATGGTTCTCGACCGACTCAAGGGTACGACAGTGTGGTGGCTCAGTGGCAACATGCTAAGCGGACATCCGAGAAACAACCTGACTAACCCCAATATTGTGCTCCGTGTTCTCTCATGCCCGTCGCATCCTCTCCCTCAAATGGGAAACCATGTAGCCTATAGTTACCGACGTGGCCTGGTTCCCTTGTTTTCGGCCCAATGGAGAGTATTGCCTTTTACTGTTGCTTTCTTTGGTCATCCGAAATTTTCGATATTTGGAAAGCTTCTTGGAGTCTCCTATGGAAGACATGTCGTTACTTTTATCATTTCTCTGAATGGAAGAGTATGTCAAGCTCTCGACGCTGTCGACAAGAAATTTCCGCGGCGCGGGCAATATCTTCACCCTTGACAACATGCGGAAAAGACACAGAGGGTTCTGTCTTGCCAAGGTGGTTTGGACTGGGCTAAACAACGGTTGAAGATAGACAAAGACATGATCATTATCCCGAAGATGTGCCGTCATCAACGGTACCCTTGATCCCACGCTGTTCAAACATCGAACAATATTGCGTGCAATCATAGACCACACCAGCTCTTCCAGTGCCTTCTTGCTTTGTAGATGGAGTAAGTGTAGTGGCCGTTTCTTGCCTTCAAGGTTGACATGAATCAGTGGTATCCAGGCTCTGACTAAGTAAATCCAGACTGGTTGGCTTCTACCCTGTCTGTGCCCTGGCGACACAAGGTAACGTCCACAATTGTAGACAGGCACAAGCTGGGGATTCGTAAAGTGTGAAATTCGATTTCCAAACGTTGGGTAACCTTTTCCCCGGAAGTGTGCACAAAGGTAGGTATGTTCTCTCGTGTGAGACCACTTCCCACGACACAAAAATCGATAAAGGTTAGGCTATTGTACGAGGAAGATGGGAAAACCAGATGGATGTCCGAAGAGTACTGATGATGACACTCAAATACCATTTAACCAAATCTTCTATTCCAAATGGAAAAATTGTTCATCAACGAACAATCATGCCCGAATCTGTCGGGGGCAGCCTATCCCACACGGTTTGAGCGTTGAAAATTTTCAAAACTGACAAAATCATGGACCCTGTCACCTGGGGAGTCAGGGAAGCAAGCAAACCTTGCACCCGTGAGATTGGAACAGCGAAGGTTAATGACAGTATTTTTTTTGCCCTGAAGGCAATTTAAAGTTCGTGGATAACCTTGACTCGCGCAGAATATGTGGCTGTTGATTCGATATAGTTCGTATCGTGATCCTCATAAGGGTTCAATAGGCGTACAAAGCTTCGGTTTCAGTAAGAATGGTACGTCGACAGCGAAAACCTGTGGACTCTAGAGGGACTTAGGTCAGCCTTGGATTTTAGAGAACACATATGGACGGCATGACAGTGAAATAAAATCGAGTTGTGATAAGCGAGTAAAGTTGCTGCCTTTTGATTCCCGTTCGACCTTCCACTTTACAGTGGCAAGATGAGAAAGGCAAATCCCTATACAACTACAACATACACACCTCTATGTGCGCACATTTAACGACAAACCTCGACAACGAGTTCAAAAATATGAGCTTGCTATCGACAAGTTTTTCACTATACTGTCCCATTTTACAAACCTGCCTATGTACCCTTTCATGCGATCCTAGTCCAAATCCCCATTCCAATTCAATTCTACTATATAGGACCAACACCCAAGTAATTAGAGGTAAAGCTCCAGTCAAAGTCGTCCATAAACGCATTCCATTCGAGCCGTTGAAAGGGGTCTGCCAATCCACCAAGAGAAGATTCCTGAGGATTGTTGTTTCCCAGTCTTCCATCTGCTAAGTAGAAAGAGTTAGCATAGCCACTGAAGATTGTTGGTAATAGACACCTGGTAGAAAGGCAAGGAAAAAAAATAAAGAAAGGAAGGAAGGAAAAAAGAGGACTTACGAATACCTTCACCACCCCCATCTTCAGGCATACTCTGCACCTCCTGCCCATTCATTCCCTGTTGATCACCTTGTCTTATCCCACCCGCAACAGCACCTGTGTATTGTCCTCCTCCGCCTTGACTTTGTCCATATCCACCGTTGTCGCCATAAACTCCAGCACCATGCTGCCCCTGTTGACCTTGCCCACCTTGTTGGTGACCTTGCTGGCTGTGACCCAGTCCTTGTCCCCCCTGCTGTCCCTGGTGGCTGCCTTGCCCATGGCCCGGAGGATTCATGCCCATCCCACCAACACTCGCCCAAGCCTTCTCAACGTGCTGCTTCCACCTCCTCAAACAACCAAACGTCAGACTAGATCCTAGCCGATTTCTAAACACCGTCGTTGCTCCTCGCATCCCGTCCTGCTGATTATGGGGATGCCGAGGACTGTTCGTATGAGGATCGGTGGGGTCCAACAACGTCTCGTACCGCGGCAAAGTATGCCGCATGTTCCAGTACTTCTCTACCATGTTTGAGGCGCGCATGACCAGGTCGTCGCGCTGGACGGAACAGCACCGGAGGATGCGGAGGGCTTCGCGGACAAAGAGGTCGGCTGTGTCGTTGGAGGTTGTGGAGGTGGTGGTTGTCTTGTTGTTGGCGGTGTTCTTGATGTTGTTCCCGCTACTATTGCGGTTATTGGTATTAGTGGTGCTGTTGGCGGTGCTGTTGTTATTGGTGTTGGCGGTGTCGCCCATGTATGAGGCATCAAGTGCATTACTGGGGTTTTTCGTATACGGGGACGGGGGCTGAGACAGGTTCAGCGTCATGAACACGCAGATGGCGCTGAGCAAGGTGCGGAAGACAAAGTTGGGCGAGTAGTGCAGGAAGGCAGATTGGCTTTGGAGGGAGCGGGCTTGGTTGATGATGGCTTCGGCGGTGGTGTAGCATTTGATGACGTTGCGCTTGAGCATCTCTTCGCTGTAGCCGGGAAGGGGCATGAAATAGTAGGTCTGGATTTCGAGGAGGGTTGAGAGGAGGATGAAGTTGTCGAGGTCTGCGCTGTGGTGTTAGGAATGAATGATACCCTAAAACAAGTTGAGTAAGACGGTTGCTCACCTGAGTTATCTGGGTACAGTAAGCATTGGATTTTACTATACTCCTCTTCCATTTGCGCGACTAAGCGGTGCGAAACACCCTGGGACTGTTCAAGGGAGGCAGACATTGTGCTGATGAGTTTGTTGGCGAACCTGGCGGTTTCCAAGTGCAAGATGAAGTAGCGGGGCATCGATATCGAGCTACTTCGGTCCAGAAGTGAGTCTACGGTCTGATTGAATAGCAGACTCGGAGACGGGCATCCCATATAAGCAGCAGCTCTGTATGTGACGAATTAGAACGAGTTCATACTTGGAGTAAAGTATTGACTTGCCGGTGAGATATAATGGCACACCCGGCCCATGTGTACGTTGCCTCCTCATCCGTTGTATCGACTTTATCGAGTAGTCCGGTAAACTCTGTATGAGCACCACGGCCGGTGTGAAGCCCTATCAAGAGAGCCGAGTTCATGGCGATGCCAGTAAAGATCATTGACGGGTCAGTCAAAAACCTGATATCGGGATTTGGCCACGTGGCAACGAGCAGCAAGGCGTTGATGATGGGCAGCTTCAGCGGCGGCCGTGATATCGCGTTCCATATTTCCGGCAACAGCGAGTCCATCAAAAACTGATATACCGAGTCATCCTTGGCAAATCGACGGCATGCCGTCATGATGATGGCCCAAAAGAGTACGTGACCCCTCTCATAGCAGATGTCTGGATCCCGTTGGCGAACGACGGGGAAGTAAGGGTGAAAGTGCTCAAAGTATTTGTCGAAATAGTAGTTTATGTCATCTCCGGAGAACACGCGTGAACCGAGGGCTCGAGGTTCAGCTGGACGCCTCAGCCCAGCCAGACTGAAACTAACAGAGGTGGCATCGCTTGCTCTGGGCGTGGGAGTAGAGGTTTCGCTGGATATGGAGAAGGGCCGTGGCCGAGTGAAGATGGGAGGCGGTAGTGTTGGAACACCGAGACCAGGAAGAAACGGCCCGGGTAGGGTTCCAGGGTTCGGTAGTCCTCCGGGCAAGGTGCCGGATAGGGTTCCCGGTAGGGTGAGCTGTGGGAGTGAAGGGACTGGCGGACTCGCGCTCGAGAACTGAACCGGACGTATAGGGGGCAGTTCGGTAGTTAGGCCGCCGAGTGATGGCCTCGGAGCAACAGTGTTCTTGAGTGACTGGAGTTCGGCCGCCAACTCTTCCAGCTTGCTATCAAGAGTTTAGCCGTAGTCTGACTTGGCTAGGAGTACCCTAACCCTGGATGTTTATGTGACCAACCTCTTTTTCGACGCTCTCTTGTAGTTCTTGTCCACGATACACTCGAGGTCTAGCTTGGTGCACCGCAGACACGGCTGTCCCGGACTAAGACTTGCATTACATCTTACCTGTACAGTGTATGTGTAACGTTAGCCAGCCTAATCGAGCGGGGTCTCGTGTGGTGGTGGGAGCAAGATGAGAGAAAGGCATGACATAACAACAGAGCAGGAGATGTTGAGTCGATTACAGCCTAGGTCCATGCTGCTGCCATGTATGTTGGATGGGAACGGATTATTTATACATTGCGGAGAATGCTCATACCTTGGAGTCTCGACATTTAATACAGGCCGTATTTCGCCGTATCCTGGGTGGCGTTGATCCTGCTGAAGGTGGTGGTGGTGGCGCCGGGGGTGACGAGCGGTCTCTCGGAACCGGTTTCGGCGATGCATCTCGTCCAACGGTCCCGGCTCCGGCGACGGTCACGGTATCGGCAGAAGTGACGGGTGGAGTTGCAGAATCGGCTTTTCTCGGTAGGGCCATGGGATGGATGGATCGAGATGGGAACGAGGTAGTCTCGAACCGGCAAGAGACATTTAGAGATTATCGCAATCAAAAGGCGATGGGGATGATTCGTCAATGCAAGGAACGAGGGACGAGACGAGAGGTTACAATACGAAGTTGACGGACCTTGAGTGAGAGTCGCGCAAGCAAAACAGAAGTGGACGGAAACTGCTATAGCGGATTCGGCCACCGCCAAGTATAACTGTAGCTACCTCTACATAGTACAAGTCAGCGCCAGGGCAGCGGCGGACAGCTCCTACCGTCGATCACGATACCTACGGGCAGCTAGGTACCTCTCTAGAGGTATTCTCTTGCGATACCCCAGGTCCCCTGCTGTGTCACGTGGGAGAGCCTGGAGCATCCGCTGACAGAAAGATCAAATCCACTGGACTTTAGGGCGCTTTATCCCTCTGTAACCCAAGTGCCTGGGTACTACGGGGGCCATTGTCTTGGTTCGTTTCAAAATGAAAAAAGTCCGTGCATACAGCTGCGCACAGGTATCAGGGCATTTGCAAACACCCCGCACACACCAAATTATTTTCACACCTCCTCACTAGCGTAATACTCCCTACTATACAACGCTCGTATATTAACAATTCTTCTAAACCCTTATTATCTCTATATTAACAAAGATCTTTCTACATTAACAAAGATTTTACTATAATAGTATATATTTATAAATATAAGGGTATAGTACTATTAGCGCCTCTTATTAATCAATTTAATACTTTAACCCTACTATAATAAATTTTATATTTGCTAGTAAAAATTAATAAAGGAATATATAGTCTTGCGAAGTAGATTTTATTAGATAACTAAGTAAATATCTCTTATATACCTTATATTAAAAGCTTTCTAACCTTATTACTAATAATAAGAGGTAGTCCGTTTATGGAAAATAAAAACAATATTCGAAGATAAGAACGAGTATATTATTACTCTAAGAATTAATAATATAATTCGAATATACGCTCTCGCAATATACCTTTTCAAGAAGAGTATTAAGGACGAACCTTATAATTGCTACAATAGTAGTAAAACCCTTTACCCTACTTTGGAATATATTATACTTAATACAAAATTCCTTGGAAGAGCCTATATTTATTATTACTATACGGGCTAGGGTATTAAGTACTTATTTAAGAAGATAATATTAGAGAAGAAGTAGGAAAAAACTATTATAGCTGATAGCATTTGGAAAATATAGAAGAATAAAGTAGAGTTAGAAGAATATATTTATATAGAGTTGAAGGATATAGAGGGTACTATTAATAATAAACTTATTAGACGTCGCGAGACTATTAACAGTACTCCTAAGAATAAGAAGAAGATTTAAGTATAATAGTAATTATACTTTTATATTAATATATTTAATAATATTTAAACGAATAATTCTATACTCTATTATTATAATATTGCTGAAATTTCTTACTTTTTATATACAATATATTATAAAAATTTTAACCTATATTATTTTGTATAATTCAAATAGTGAAATGTTTATAAATATTTATATACTTATATCAGAATTTATGAAGAATTATCAATAGTAATTAACGTTTATTAATATAAATTTATATTGATATTCTACAATTTATTTATATGATTATTCTTTGTACTAAAGTAGTATTTTAATATAATTGGAAATAATTTTAGAGAATTAAATATTAATAAGAATAATATATATAATATATATAATATATATAGTATATATAATATATATATATATTTCTCTTTAGTTCTTATACTATAGTATTTAAATATATAGTAAAATAATAAATATAAATATTATTTAATAATTAGTTATATAGTTTCTATTAATTAGTTAGTTTTAAAACTTTATAAGAAATAAATAGAAAATATACTTCTATATTAAAAAGAAAATAATAATTATATTCTCTTATTATATATTTATAGTATTTTATAAATATAAAGCTCTTCCTTGAGTTTTCTAAAGGGGAAAACTATATAGCATTAAATATTATGAAATTAAAACCTTTAATACTAGCCTTTTTTTATATTACTATATTATAAGTATAAACAAAACGTTTCTCGTTTTAAATTAATAATAAAGAAATGTCTTTATATTCTTATTATATATAATTATATATTTTTAAAAATATATAAATATTCTTTTTCATAATAAATTTTCTTAAATTTTAAATCCTTTTTATATAGAAGTAAAAATTTTTACTTTTATTAAATTTCAATATAATATAAAAATCTTTTAAATATTATAAGATTGACAGATAAAATTAGTCCTTTTACTCTTATATAAAATAGGATAAGTTAATTTTGAAAAAAGACCTTATATATATATATATATATACATATATATATAAATAGTTTTAATTATATCAATTTTATACTTAAAAATAGAACTTTATATAAATAGAATATTAATTAAAATGTTATTATAACTTTTATAATATTATCTTTAAATAGAATTAATATAAAAGGGAATTATTATAAAGAGTAATAGTTATAAAAATAAATTAAAAAAAATATAATAATACAATTCTAAGTATAGGTAAGACTAGGCTATTAAATTTAATTTAAATAAGTTAATAAAGTTAAAGAATAAGAAGGAGTAAGAAGGAGAGAGGGTTGAAACTTAGTAAAAGTATAATGCTTTTTATAAGCAGTTTTATTAATTTTTACTACCCTAAATAAACTAAGGTATAAATAACTAACTTATTTGATTAAAAATAGGAAGAGTATACCCTTCTAAGTATATAATTAAATATAATACCTACTAATACTATAATAGAAAATAATTTAAAAGAAATATATTTTTATAAATATAAATATATATATATTTATTGTAAGTTTTATTTAGCAACGTTTAATACTATATAATTTTCCACTTTAGAGTATTTAAAAGAAGATTTTATATTAGAAAAGACTAATATATATATATATATTATATTACTTATTTAATATTGTAAGGGCGTATACAATTACGAGAGTAAGCTAGCTTAAGGAGGTTATAGTACAACTTAATATAATATTAAAGTTAAAAAGTAAAAAGAAAAAAGTATAAAAGTAGGCTGGTTGTATAGGATTTTATAGTATACGCGCGCTAAGCCTTATTAAAATAAAGTAGAGTATATTATAAAGGCGTATAATTACGTAACTTCTAATACCTTAAGTGGTTATAGTTTTAAATTATAATAAATATAATATTAATTATAGAAAACTATATTTATAAATAATTGAAAATAATAAATAAACTTTATAATTATCGAATTAATATAAATAATTATAATAAATAAGTTATAATATAATACTATTATAAAAGTTTAAAATTATTTTTGAAAGAAAAAAATAAAAAAGATTATAATTTTTAAAAAAAAAATTTAAAAATATATAATTTTAGGGCTATCTAATTAAATATATAAGAAATAAAAGAAAAGTAGTAAAATGATTAAAATTAAAATAAGTAAATTAGAAAGTAATATTTTAATGTAGATTATAGTATTATTATAAAGACTATAGTATAAATAATTAAATATTTTTCTTTTTAAAATAATATTATATAAACTATATTTTCTATTTTATCTATCTACGTATATACTCTTAATATACAAACATCGTACTTAATTGACCCACTCTAAGAATACTTCGTATTAATGAACTTTAGTCTTAGTAAATAGTTAGCAAATTTTTATAGTTAAGGCTAGGACGTATCTATCTCTTTTAATTATCTTATAGCCTCTTAAGTATATAAATATAATATAGGACGCAAATATATCGACCTTATACTATGTTGAAACTTTATTATCGATATATATATATCCAAATATTCGCTGGAAATTATTATTATAAATTTGCAAATATACTTTAATATTACAATTAACCAACAAACGTTATAGCGTTTTATTAAAGAAAATAATACTCCGCTTTAACGAGGTTTGAGAATTAATAAATCCAACGTATTAGAAATAGTAATAAAGTAGTTCTATTTTGAATCTACTCTAAGCAATTATAATTTATATAGTATATTACTTAATAAAGGCTTTACAATTTTACTTTAAGGGCTCTAAATTCTATAAAAGCGTTTAGGAATCTTTAGAAAGTATTCTCCTACAAACCTCAAAGAGAAACTCTATAAAGTATATAAAATCTTTAAATATATAAAAGAAACCAACGTAACGTACTTTATTTAATAAATAGGTAGGCGAAAACTCTAATATTCTTTTATAGCTTAATATAATTTCTATATTCCGCGCGAACCTTTTTATACTTACTTCAAATTATTTTTTCTTAAAGCTATACGAGAAAAGCTAGTACTCCTTTAGCGCCGTAGGGGTAGATAGATAATATTAAGGCTAAATTATATATAGTATATTAATACGTACTTTAAATTAAAAGAATTTAGTATTGGAATTTATATAGCAATTAATACCTATTTATAGTATATCCTATAATTTTATATAAGTATTTCTACTTTAATTTAAAAATTAATCTTTATACAATAGATTAAAGTTATTAGGGAATATAGTTTTATTCTAATATGAATACAGTTTAATTACAATAATAAAGTAAATATAGTAATTATAAGTATATACTATATTGCTCTTGGAATAAAAATAATACGTATCCTAAAACTTAAATGTATATTACTTAAGAAAATTATAATTTACGAGCCTAGGCCGCCGGAGGAAAATATTTTTATTCGCTATAATATCGTTATAGGAAATTAAGAATTACTAATATAGATAGAGGACTAAATTATATATATAATAAACGTTTTTATATAAAGAAAGAATACTAATAACTAGCGTTTAAAAAATTAGTAGAAGCAGTTACGCAATAACCGAGTGTTTTTCTAAATAGTAAATAACCCTTAATATTCATTTATCTTATTTGATTTAACGTTTTCTAAAATTATTTTAAGAGACTTAAGGGGATAGACCTCTAGGTACTTAATAGAATTAAAAATTATATTGTATTACTTTATACTTTTATGCTCCAAATCCGCACGGAGTTCGGAAGTTTCATTAAATATTAGAACCAATATATTATTGTAAGCTCAGATTCGTAGAGGGTGGCCTGGAAGGGAGCGTCGAGAATCTAGGATTTGTATTCTTGAGAAAAAGCGAAGAGGAAAAAATGATCTAATCTTTCTGGATGGAAAAAGATAATGGATTTGTAGGTAATCGAACGCGTGGTTAACATTAGTGTGTAGAGCGTTCAAAGACAAACAGAATGGTACTGGATTTGTGTACGTAGGTAGAAGAATGGTAGTAGTATTGCTTAGTATAGAGATAGCTATAAAAATTCTATTTCTCGAAGGAAACCTTCCTTCTTATAGACTTTCTGGGCCTTTTGGCTATTCAGCGAGCAATCTGTCTATTCAGCTGGATTCTTTGTCTTCTAAGGATTCTAAAGATAGTCTGTTTAGTACCGTACGGCTTAGAACAACTAAGAAATCTATTTTAGAAGTTGGAGGTTTTTCAAGGTTAAAAGAACAAAGGGTTCCTTTATTAGCAAAGATCCTTATCTACCCTAGTTAAGCTACTACGGCAACCACAGCGCTAATTTAAGCTACCCCGGGCCGTGCCGGTCACCCCCACACCCTCTACGGGGGTTAGGGTTATATATAGTAGAATCTCAACCACGTTTATTTGTTTAAATAAAATTAAATAAATTCAACCAAAAATTTAGGGTATATATATATAATAAATATTACCTATATAATAGCCTCTTATACTAGTATAGTATAATATAGACTCGTAAATCCGTTATATATATATAATATTATATAATATATATAGTAAGTCCAACAATTATCCGTTACTAATATAATAGACATTATATTATTATAAGAAAGCTAATTAAATTATATTATAATTATAATAAAACTTTAGTACTTAACTATCGGGTATAAATGGATTGGGATTGGTATTAATACTTAAAAGAAATTGTAAGTTATAGCAATTTTGAAGTCAACTAATACTTACCCTAAAATATAATAGATCTTTATATAAAAATAATAGAGGATTTTATTCCCTATATAGTAAATTCCTCTAATTTACCCATCCGAATAGAGTATAAATATTTTCGGTAGAAGTTCTTAGAGTATAAAATAGTATTGAGAGAATTAGTTTTTAATTTATATAATTTACTAATTAAAGGCTTTAATAAAATTAAAAAGTTAATAAAATAGGTTGGTGGTAATATTAATAGAATAATAGAAGTATTATAGGGATAAAATATTAGGAATAAAAATAAAGTAGAATAATAGAAGGAGGAATATATTAATTAATAGAGATATATTAGAATATATAGTAATATGTCTCAATTTGAAAAACTTTATTTTTATTAAGGAACGTTTATATTTATTAAATACGATAAATACTAATTATAAATAATTGTATTAATAGTATTATAAAGTAAGATTATTATATAATAAAAATGCGATCCCTAATGATGAACGATAATATAAATATATTGGAGTACCTTTTTGGTTTTTATTATTGATTGGAAAAAAAAAAGTAAAAGAAAAAAAAAAAAAAGAA
This sequence comes from Neurospora tetrasperma FGSC 2508, assembly GCF_000213175.1. Taxonomy (NCBI): domain Eukaryota; kingdom Fungi; phylum Ascomycota; class Sordariomycetes; order Sordariales; family Sordariaceae; genus Neurospora; species Neurospora tetrasperma. The sequence continues at coordinate 3,307,063 of NW_009799101.1, forward strand.
AAAAGGAAAAAGAAAAGAGAAAAAAAAAAAAAAAAAAAAAAAAAAACTTACTAAAATATAATTCGAACTGAGAACCTTCCAAGTAGCAACTATTCTATTTACTATTATACTATATACTGTATATTTTTTTTTATAGAAACTACCTCTATTTTCTAATTATATAATATTAAGAATAAAATCGATAAATATTTAGTAGTTAACGCCTACGACTACGGGTTGAAAAGGTAGGAGGAGTATTAGTATTTATAGAAGTTCCCTACCCCTTATTAATAGTATTTAATATCAAAGTGCTTTAATAAGAATTAATTGCAATTGTTTTACTATTATCCTTAGCCAAGTTTACAATTCCCTCTTCTAGAAACAAACCTCTAAGGAATTTATTATTATTAATTTTTTTTGCCCCTACGTTTAATTATTAATAGAAATTACTTTATCCTAATTAATATACTACTAAGAAGATAGGAATAGATTTATATATTCCTCCTTTACTATAGGCTCCTTCTTTATGGTAGTAATTAGTATAGTATTACTTTATTTCTTTAGAATTTACTCTTATTTTCCTTGCGCTTTAGCGATTATTCTTAATTCCTTTTTAATAATTAGAATATTTTAAACAAATCGCTTAATCTTAATAATAGGCTCCTTTTTAATTAGAAAATCAAACTTTGCTATTTAAAAATATTTATTTTATTTAGGAAGATAGGAAAGTAATTGGTTGGGTATAGTAGGACTATAGGTACGCTTGTAATTATATTTTAATATTAATCGGAGTATTGCTTAAACGGGATTTATAATAGTATTAGAGCTAGTACTATTATTAACTATCTCTTTAATTTGTATAAGGGTAATTATTAAAGTTTATTTAGGTTTGATTTTACTAGTAGCCTTAATCTTCGTTCGGATATAATTAAGTTCAATTAATTCCGATTTAATTAAATTAAAATTAATAAAGAGAATCCTACTACTTAAATAGTAGGGGTCGATACTAATAAATTCGAAGCGTATAATATCAATTTAGAAAAGGACTTTCTAATTATATAAAGATTAAGTTCTGATTTATATAATAAAATAATAATAATTGTCGAAACGGTTGTAGAGTAGGTATATTTTCGAATAAATTTCTAAAAGTCGGACTGTTCGGACGTTAATAGGGATAGGAATATTACTAATTATAATAGTTTTAACCTCCTTAAAATACTATTAGAAAGTTATAAACCAATTACTCCTTAATATATTATTTCAATTTAGGAAGTTAATAGTAAATTAGTATTATATAATACTAATTCTATTCAACTCCGAGAGTGTATTGTTACGGTTGCCGGTAATTGAAATAAGGAATAATAGCTAGAGCCTAGAATAGAGAAGTTTAGGGTGCTGAAAATAGACAAAAGGGAGAAGTAATAGGTAAATTATTATTAATAATAATATTATTAAAGGCCTTAATAGTAGGAAGTAATTTAATAATAAACCTTTCCTTATATTTATTATAAATTTCCTATATAGAATGTTTAACCAAATAGTAGGAATAAGGAACGTTAATAATTTTATAGCGTTAGGAGGCTATAATAAATAAGTGTAGATAATATTAAATGTAAATAAGAGGTTATAATAAAGAATATATATTATCTTTAATAGTAGGGGATCGTTGGAAATTAATACGCGAAGATAATAATTAAAGAAAGTTAAAGTAAATTTTTAAATATTAATATATACTTTAAATTCCCGAACTAGCGAGAAGATAATCTTGGGTAATTAGAAATATTTATTCAATTAAATCAAAAATAGATGTTAATATAAAAGGATATAAATTAGGGTTATATAAAAAATAAGAATAGAAAATAATAATTGTAATTTATTGTAAATAAATAGCAATCCTACTCTATATACGTAATTAAATATTCTTAAGCGTACTTATATATTAATGTATAGTATTAAATATTCTTATACGTACTTAAATATTTATACGTAGTATTAAATATTCGCAAATATACTTAAATATTTATATATAGTACTAAATGTTTGCGAGTGTACTTAGATATTTATATATAGTATTAAATATTCGCGAGCGTACTTGAATGTTTATATATAGTACTATATATTCGTAAGCGTACTTGGATATTTATATATAGTATTAAGTATTCGCAAACGTATTTAAATATTTATATATAGTACTAAGTGTTTGCGAGCGTACTTAGATGTTTATATATAATATTAAGTATTTGTGAGCGTACTTGGATATCTATATATAATATTAAGTATTTACAAGTGGGTTGTAATATTTATATATAATATTTAAATATTTATATACGTACTTTTAATACTTATATATAGTATTTAAGTACTTACAAACGTATTTTAATATTTATATATAATATTTAAATATTTATGAATGTATTTTAAAATTTGTATATATTATTTAAATATTTATAAATATATTTTAATATTTAAATATAATATTTAATATCTCTAAATATACTTTAATATTTATATATAGTTTATCCGGCGGCGCTTAACGCCGTACGGTTTTCCCCTTTAGAGAATTAAAGAAGAACCCTATATTAAAAAGTACTATAGTTATATAGTAAAGGAATAAGACTATTACTATTATATTTATTATTTATATATTTTTAAAATATTCCTTAAATATTCTTTATTTTAATTTGTAATATAATAGACTTATAGTTATTTAATATAATATATAATTATAGTATTTAAAATAAAAAAATTTAAATTTGTAGAATATTTATAAATATATGTTATATAAAAGAGAATTGTAAAAGAAATATAAAATTCTTTCTTAATATTTATATAATTAGTTTTAAAAATATTTATTAATTTTTATACTAAGATTAAAGAATTTAAAATATTTGACTTTATATTAAATAAAGAAAGAAATAATTTAAACACTATTATTGTTTTTATATTTTAAGAAAAGATATTTTTTAATTTTTAAAGTATTCTTAAAAGTATATGAAGAAAAATAATATAAAACATTTAATATTATAATAGAATTATAATATAATATATTCTAAATATATATAAAATATAAAATATATATAATTATTTATATTATTTTTAATTTTTGTTTATCTTCTTTCTTATAAATATAGAGAAAGTCTTTTCGTACTACTACGGATATCTTTATATACTATCGTCTAAAAATAAATCAAATATAATTTAGCTAACGGCTAAGCTATAAGAATATTAATAGTATTAGAATTTTTTTTATTTTTTTCTATATAAAATAGTATCATTATTCTAACTATACTCTCTCCCTCAACCTTTATTATTAAAAAGATATAAAAATAAAACTTAATTAACTTTAAGTATTATATTTTTATTTTCAATCCTCAGTGTGTAGGGGTAGGAAGGGAGCGTAACCTTAGTAATATAGAGTAAAAAATAAGAAAAATTCCAATACTATTACCTATCTTATACACCTAACTTTAGCCAAATTATACTTTATTTTATTTCTTACTACAGTATATAAAGACATTTATAGCAGTGCGAAAAGATATTATCTAAATATAATTTAAAATAATTTATATAAAAACTTTTTTAAGAAATACTAGATATACATTTATAAGACTTTAAAATATTAAAATTTAAAAGAAATATTTTTAATAATATAATATTTCTTATATATTTAATATATATTTACTATAAATTATAATTAAATATTTATATTTAATTTTATTTTATATATATCAATTAGAATACTAAAGTTCTTTATATAAATAAATACTATTGAAAAATAATATATTAGAATATAATTATAAAATCTTTTTAAAATTGAAGAACTATTTTCTTCCTTTTACATAACTTTGAATATATATATATATATATTTTACTTTTACAAATATATTTGAAAAGAGGGATGTGTCACGGGGCGCGAGCAAGTACTAAGTTAAGACTTTGATTGTTGTGCGAGGAACAGGAAGAGAATCCTGTGCGCGCACGAGAACTATATAGGGCACGCTGTGAGGTCCAGTACACGGACTATAGTACGTGTGCACGTGACTGCTGTACTGCACTCAGACAGCTGCAAGCTAGCTGCACTACTGCAGTGCAGTACCCATCTATATATAGGAACATAGCAGTAATGCCTATAACAGGATGATTATTATATTAATCCTTTTCTAACATTATAATATATATTATAAGTAGGTAGAAAACTACTATTAAACGTTCTATCTACATTGAACATTGTTAATTAACCTTTAATTATCCTATTTACGCTCGTGAAGCTCCTGGCGAATCCAGCGCAAAGCCTTCTCCAATTGCTTAATACTAGTGCTACGGATAGTATTAATAGAAAAAGGAATAATACTATCGCTCTTCTCCTTCTCTACTTTCTTCTCCAAAGCTATAAATTATATTAGAATATTATTAACATATAAGAATAATTATTAAAATTTACTAATACAAAGGGAATAAGCAATACCCTCGCCCTTATAATAGTAATTAAAATAAATACCTTTATAAATACTTTTATTATTAGTAATATATTCCTCGAAGGGGCTATAATTATTAAGCGTAATATACTTAGTACAAGTATTTTCGTTGGCTTTGGGTATAAATAAATAGCGAGCCAACCTAGTAAAATATTTATTACGTACGAATTTAAAAACGTAAGGAATTAGGTTTCCCTTAACCTAAATAAATTTGGAGCGAATAGCGTAGATAATAGTCCATAAATATTAATTAGACTTAAAATCCTTTAATATTAGTTTATTACATTTATCTCCTATATATATCTTGTCTTTAGTAATAATAGTAAGAGTTTCGTTAATATCGCTATTAAAAATCTTTATTAAAATAAAGTATAGCTTTTCTTTCTAGGTTAAATCCTCGCGCTACGCAATAGGGATATCGTCCGGGCCTTCTATACCCTTGGATAGGGATTTACTATCGAAAATATATTTATCCAATTCGTTAGCGTTAGATTCGGGGATGAAGTGCGCGTTATTAGCTATTATAATTATATATATATTAATTTAAAATATATATATTAATATAATATATATATATTTACGTAGTTATACTAGTAATAATATAGTATAATAGAAAGTGTATTATTGTAGTGAAAATGTTAATATACGTTAGTGTACGTAGTATGGTAATAGTTAAGGTGAGAGTTATTTGATTGCTAAATTGAATCTAAATTGACGCGCCCCGGGCGCGGGCGTAGTAATTACAGCTGGCACGGACCTTCGCGTAATGCAACTTTCTATTTTGAAACGAACCAAGACAATGGCCCCCGTAGGGTACTGTAACTTCAATCGCAAACTGCCCGTCCCGTCACCACAAACCACGGGATCATGTCTACAGTACCGGACCTCCACCGTGACCATTTTCAGTCTATTCTACACCTCAGGTCCCAACTTGGCATCCACAAGAAGAGGCAAGCCGATGGACGGCATCCGATAATGCGCAAAATCAATCAACATGGCCACCACCACCACCGCAACCCCTGGTCGGCGTAATGAATTCTTCAAGCAGGTTCGTGCACAATCGACCCATCATTTCTGCTGATGCTAACCCATCCCCCAGCTCAGGACGGTCTGTGTCCCCTTGAGTCGCCTTGCCCTCCAGTCCCCAGACAAGGCGGCCGCTGCCAAAGAAATCTTTACCCATGTCGAATCCCTCAGTGAAATATGGGCAGCTCAAGTGAGCAGTGATCCTACCGTTCTCGATGAGAAGTTGGCCGAATATACTTTCTTCCCCGTTAGCCACCTGCTCCGCTTCCATGATCAGTTCCCGGTACGCGTAGTCGAAGCCATCATCAAGTTGCTTAGGTTCCTCATCCAATACGGCTGGAAGCAAACGATATCGGAGGACTTGGCCGTACAGCTGCTCTTCTTCTTCTCCTTCACCATTAGCGGCACTCCAGGCCAGGCCAAGAAGCGTCATGTGCCCGAGGAAACCGCGGTTGAAGGATTCAAAGCCCTCGGAGCTCTCATTACCGCGATAGGACCCACAAGCTTATTGGCAAGTAAAGCACCCGGGGAGGAAAATGAGACAGTGACCGCACTAGGCCCTGCTATTACGGTCACGCTGGATGGCATTACCGATGGTGTGGCCCCTACAGTCCAGCTGGAAGCGCTGGAATGCTTGCAGGCTGTTTACACCACAACACGCAATCAGCATGTTCTTGCTCGGTTCCTTCCGGGTACCGTGTCCTCGCTCACCAGGGTCCTGGCACGGCCATTACAGCAAAAGACACAGAGGAGGGTTCTTGTGCGATGCTTACTGGTCCTCAGTATCGTTCTTGTGAACGTGTTGAGTGACATCAAGATTCGCGGAATCTTAAAGCAGATTGAAATGGAAGACAAAGCAAAAACCGACGACGCTCAGCCCAGCGGCGGCGCGGAAAAGCCTCAGACTGAGCTGACACCCGCTTGGCTCAGGGCTACGACAGCTCAGATCAAAATCGCCTTGGCCGCAGCGCTCAAAGTTCGGACTCATGAGGCTCTGGACGTCCAGTCAGCTGTCAGCAAGTTCTGTATCAGCTTGTTGGACGAATGCCATTTATCACTAGCCAACTGCCAGTCGATCCTGGTAGAGAGCGCAATGATGGTCGAGAACGAAGAGAACGAACGCTCAATGCTCGAAACTAGCTTGCAGGATCTTGCGGCCATACACCCCGAGTTGGGCGATTGTATTCAGGCTACGCTTTACAACTGGCTCATTAGCCTCCCCAGACTAATCCAATCTAACGATGAGCGTATCAAGCAGCTTGCAGTTAGAAATATCCTTAGGGGTTCCAAAATGGCCTCAGCCATGGGAATAGACTCGTCCACGCTGAATGATTCGTTAGGCGACTCTCTCAGGGACAGCATAGTTGCCTTGGTCAAGGGCTCAAAGCCCTCCAAGGTGGTGGGAGATGTTGATGAGAATAGCTTGTCCACAGCCACGGACCTTACCGTGTCACTCCCCAATATTCAGTTATACCCTCCAGTTTTGTTGGACTCGGAGGGCATTAAGTCGACAAGAGCGGAGATCACCAAGCTGATTGCCAACATTGGCTCACCAGCCCAGCAAACAAAGCTAGCCGCTGCAATGCTAGGCGGTTTGCGAGACTCGGAAGGCGTCGAACAGATTGCCTCATACTGGCTTGCGTTTGAGCTTCTCAAGACAACGTATAACAGTACATCGGATATGGAAGACCTGGTGGACATGTCTTCTCTCGATGAGAACCGATACCAAGAGCAGGTCTTCCAGGAGCTCTATGATTTTTCTGCGTCCATCTTAGCTTCCCATTCAATCTCACAGGACAACGACTGGCGTATCGAGGCAATTGCCCTCGAAGTGACTGCTTTTGCGGCATCCCGGATGAAGGAGGATTTCCGGCCGGAGCTGATTGACGTGCTCTACCCTGTCACCACATTCCTTGGGTCGCCAACACCCCAGCTGCGCAGTCATGCCATTACGACATTGAACGTGATAGCAGCCTCTTGCGGATACAAGAACGTCTCGGAGCTGGTTGTCGGTAATGCTGATTACATGGTCAATTCCATTTCTCTCCGCCTCAACACTTTTGACATCTCGCCAGCCTCCACCAAGGTATTGGTGATGTTGATCCGTCTAACAGGGCCACGATTGATTCCCTTCCTGGACGACGTTGTAGCCGCCATTTTCGCGGCTCTGGACAACTACCACGGCTACCCCGTATTTGTCGAGAGCCTGTTCTCCGTTCTCTCCGAGATAGTCACTCAAGGCGTGAAATCGGACATGCTGCTTCTCGAAGGATCCAATCCTCAAGCCGTCAGCCACCTCAAGCGAGGTCCGCAACCACTGGATGTCGACTACATAGTCGACACCCTCAACAAACGTGCTGAGCGAACCAAGCGAGCCCGAGAAGAAGAGGCCGAACCTCCCCAACCGCACCCCAAGAAACCCTGGGGCCCGGGTAAGACCGAGGAAGCTTCCCAAGCCAAGTCACTCCTCGACCAACTCGAAAACCCCGACCCGGAAGAAGAAGGCGAAAAGGATGGTGGTCTACCAGATGATCCTTCCTCTGCCCTCGCCACCCGCGAAGACGAAGAAAAGAAGAACCAGCCCTCCAACACGCCCACCTACGCCTTACTCACCCGCGTCCTCACTCTCTCGCAGCACTACCTCACCTCTCCCACGCCGACCCTGCGCAAGTCCCTGCTCGACCTCGTGGCGACCGTCTCCCCTGCCCTAGCTCCGGACGAGAACGCATTTCTGCCACTTGTCCATACGGTCTGGCCAGTCGTGGTGGCCCGGATCAAGGACCCGGAACCGTTCGTGGCCATTGCCGCATGCAAGGCGCTGGGAAGCATGTGTGAAGCCGCAGGCGATTTTATGGCTAGTAGGTTCAAACAGGAGTGGGGAGATGGGATGGCGAAGTGGCTGAGAGGTATCAAGAGGGAGGCTGTCAAAGGGAGGGAGATGCCCAAAAGAACGGGAACGGGAGCCGGCAGAGCGTTTATCACTGGTGGTAAGAAGGTTGACGACATGGAGATTGTGTTGCCTATTCATGGTCCCAACGGTGGGCACCAGCTGAGCTTGAAGCAGTTGGTTTCGACAACGAGCTCGACTGGGAGCGGGGCGCTAGGCAGGTTCTCGCAGGCTCATCAGTTGTGGGATGCGGCGCTGGGGTTGGTTACGGCCATTTTGAAGTATGTGAGGGTGGATGACGAGATGTTTGATGAGATACTGGAGGTGGTGGTTGATGTGTTACATGAACCGGAAAGGAGGGAATTGAAAGAGGCGTTGGAGACGATCAATGCTGATGCGGTTTGGTTGGCGTTGTATGAGAGGGGGAGAGTGAAGGGAATCAAGAGCATGCCACGGGCTGTGAAGGGATTTGAGTTTGAGTTTGTAAGGGTGCCAGGTGTGGTGGCTTAAAAGAGAGATTGAGTATCTTTAACGAGCTACGAGGGTAGAATATGCTTCCATGAATCAAACGAGCGAGTTTAATTCTGACAAATCGCGATGTCCTTTAAGTTTGAAGAAAAGTGCAGGGTAAGTGACGATAACCAACTGGCCCCAGGGACCGAGTGCCATAGTATCTTGATCAACGGGGTTAGGGTTAAAAGCACGCTACTTCGGCTTACCCCTCCCGATACACTAGAAACCTTCCAGCCACGCCAACCTCCTGCATCCTCCTGCAGGCTGCAGCACTTGCGTTCATGCCGTTGGTCAGTTTATCCTATCAAATCCCACTCAGCTTTCCATCGCATTGAGATTGCGTGCAGGACACACCCAGGTAGGCGAGCGGTGTGGATAAATAACTGGTCGGTCTTCGGGGTCAACGGGGCCCTTGTGCAGTTGTGTCTCGAAAAACACCAGTCATCTTACACAAAATTCACACGATAACAACATCTCCACCTCAACAAAACAACACCATCAGTATCATTTCATTCACGGATCTCTTTTTTTTTTTTTCCCATTCTACCAAGTCAAATACGGCCATATAGGGAGCAACAATGTCCTCCTTCCTAAAGTTTCTCGTCTCCTCCGGGGACGCCAGCTCCTCACGCCGGCACAAACATCCTTACTACCCGCGCGAGGTTGTCGTCCCCAACTATGCGCCCAACACGTACACGCTGCCTATGGTGCTTGGTGCTTTTGGTGGAGCCACGGCCCTCTTGATGGTGGGAACGGTGGCCATTGGCAAGAAGGTTAATAAGCAGTTGACGTGGAAGGATGCGGGGGTGTTGGCGTGGTTTACGCTATGTGAGTTGCACTTTTCTTTTCTTGGGATGGAACGCTTGATGATATGGATATGTGAGGAACAGGGAAGTGGGACGCTATGAATATGTCAGAGTTTGAAAGAAGACAGGAGGGATGAATGGATGGATGTCAAAGTGGACAGTGGAGTTGGAGAGTCAAGACAGGATGATGTGTGCTAACGAGATGTATCGTGAACAGGTGGTTTCTTGCATTGTTTCTTTGAAGGTGAGCACATCAGCGTTCTCTCATTTCTTCTGAGATCAAGTGAAAACTAACGGCCTCCCCAGGCTACTATGTGCTCAACCACGCCACCCTCGCCAGCAAGCAGGACATCTTTGCTCAGCTGTGGAAGGAGTACGCGCTGTCCGACTCGCGGTACATGACCTCCGACCCATTCATGCTCTGCATTGAGACTCTGACCGTTCTCACATGGGGCCCTCTCTCCTTCCTGACCGTCTTTGCCATCATCAAGGGCAACACTAGCCTCCGCCACATCACCCAAACCATCGTCAGCGTTGGCCATCTCTACGGCGTCGCCCTCTACTTCGGCACCTGCTTCTTCCAGGAGAAGTTTCGCGGCATTTCGTACAGCAGACCGGAAACGCTGTACTACTGGGTTTACTACGCCGGCATGAACGCGCCTTGGGTTATTGTCCCTGCTAGTACGACTCCCACCCTCACCCCCCTTTTTTTTCTTTTCTTTTTTTTTTCCTCTTTCTTTTTTTTAGTGTTCCCCTTTTCCTGTTCTGGCAGAGCTAACAAAATCCCCCAGTCCTCCTCTTCCAAAGCAGCAAGACCATTAGCCAAGGTCTCTCGGTCCTCAACAAAGTCAAGAGCATGAAGGGCGGCAGTTCATCCACCTCCGGCAGCGGCAGCAGCAGCAGCATTTACAGCGGCAAGGCGGAGAGCATCAGATCGTTTGATGGCAGCAGTGAGAGCAAGAGTAGCAACAGCAACAGCAGCAGAAAGGCCGACAAGGAAAGCAAGCGCGAGCCTAGTAGGGATAGCAGAGATGGGGGCGAAAGGAGGAAGGATCGCGTGTCGGAGCAGGCTGCCTATTTCAGAGACGAAGGCAGGCCGGAGAGCATTGCGGAGAGCAAATATGAGATTTGGGAGGAGAACAGGGCGGATGCGAGGGAGCAGTTGAGGAGGAAGAGGACGACAGGTCGGAGGGAGTAAGAATGGATGTGGAATGTATATAAAGTGGCGGCCATCAAGGTGTCAGGTTGGATAGGTAAGAGATGGGATGACAGCGGAACGAGCTGGGATGGGCCAGTTCTTAACGTCTACATTGTAGCCCGGAGTGTGGGATCCACTTCTGCGGTCCGGTGGTGTGGGCGGGCGCGTGCTCGGGATCAGACCGGGTGTTGAGACATGTACAGACCTCGTGGCTCTCGGTTTCGGGATGATGAATGATGGGTCAGGTCGGCGTCGGTCTTTTTTCCTTTCTTTCAAATATTTTTTTTTCCTTTTTCCAGATAAGTAGATGCTTAGAATCTGTAGACATTATGGCCTGCATGCTGTCTGGCGATCCACAGTGACGAAGTGCCTCGGCACGCTATCACTGAGACGAGTTTCTGAAATGTTTTCGACCGATGGTTCTAACACTCCGTATCACCATCCATCTTGAAGATTGATTACATTGATAATCGTCCTCGATGATACGTACATGTCAGTCCTTAAGTCTTGACTCGATCAATTAATGCTTGATTCTTGGTCACGATGGTTCACGTGCAGTTAACTAGGAGGGCGCAAAGCAGTTAGACAAGTACCTCTACTATTCTCCACATTGGAAGCTCTTGGTCCCACATTTGGCTCTAATTGGATGTGTTCTTCCCCATACCCAGGGGCATTACAGATGCCATCCTTGTCCCTCCCTTGCCGTCTGCTAGGCCAACCCCAGGATGCCGAGGTTCACAGCTGACAGGACCCAAAAAGCCAACTGAAGGCAAGCGCTGTAAATTGAATGACAGGATCCTTTGTCTTTCATTGATTTGACATCGATCAAATGACACTTGCATGTTCACCTGCTTCTGCCATCTCAACTGCACCGCGCCTTTGCATCAATAAAGGATTTTTTGAGACTGCTTGATCGCATTGGATGATCATCTCCGGAACGCTTTCCACCATTAGCGAGCGGGTTCACGCATCTCCCTCTTCGTTTTCAGCTCTCTTCGCGCGCCAGACGGGGGTGCACCAGATTCCTACCTACCTATTCAGGCCGAGAAAAAAAACAACATCCGAGTTCACCTGCCACCGCTAGCCACCGCCAATCCCAATCGATCCCAGTTCGCTCCAACCCCCTCTCCAGGGCGCCCTTCCCCCGGTTTTTCCACTGTCTATCGCGCAGGGGCAATTGCAACAATTCCTTCGCATCGATTCATCAACAACTGAGGACTGAGGCAGTAAAATCACAATGGCTTCCAATCTCGATTCATCGTCCTATCTCAGTCCGAGCATGATCGGATCCGGAATCATGTCGTCCTCGCTCTCGTCGCTCTCGTCGTCCGTCTCCTCGGCGCGCCATCCGTCCTCGTCCAACATTTCCAAGGCTTACAGACAGGCCTCAACACTATTTCTCACCCGTCGACTACCCGAAGCCCTGTCCACTGTTCTACCTTTAATCACACCGTCTCCCTCCGAATCCGCTACTCCTGGGGATGTTGCTTCCGGCGCCGCCGCATTCGACCCGGCACCTGTCGCCAAGGCGTCGCGATCCACCCGGATAAAGGTGTGGAGTCTGTACCTGACTATCCTCAACGCGATTCTGGAGTTGAACTCGGACGAGGGCAAGGACGCCTTTGGCACACAGGAGTGGAGGGCTCTCTGCCACAAGGTGCGCGAGGGCGAGGTTTGGGAGGAAGTAGTACGCAGTGGATATCATGGATTCGAGGGAGATGTCGATGCGGATGTGGTTATCAACTTGTAAGTCGGCCAGCAACACCATCATTTCTGTCAGCCAGCCAACAAGGCACTAACACCCCCCATTTTACAGAGCCACCCTCCTCCTCGGCCACGCCAAAACCCAGACCCTCAACCAAAAACGTCTAGAAAACTATCTAGCCGCCGCCCGCACCCCCAATCTCGATCTGACGGACCGTCTCTCGGGTCCCTCTGGCCCGGGTGGTTCCTCCGCCTCTCCAGCCCGTCGCCTGCGCTCATCCTCCAAATCTGGAGTGGCGACCGGACATGGCGCTGACACCCCGCGAGACCTCAATGCGCGCGTCAAGATTCTCGAACTGTACACTTTGCATGTGCTCCCACGCAACGACGAGTGGGCGTGCGCGCGAGAGTTCATCAACATGAGCGCGGTCCTGGACGACGAGCGGAAAGAAGCTTTCATCCAGGCGCTGTACTCGCTGAAGGAGGAGCAGGAAGAAGCGGAGCGGAAAGCGCGCGAAAAGGAGGATGCGATTCGCAAGGACATTGAGAATGCGCGCAAGCTGAGGGCGGAGAACGAGGAGCGCGAAAGGAAGAGGTTGGAAGAAGAAAGGCAGAAGAGAGAGGCGGCGGGGGTGAACGCAAGTACGGCTGCTAGTGCAGGGAGCGGACCGACGACGGAAGGGGAATCGGGTGTTGAGGCCAAGGGGACGGGAACGGGGACGACGAAGAAACCGAATCTGAAGAAGAAGGCTTCCGCGTTGAAGAACGGGGGGGCCTCGTCGTCGTCGGCGTCTTCGAAACCGGCTAGGCCGTCAAGGAAGGGAGCGTCGTCACCGACTGCGACCAAGACGACGGGTTCTTCTTCGAGTGCGGTGGCCGGCCCTGGAATGGGCACGAAGGCGGCTTTGATACTGAACAATATCCGGTCGGTGTTGGATCAGGTTATGACGGCATTTCATGGGAACCCGTTCCTGCTGTACCGGACGCTGGCGTTCATTATCGGGTTCCTGCTGATGTTCAGTAAAAAGAGCGTGAGGGAGAGAATCACAAGAGTGGTGCAGCAAGGGTGGGGGAAAGTGAAGGCTACGGCTGGAATGGGGATGAAAGTTAGTTACATTTGATCCGAGCCCCTTTTTGCTGCTTGGGTATCAGTATTATTTTGGACATTGGGAGTAAGGGAGGGAATATTCCTGCTCTGATGATAATTAGCATTGCGGCTGTTGTCGCAGCAGGTTTTGGCATGCGACAGTTTTGTTTCGAGTCTATCGTTAATGGGTCATGCATCACGGAAAATAGCTTGTTTCGTTTTCAGTTCATAATCAGAAGAGATGACACAAACACTGTAACCTGATATGTGATGGCAACATTTCTAATTATTAACCAAAGCCCTGTTAGTGAACGCCTCATCAATGGTACGTACTTGCTTTTCAGCTTTGTCTTTCTCAACTCTGAGCCTGCCCTGTTATGCTATGTATGTAAACAAAACTCCCTAACGCCCTTGATGCCAAGTCAAATGCAGCTTGAGCTTGTGACAAATCCCTTTTCTCGAAGTTATATGCCCCTTCCAACATGGTTTCCATCCGTCACTCAGGAGCCCCTCTCATATCAGTAAATTAACCACCCCAAACAATCTTCTCACACAAGCCCATGCCCGGGCATCTCTATTGTTAAAATGTTCGATTTGTTTTCTTTTGGTAAAATAGCTATTGTGTGAAAACGTACTTCGTTAGCCTCTAATCTTCACGAGCACACCATCTCCAAGCACTTTACCCCACGGCAAGCGGGAAGGGGAGAGAAAGAAGAAGAGAACTTACATCCGTCCTGGAACTACCCAGGTTTATAATCTTGGGACACCCATCCCTGTCCTTTTCGAGTCTGGTGCACTCGAAGCAGTAGAACGCGTCCGAGATGCCCTCGCCGCCGCACACCACGCACTTGTTCTGGTAGTTGCCGAACGAGCACTCGTCGCAGATGCGCACCAGTGTCGTCGGCCGCACGTACGAGTCGCACACGGGGCACTTGCCATCGCACTTGTCGCAGAGACGGCCGATGGCGATGCCGGATTGTTTGCGGCACATTACTAGATCACTGTGGGGAAAGGGAGTGTTAGTATGTACATAATCGAGAGGGTTTATCAAGAAAGGGTCAAGCAGGGCTGGGTTGGGCAAGGAGGGAAGCGAGGATAAAAGAGACGTACGGATGATGGCGAGACATGGTGGGCTAGAGATTATGATGTGTTTTCGCGCCGGTGATGGTAGGCAGAAGGATTGAACTTCGGGTGAGATGGGCACGCGTGGTGCTGTCGCGTAGTATAAAGTGATCGCTCAGAGAATGCGCTGTACGGCGAATCTGGTCTCGAAATGGCACTTGTGGTTGTAGCCGAGGACGATAGGGAACGTGATGCAAGGCGAAAGATGCGATCACTGGCGATGATGTGGAATTGAATTTCGTCAGCCTCGGCGGCAAGTGGGTAGCGATGTGGCGTCTCTTCTCGCGTTTTCCGCGTTTTCTTTTGTCAGCCTCGTGGAAGAGCGGATCTTCAAATGCCAAGACATGCGACCGGTGCAGGAAAGTGGGGTTAGCTTCCCAGCTGCTTCCCCGAACAGTGGGATTCGAGCGGCCCCGAACAGCGGGCTACCCTGAATAATCCACTTTCGGGGGGAAGCTGCTCACTGTGATTCTCACTGGAGAAGTTCTGGACACAGGTCACTAACAATTTGGCTTCCATCAATCCACCAACACCAGTTTCCAACAACGAACGGGGCGTGTTGGAGATCAAACAGGGACCGGCCATTCGACATATATGGGAGAAGTACATTCGACCTTTAACTGCAACGCACAACAAAACCTTTTTGTCACGTCAATCACGTTTTCTGCCAATCACTTCCGAGCTATACCTTACAACTCCAACACCTTTGCTTCAGCTTCAACGCCAAGCTGCTGTCGATTTGCTTCAGACAACGCGACTGGGCTTTCCAACTCGGCACTACTCATGTCTTCGGAACAGAGGATGGAAACAGAGGACTTGTCTACCCAAAAAAGAAAGGCCACCTCCTCACCATCGCCAGAGGATGGCGTGGCTGCTAAGCGCACCAAACTGGAGGACGGGAACGTCCAGGACAGGATCAGTGAGATTGTTGAAGGGGAAGCGACGCCAAAAACCGGCAGGACAGAGGAACCTGTAAAGGACTCGATGGAGGAGCCGGTCGCCACAGCGAGGGAGATCCACGCCACGTCAACTACCAAGGACAACGATCATCCAATGGAGAACGAAGCTGTGGCACGCGCCCAAGAGACCACAGTTCAAAGCCCAGTCACTACTAGGAGAGAGTCTGACGAGCAAAGGGAGCAGGCCGCACCGCCGTCTCGAAAGGCACCACTTAGCCCCGAACAAACGCGGAAGAATGTTAGCCTAGAGGAGAAGAAACGCGGCAGGCGCTTGTTTGGTGGTCTCCTCAACACTCTAAGTCAGACTACACCCAACAACTCACAGCAAAAGAGGAGAAAGGAGATTGAACGCCGCCAGCAGGAACGAGTGCAGCAGCAGAGAGTCGAGGATGATAGGCGCAGAACCGACCTGCTCGCTGAGCGCAGACGCTTCCGGGATGCCAAGCAGGTGGACTTCGAAGAGCGGATGGTGGGTTGTCCCTTGACAATGGACTGTTTGTTGGACATGCTTGCTAACAGACCCCCTTTAACTTTAGATGCACCGGCGGCATGAAAAGATGCTTATCTTGGCTCATAGTCTGCGAACTGTCAGCGAGCCGGTAGTTGTAAGAACTTGACCCCTGAGACAACGAACACGACTTGATTCGAGGGCTAATGATACTACTAGTACTACAAACCCTGGGAGCTCACCAAAGAACAAGAGCGTATCCTCGATGAACAAGTCCGCGAAGCCGAGGAGACTATTACCAGGGAGGTGCGCCAGTTCGAACTCAAACATGGAAGGCCGCCAAAGAATGAAGTCAAGGTCCCGCCAAAGTCTGAGATCCCGCCACCGCCACCATCACCACCATCAACCCATGTTGACGTTGTCCGGAATGAACAAGATCAAGTTGGTGAGCAGCCTAACAAGACTTCAGAAGATGCTAACCATGGTGCTGTTCCGTCATTGTCATCACAAGATCCAGCAGCAGCAGCAGCAGCAACCCTGAGCACAGGTACAGGCGATGACAAGGGCGTCATTGCCACTAGCATTGATACTACCACTCATGACCAGGACCATGATGGCGACGAGATGATACAAGACGGGGAGGATATGGTCATATACTAGAGGTAACTTTACCTATCCCCGCTTTGAAAATATATCCCAGTGTGGGTTCTGCCTGTCGGTTATTGTCGCCTTGGGTTTTGGTCTAAAACAACGGCTGTATTGTTGAAAGCTAGCTGGCTAGCCGATGTTCCATGACCGTCCAACGTCGGGGCCATATATGTGAAAGTAAAGGAGCATACCCCAACCAAGGAGGGCTGTGGGACGGAAGGAACGCCAATGTTACAAAAAGAGTACGCAATTGTTGTGGTTTACTTGCAGCCGCGGTTTTGGTAGATGCCCTACTAAGCAAAATACTTCCTTTGATAGCGTTCCCTAGAGCTTTTCTTCAACCAGCAGCCTAGTTACACAACATGAGAACATCAAGGCACCTCCGCTCGCTCAAAGCTTCGCATCCCCCTCAGTCAACACACCACCCAAAAACTCCGCAATAGCCTGGTTCACCTTGACCGGCTGCTCCCACAACGCCCAATGGCTAGCCTCCACCTCTCTCCTCATCAGCTTCTTCTCGAAGAACCTCTCCATGCCTTGGGCCATCGCCGGCGGCAAGGCCGCATCCCTCGTGGCCAGAACAAACAGCGCCGGCGGCTCCACAATCTTCTCCCCATTTGCGTTCTTCCCCCTCTTCTCCAACTGCTTCAACAGCTCCCTCTCATCCTCATAGTTCACCTCGCTGGTCCTATACCAATTCAGACCTCCCCTCATGCTTCCCCCATCATTACCCGCCACCTCCTTCACATAGTAATCCATCTCCTGCTCATCCAACAACGGGCTCTTGCCCATCTTGGGCAAGTTTTCAAACAAACAGCCCTTCTCCGTCGTGAACACGCGCTCCCCATCCGGTCCCTTGGCGCCATACATGCCACTCAAGAACTGCCTGATCTTCTCCTCGCCCTTTACCTGTGCTTCAAACTCGGGCCCCGACAACTGCAGCTGATAGCGGAAATTCGGCAGCACCGTCTCGACCTTTTGCTTCAGCGGGACGAACTCGCCCGCTCTCGGCGCCCAGAAGGGCGTGCAGACGGAGAACACGGCCCGTGTCACGTCGGGAAACCAGAGCGCAAACCGCCAGGCCACGGCGCCGCCCCAGTCGTGTCCACCCACAATAATTCCGCTTTCCTTCTCAATCTGCTGACGCCCACCGGGGACTTCGCTCTCCACCAGCTCGAGCAGGTCGTGGGTGACGGACTTGAACGAGTAGGCGGTCAGTTCCGCGGGCGACTCAGACCGGCCGAAGCCAGGCAGGTCGGGGACAATGACGCGTAGACCGAGAGATACAAGGAAGGGTACTTGGTAGCGCCAGCCGAAGGAGAGGTCGGGCCAGCCGTGGATGAGGAGGACGGTTCCGCGAGGTTGGGAGGCGTCGCCGCCATCGGTAGGAGGGGGAGGGGCGGAGAAGAGGTAGTGGTATTTCTTGCCGTTGATGGTGGCGGTTTTGGAGACGACGCGGGGGTCGTGGGGGGTGAGTTTGGGAGGGAAGTCTGCTGTGGATGCAGCCATTTTGGATGGACAGGATAAGTTGTTGATGAGAACTAAGTTCCAGTCAGATTGACTTTTCTTTTGCGAGTGGAAGTTAGCTAGATATGTTTTGGGTATTGGAGGATGATATCACGTTGAACACATGTGTGTCTTGTTCTGTTTAACAGCAGCACGAAATGAAAACTGGCAGTAAACGGACCTTTAAAGCAATGTGCCACGTATGTGTTGTCGAACCTCGGAGAGTTTTTGAATCATAAGCAAATAATCAGAGAGGTTATGTTGTCTTTGTCCCCCCCTTCTTATACATTTACCATTCAGACGTGTAGTGGGGAAATGGGGGTGGAGGGGAGGCAGCAACAACACCTTAGGTGCTCCATGCATACCCGCCAAGACCCTCAAGATACCTCGGAAAGAGGTGATCATCGAAACACGAAGACCCTTGCCTTTGCGCTTCGTATGTACTTGGCTCGTCGATTTGGCCGAGGCACAATTAAGCGAAGGGTACCTTTTTAAGTGGGTAAGGGAAGAGTGAGAGCTATTGGCTGTTGGGCGATGAGTAGACATGGGATCGGTAAGATGGTGGATTCAACACATCCAAGTTAGCTACCTACATGGTGCGATTGCAATAGATTCAGACTGGCAATGCAAAGGCAAGCGGTGAAGAATGGATAACAGATCGACTGGAAGACAGGAATCTTTCAAGATTGAATCATGCCTCTATTTCCATCTTAGCCAAGGTGTACGTCTGTAGGGCTCACAGCTTCTGTCCCTGAACCACCGATTGCACTACACTCCAGCACGATTACCATCGTGAGGTAATCAGAAAGTACCTTTGCCTACATGGCACCAACATCTGTCTACATATCCATCTCTTCCACCCCCTCAAGTAGTGGTTTGGGGGCAAGGCTGTGCCTTACTGAAGACACCATCTGTAAACTCGTATCCACCCAACATTTCATGCCGTATCCATAGTCCAGCACCAAATGTACACGATCTCACGTGGCATCCAATGCGCTGTAATGCCTTGAATCCCCTGAGCGTCTGCTCAGCCTCTAGAATTGTACAACGCTCTACACGGGAGGTTACACCTCGTTCCCTGGTCAAGTCAAACTGAAGAAGCCTTCGGTGATCCGGGGACTGTCGTTATCGACGGTGCAACTGTGTGTCGAGTCCCTCAGCATAAAGTTAGCAGTACAGGCAAAACCTAGAAACTGATGAAGGACAAGTGGATCGTTGGGCATGTCGTTTACGTCGTTCATGTTGCTGTACTCGAGCTTATCGTATTGCAGCGTAGCTTTGGTGATTTTCGTGCCTGTCCAGCAACGATTTGTCTGCGACATGCTCACTTCAAGGTGAACTTCTGGCCGTTCACAAGGGGTGCTCCGGCAGTAGTGGTTTTGTTGGGCTTGCCACAGATTGCGCAGGCTATCGATAAGAATTAGTTCCTATTCATCTTTCAGAAACATCTAGCAAGGGTTTCAAGACGTACAGTTGGCGCGGTACGCGCATTTATTGCAAGAGGTGTGGCCTTGTGATACTTTTGCCTTACAGCGCGTACAAGTGCTGGAGTATTGAGCATAGGGGTTCTGAGCCGCCTTGGACAGCAGTTTGCTCTGTATGGTAAGGACCAGTTAGTACAGACGAATAGTTTGATATCTTCTGATGATGATAAGATGATCAAAAACTCACCTTTGTCACTCCTGTGTTGCCCAGAGTTGCCGACTTTTTGGGTCCCGTGGCCGAGCTCGATGATGACGATGTTGCCGCTGCTGGGGAGCCATAGTACATCTCACTCTTCTTCTTGACCGCCGGCGTGACGAGGGTCGTCTTTTCCTTCTTTTGGCACTTTGCGCAAACCATGTCGGATATATTTCTTTTCGAGCGTCTCTCCTATATTCCTTAGTCGAAGTGGTGAGCAAGCTTTTGTTGACGGTTGATGAGATAGCTCTACGTGGTTGGTGATGAATGAGGTCAGAGCACAACAGCGGCGGCAAGTTGAGGTGATGTCCGCTGGGGCGTTGTTACCATAGTGCCCTGTACACTACTGGCCGCCAAGCCCATGGCGCATCCCAGAGAACTTGAAGGGACCAAGAAGGCCTGCGCGTATGGTGGGGTAAAAGGGCCCCTACTGTCAGCCACTATCGCTTAGTCATGAGCTTAGCGTCCTCGTTTCCAGCCTCAAACACACCTCGGAGCATCATGATTGGGTGAAATGCATTCGAAACATCTTTATTCATAGCAACTGGCAATCCACGCATGGTGCCTAACAACGGTGACCCGCTAACAGGAGCGCTGTGACGTGCCTTGGCGGCTTTGGTCCCCTGGGAAGGCGATTGTGGTGTTAGTGGTGGGTGAGTGTCCCAGTCTTTGTAACCGGTACCCATGGTAGTGTACATTACGATTACGTGCAGCTTTTCAAGCCCACCACTCAGGCAATCCCTCCATCCCTGACATCCCCTGAATTCCAGAAGAAATAAAGTCTGCATCTTCAAACATCCAAAACATGGAACCTGCCCTTTCCTGAGGTCGCCAGACTTGGGTACCGACCGTTGGACTCTTTCTCAACATCCCGTCAGGGGGTGCATCTCAACTCATTGAACGTGACCAAGCAAACCGTATTGGCGCGTACCAGGAACCGTATCGACCGGGCCCGTTGCCTGGTACCTACCTCTATTCTAGATTGGTGTCTTGTATCATTGGTCTTCCTGTACTGGGGGGGCACCAGTTCGTTAATTCCACACGCGAATCCTGCGCTGAACGGCCGTCAAAGGAGGCTGTGCTGCATCTTCACTTAACTTCCCATGACACGGCGGCGGCACCTACTGCGCTAGTATCCAACCCACCATCCACTATCTCTCCGTACAATTCCCAACTCTCCAATTCAGCTTCCCCAAGTTCCACCTCACGCATTCTGTCGCAAAAAGAAACGTTCCTGCGGTCAACATACCTACCTAGGTACCTAGACTCATACCGACGCTACCCAGCGCTCGACCACATCCATCAAAGCTGCATTACACACGCGCTACCTACTCCGGCCCGAAATCAACAAGTGCCCGCCGTATCCGGATTCCTCCCCCTCGTCCACATTGAGTCCCCAGATGCTCCTATTCCCGCTATAGGCACGACTCCTCGCCTTTGTCTTCGAATCCCTCGCTTGTCTCCGCGACACCACCATCTCAGCTTGGTCTGACGGACTGTCCTACCGACAGCGTCCATTCTCCGGCTCCCCGTCTCCGGCATGGCGGCTGGCCGCCCCCCTCCTGGGGCCCCGTCGAGCGCTCAACACGACGATCTGCTGCTCGACTTCGGCAACGAACAACCATACTATGGCGGGGGACAAAGGTCGACCCTAAACGACGACGATCTCTTGCGACTACACAGCGATGATGCGCAAGGCGCCGCGCAACCTCGCCCGTCCGTATCCTACGATGACTTCGTCGGCTCCGGGCAAACAACACAACCAACAGCTACAAGACCTATACAGCCCGCGCCGGGCGCGACAGGCGGCGGAGGCCCAATTAGTCCATACCCTGATAGCAGGTCGCTGGACCGGCATTTCAGCCAAACGTCGGATCTCGGAAACTATCAACGCTATGCCGAGGACTCTGACGACTACCCTGACGAGAGTACCACGTCCTACTACCAACATGGCGGAGCTATCCCTCCGGACTCGGCGGCAGCCCGCGACAGCGCGCGCGCACGAAATAGCGTCCTGAGCATGGGTGGCGGTTTGATCGGTCGTGCCAAGAACATGCTTGGAATGGGCCCTGAGGGATACTCGGAGATGGACCTTCCCTTGACGGATCCGCGAGCGACCGCACGGGTAGACCACTCTCACGAGCCTCCTCCTCCCCAGAAGCCAGCCAAGAAGTTCGATTTCAAGTTTGGGTTTGGAGGCGGAAAGCCGGATCCAGCAACCCTTGGGCCCCGTATCATCCATCTCAACAACCCTCCCGCCAACAGCCTGAACAAGTATGTCGACAACCACGTCTCGACCGCCAAGTACAATTTTGCGACTTTCTTGCCCAAGTTCCTCTTCGAGCAGTTCTCCAAGTTCGCCAATATCTTCTTCTTATTTACCGCCGGTTTACAGCAGATTCCCGGCCTGTCTCCTACAAACAGATATACTACAATTGGTCCTCTAGCTGTTGTGCTCTTGGTTTCGGCGGGTAAAGAGATGGTCGAAGATTATCGGAGAAAACAGGCAGATAAGGCGCTCAATATGTCCAAGGCCCGGATCCTGAGGGGTTCGACATTCGAGGAAACGAAATGGATCAACGTCTCGGTTGGAGACATCATTCGAGTCGAATCTGAGGAGTCCTTCCCCGCCGATCTTGTTCTCTTGGCGAGTTCCGAGCCTGAGGGTCTTTGCTATATCGAAACCGCCAATCTCGACGGAGAGACCAACCTCAAGATTAAGCAAGCTCTGCCAGAAACGTCATCTATGGTTAGCTCCAGCGAGTTGAGTCGTCTGGGGGGCAGGATTCGCTCCGAGCAGCCCAACAGCAGTCTTTACACTTACGAAGCGACCTTGACCATGCAGGCTGGAGGTGGGGAGAAGGAGCTTCCTCTAAACCCCGAGCAGTTGCTTCTCCGTGGTGCTACTCTGCGCAACACCCCTTGGGTCCACGGTGTCGTTGTCTTCACTGGCCACGAGACCAAGCTGATGCGCAACGCCACGGCCGCGCCGATTAAGCGCACCAAGGTCGAGAGGCAGCTGAACACGCTCGTACTCTTCCTCGTCGGTATCCTTTTGATCTTCAGCGTGGTATCTACTGTCGGTGATCTCATCCAACGAAAGGTGGAGGGCGAGGAAGGTCTCGCTTATCTCTTCTTGGATCCTATGAACGGTGCCTCGGCTGTTGCTCGCATCTTCCTCAAGGACATGGTCACATACTGGGTTTTGTTTTCCGCTCTCGTTCCCATTTCGCTCTTCGTCACTATTGAAATGGTCAAGTATTGGCACGGCATTCTCATTAACGACGATCTTGATATGTATTATGACGTTAATGACACCCCTGCCAATTGCCGAACTTCCAGTCTGGTTGAGGAATTGGGCATGGTTGAGTTCGTCTTCTCAGACAAGACTGGTACCTTGACCTGCAACATGATGGAATATAGGCAATGCTCGATCGCTGGAATCATGTACGCCGACAAGGTGCCCGAGGATAGAATCCCGAGTGGTGAGGACGGAGAGGATGGAATCCACGACTTCAAGCAACTGCAGAAGAATCTCGAGAGCCACCAATCTGCGCAGGTCATTGACCAATTTCTCACCCTTCTCGCCATCTGCCATACTGTTATTCCGGAACAGGCTGAAGACGGAAGCATCAAGTACCAAGCCGCGTCACCAGATGAGGGAGCGCTTGTCGATGGCGCGGTACAGTTGGGCTACAGGTTCGTCGCTCGCAAGCCGCGCGCTGTTATCATCGAAGCCAACGGCCAGCAGCTTGAGTACGAGCTCTTGGCGGTCTGCGAATTCAACTCAACCAGAAAGAGAATGTCCACTATTTATCGTTGCCCTGACGGCAAGGTTCGTTGCTACTGCAAGGGCGCAGACACCGTCATCCTGGAAAGGCTCAATGACCAGAACCCCCACGTCGACGCCACCCTGCGACATCTTGAGGAATATGCTTCTGAGGGACTACGCACGCTCTGCTTGGCCATGAGGGAAATCCCGGAGCACGAATTCCAGGAGTGGATGAAGGTTTACGAGACGGCGCAGACGACCATTGGTGGTAATCGTGCAGATGAGCTGGACAAGGCTGCCGAACTCATCGAGCACGACTTCTACCTTCTTGGGGCCACCGCTATCGAGGATCGCTTGCAGGACGGTGTGCCCGAGACCATTCACACCCTCCAGGAAGCTGGCATCAAGGTTTGGGTCTTGACCGGTGACAGACAAGAGACCGCCATCAACATTGGCATGAGTTGCAAGTTGCTTAGTGAGGACATGATGCTGCTCATTGTCAACGAAGAGAATGCGGAAGCTACGCGGGATAATCTTCAGAAGAAGCTCGATGCCATCCGCAACCAGGGCGATGCCACCATTGAGATGGAGACCCTGGCTCTCGTTATTGACGGCAAATCGTTGACGTACGCTCTGGAGAAGGACATGGAGAAGCTCTTCCTTGATCTTGCCATCATGTGCAAGGCCGTTATCTGCTGCCGCGTTTCCCCTCTGCAAAAGGCCCTGGTCGTCAAGTTGGTCAAGAAGTATCAAAAGGAGTCGATTCTCCTCGCTATTGGCGACGGAGCCAACGATGTCTCTATGATTCAGGCTGCCCATATTGGTGTCGGTATCAGCGGTATGGAAGGTCTACAAGCTGCGCGCAGTGCCGATGTGTCTATTGCCCAGTTCCGTTACCTCCGCAAGTTGCTTCTCGTCCATGGCGCCTGGAGCTACCATCGTGTGTCGAAGACCATTTTGTTCTCTTTTTACAAGAACATTTGCCTTTATCTGACACAGTTTTGGGTATGTGTTCCATGCAGGTAACCATTTCTGATTCAAAAACACTGACCTGAAACAGTACACCTTCCAAAACGTCTTTTCCGGTGAAGTCATCTACGAATCCTGGACTCTCTCCTTCTACAACGTCTTTTTTACGGTCCTTCCGCCGCTCGCCCTTGGTATCCTCGATCAGTTCGTCTCTGCCCGCCTGCTCGACCGCTACCCGCAGCTCTACAACCTCGGCCAGCGCAACACCTTCTTCAAGATCCGTGTCTTCGGCGAATGGATCATCAACGCCGTTTACCACTCCATCATTCTCTATGTAGGTGGCTGTCTCTTCTGGCTCAACGACGGGCCTCAAGGTGACGGTTTCCCTGGCGGAAAGTGGGTCTGGGGTACAGCCATGTATGGTGCCGTCCTTCTTACCGTCCTCGGCAAAGCCGCGCTGGTGACCAACAACTGGACCAAGTACCACGTCATCGCCATCCCCGGTTCCATGGCTTTCTGGATCTTATTCGTGGCAGTCTATGGCGAGGTGGCGCCCAAGCTGAACATCAGTGTTGAGTACTTTGGCGTCATCCCCAGGCTGTTCACGAGCCCGATCTTCTGGATCGAGATGCCTACGCTGGCAATCCTCTGTTTGCTCAGAGATTTTGCGTGGAAGTTTAGCAAGCGGTTGTGGAGACCGGAGGCGTATCATCATGTGCAGGAGATTCAGAAGTATAACATTCAGGATTATAGGCCTCGGTATGTTTTTGCCATATATTTCGTTCCCCCCGCTCTCCTTACTTTTTACTCTGCCTCTATTCGATTGCTAACGTAAGGATAACAGTATGGAACAATTCCAAAAAGCCATCCGCAAAGTCCGCCAGGTCCAGCGCATGCGCAAGCAACGCGGTTATGCCTTTTCGCAGGCCGACGAGTCGCAGACCCGCGTGCTCCAGGCCTACGATACAACACAGCATCGTGGTCGGTATGGCGAGATGGCCAGTTCAAGACCGAATCAGTAAAAAAACAAAACAAAGCAGAAAGAACAAAAACAGCGAATGGGGTTGCGCTTAATGTATTGGGGTGTGAGGGACATGAATCAAAGTGTTTATGGACGGAGATGTGATGAATAGGTGACTGATGGACTGATTGATGGTGATGGATGGATTAAAGATGAAAAGAAATGGAAGGAAGAGACATCTTCTTTGCGTATCATGAGGGAGGCACGCAGACAGACTAGGCAGGCAAGCAGGCATGAAAGGGAGGTATAAGACAACTTATTTTTAATCGTTTTCTTTTTCTTCGCTCCATCTATGCTTGCGCTTTCCTCTACTGAGATGTTCTTGTGTATGTGATGTGGGGAGACAAAGGCGTGGGTTCATTGATTTCTGGTGACGAGTTTTCAACGCTCAAAGTGGCTTCATAACTCTCTGTTTTCAACAGTTAAAGCATATACGACCATACCCACTGGAAAACTCGGGATCCCGTCCGCTCTCCCATAGATAAGCCAGTGAGGGCCAGACTAGTAGTTGGGTCGGTGACGACCAGCGAATCCCTGGTGTTGTATGTTTTTGATCCTTTTTGTATCTTTGATTTTTTATTCTTTTTTACCCATTTCAATCGCCCATCCTTTCTTTTTCTCTCATGTACGTATGATTTAAAGGTAAACTAGGTTGAAGTTGGATTCTAGCTGGAACTTTTTGGTTTTGCCTAGCTAGGTGAATTGGCCGCATTTGCGGTAGATGAGGCTGTGACGGATACACATATTTAAGGGGTGTTGTGTTGTCGTTTGGTACTAGGTAAGTCAAAGGGGTAGCGCGAGCGCTGAAAGATAAGTACTTGTATGCAAGGAATGATGATGTTTGACACATATAATGTTGACGGCGAGTATTGCTGCTTATTATATCATTTCGTGCTGAGGGCATGAGAGTTTGGTACAATGTTCGAGCACAGGATGAAAACAACATGTCTGCCTTCCTACCTCCCTTGACTCCAAGTGGACTTGATATCTCGGAGTTGGAAACAATTCAAAGGCGTTGTATGTCTCATAGTTATCTTGATATCCCGAGGTATTGAAGAAAATAAGGTTGAAATGTAAACCCCTTCCATTCAATAAATGCCTGTACGTCAGGCTAATATGATATACAATATCCATCAGCGATACCACCGGTTGGAGTACCCGGTGGTATCGGATGATGTACTCGGGGAGTAGTAGCAGCATATTGCTTCTTGACAGGTTGCTTACCGATTACTTGTGTCTTTTGAGGTGAGAAGGGTAGCGAGATGACTCTCCCGGTAAGGGTATATGAGGGGGGTTGTTATCGTGGTTCATGGAGGCTGCAAAGGTACTTCTGTCCCCGAGATCTCACTCATCGTGTCGACAGCCAGGCGCGGCGCTCATGTGTTTATGAGATGTTTGCCTTCCTCTTCCTTGTCTTCAGTCATTGACCAGATCACATGCCAGGACGACATGATCGGTTCTGAATCTGTAATAGTGAGAGCAAGGCGACCCTTTCACGAAGCATGAAGGACATGGGAACTGGTCATAAGCTTCTATGCCCCCCTCCCACATAGTGTAGATGTTGCCTGTGTTTTGCCATCCGAACTCCGAACAAATGCCAGCGTTTGGCTCCCAAGCTACCAGGAGGAACCAGTGGTTCTCAGCCAGGTGTCCATTAGCTTACGCCAGCCGGACATACTGAGTACATACCTTGATGGCGATGAAGACCGAGATCCAAAGCCAGTTTCCATCGTCGAGTCGTCCGAGATGATCGTCGATCGAGGAATAACTTCCAGGAAGAACATCGGCAGTTCATATCCACGAGCCGCTTAGTAATGTGATGGATCCAGTCTGGCTGACTCTTCATGTACACAGTAGAGTCCCGTGAAGTCGCGCGATTTTCGTGCGTCTCTGTCTTCGTAGGATGAATCATAAACAGATTCCGATATGTCCGAGCATGAGGCAGGTATGCAGACAGGCGGTGGCGTGGGTGACCTAGTTCGATGTCTTCTCTTCAGGATATCGAAATCGCAAGAGTTCTCCAACTCCATGGCCCAGAAAATAGCACCAAAAGAGATGTGGAAGAATCCACAGGAAAACTTGCTCGCGGCCTCACACAGTGCCCGTCCATCTTGTCGCCGCCCAGCCAAGCGAGCCAGCCAACCAGCCCGGCACCATGTCCGACGACCGGCCGATCCCCGGCATCCCAGAACCGAGCCCAGCTACCGGGCCCCGTTTGGTGGCTGGGGCGATGGGTGGGTACACGTGCAAGATGCGGCATTTGCCTTGTCCGCGTTCTCTGGCTGGGTCTTTCTTTGGCCGACATTCACGAAATCATCCACGCTCTCACGTGTTTTGTGCAGCTTCGGGAGTTAAAGATCCCGGATCCATCAGAAAAACTGGGATAAGCCAAGTCTCATGCGGATGTCTCCGCTGGATTGCCACGGGCCGATGACGGCGATGGTCGCCAAACATGTGAAGCTAAAAAAAAAAACAAAAAAAAAAAAAAAACAGAAAGTTGGAAAGTTCCACAAGAAGCACGCAATACTGACGCGTTTTCACGTGGGGACTTCACAAGAGCTTGGCGGACGTGATGTCTGAAAATCTTGAGGAGAAGCATGGCGCTTTGGTGAACTTTTTGGAAGGCATAAGATATGGATCTTAGAAGGGACGAATGAGATGAGGCGGAAATAGGGTTACGTACAGGATGAGCCTGGCTCTAGTGTAACTGTCGGGGACATTGAGTGAACAAGTGAGACTGTTTCTCGACTTCGAAATCGGATCCAGGGTTCCAAAATTCCAGTTTGATATTGGTTCGAATTCGGCTCTGATACTTTACTGCACAACGATATTGTTGAACCTCCGAGATTTTGCATTTTTCTTCTTTCTTCCCCCCAGGCCGACCGACATGAACCTGATGATTGGCAAAAGTATGTACCTTCCTCTCTGGAGCATTTCGGCCGATGCTTCAGTTCGGCTCCAGACAAGGAAACTAAAAATAGAAAAAGGTTTGGTTGATGTCGAGGGGACGTGACGGTGTATCAGAAGCTACCCTAGCAACCCTGCAATGTCATTAGTGTAGGTGATAAAATCGGTAGTGTACTGTACATATGTAGTTAACCCCAACCCGTATGCGTTGCCCCCCCACCCTTCGCCAACCTCAAGACATGGGGAGATGAACGACAAGCGATGTCGCCTTTCGCCCGAGTAAAGTTTGCCTCTGTATCTCACGGGGCATCCATAGTAGTATACACTACAAAACCTATCTGTTAGAGACTCATCACTGCACGCCAAGAAGCCTAGACAACCAGGACGCGTATACTGGAAGCCAAGCCCGATCATCAATCCCTTTAATGGTGAACATGTGACATTTTAGCGCGGCAGGGTAAACGGATAATCGGTGGTCCCCCTTCTTAGAGGTTGACATTGTGAGGCATGGTGTACATGCAATACAAATACCTTGAAATCCCCAGGTTTTGCGGTACATGCGCTTTTGTCGCTGCTTGGGATGCGATGTAATTCATGTGGAGATACTCTCAAAATGAACCAATGGGCTCACCAGATAGCGCTGCTTGGCTGCGTCGACGAGTCGCCAGGTAGTGCAACCGGATAATTCGACTGTGTTCGATTCTTAATCGACTGTGTAGCTTTTCGCGGGCTGCCCCCCCAAATTAGTGTTAGGGTTAGGCGTTAGGGTTAGTTCCGGGGGTGCAGGGGGCCGGCGAGAGGCCCCCGCGTATGCATGAGAGTTTATCGCTTTAGAAAAGGTGGTTTTGAGCTCTCGTTGTCGTGGCTCGAAGTGATGTCTTTTGGTGAATGTTTGGTGATGGTTGCTGCTGGGCCAGATGGATGCCCAGAAATGCCCAGCTTTCGGTCTTGGCTCTCACTTTGTATGGGCTCCACACAGTCGATTAAGAATCGAACACAGTCGATTTATCCGGCTCGCAGGTAGTACAACCGGACGTAGAGGGTGGGGGACGCTAAGATGGACACATTTTTACCGTTAAAGGGATGGATGACCCTCGACGTTGTGCTTGCGGATCCCCTAGAAACTTACACTACAACCTGTTATAACGCATGTTGGATGAGAACAGAACAAACCAATGCGAAACGGAACCCCCCAAGTCATAGCAGAGACATATTATTCCATTTCGACAGTGCTGGCTGCGAAAGGAAGTCTCGGCGATGTTTGCCAGTCTAGTGGCTCAAGACTATCCAGCTGGTACAGCAATAGTATTCCGGCGTGCAGTCTTTAGTGTGGCAAACGTACGGCTAGTTGCTGATGTTTGACTTCAGAACTCTCTTTGGTATCTTGTGTCGTTCCTTTTTCAGTCAGCCCGGCGGTGACGTATAGACGGATGCATAACGGATGCATAACCGGGGTTTTGGCTCGGGAGGAACAGCTCATGGCTGTTAGGTAGGTCTGTCTAACGTCTGATGGCATTCCTCGAGTGAACGACGACAGTGACAATGAAAGGCTGTAACTGTGAGTAACCGTCTGGTCTATTTTTACCTTTTCTTTTCATCACTGATGGGATTTGATGCGCAAACAGGCCCATGGGTCAAGGTTCGTTAACCGCCCACGATACCATCACGCACATCTACGGACTGCGACCCTATCTTTAGTGTACTGTGATAATCCATCACAGAGGCCTTGGCAGGATGACTGGGATTAACTTACTGACGGCAAAGTGCAAAAAAGGACGAGAATACAAAACTGAGATGGTTTGCGAAGCATGGCACGCAATCGAAAATTCTTTATCAAATACCAAGATCCAGGTCGGGAAGGTTGCCATGACGATCGGATATAGAAGCATCTGGATCAGGCCTGATCAAGCGCTGATAGTGACTCGCAAATGGCTTTACTACGCCGTTGGCATGCTTTAACAAGATGAGCTATAGAATCCAGGGTACGGGGGATCAGGCGAGCCAGGCTCTCTGCTGTCTCTGTCACGCTGGTGAGCCATGGTTCAAGATGATCGCTGAGCCTCAACCGAGTCGGGTTAATTTGCCGGCATGCAGGAGTCTCAGAACGGGAACAAGTCTCAGTCAGCGATGACAGAAGATGACCATACGTGTAAAAGCTCAGAAGTCCCTGCGTTGACGGTTGTTCGGTTATTGTCTCAAAGTACACTACTCCCCACCTTGGCGATCTTCAACGGGAACAGCGTCAATGTAAACATGGCAGACGTCCTGTTGATGGAATCAAGAGAGCATTTTCCTTGAAAAAAAAAAAAAGAAAAAGCTCCCGTCATCTTCGCGGTGTGTAAAAATGCTACGATGAACGGAGACCCGGCAATCGTACGGTCCACCGCTGCAGGTACGGCACCTTCAAAGGCACCACCAATCCGACCATCACCACCATCAGATGTCCCATCACCGCCGCCACCACGCCTGCCAATGGGAGGTTTTTGATTTGAGTGTACTTCGAGGGTAACCGAGCCCCCAAAGTCCCTCAGCTTTGCGAACCAAGCGATGCAATCCCAGTAGTAGGTGTGGGGTGAAGACACGGCATTGGATCGCTTCATTAGTATCATTTTAGTTTGCAGGTTTGCGGGTTGCGGGATCGGACTTCTACGGGAGTTGTTTGATTCATGTAGACCAATGTGACAAGGTGCGAGCGCGGGCGGCAGTATCTGATCATCAACTCGATCAACGTCCCTCGACCTATGAACGGCATTTCAATGACACGACAAAATTCGAGGGGGTGTGACAGGAACACGATGGATAGTCAGATACCGTTTTGCTGATATACTACCTCAAATTGTAAAGCTGTTATAGCAATGGCGGTGGTTATTCTCAAAGTAAATAGTAGAAAAACAAATAAAAGTTGAGAAAGATAAAAGACAAGAAAATTACCACAGTCGCGAGAAATCCCGAGATATTGGCGGGACACACCGTTCACCTTCATCTTTCAATGGCATCAAAGCATGGCAGTATTTCTTGGAGTTTCTATCCCTGATCGGCATTACGACTTTGCAAAGAGTTGGTTCACCAGAAGAAAATATCTCTGCTCGGATTCTTAATGATGTCGAAAGAGAACGGAATTCAGAAACTCCCTCTTGTTTTTCCATCTCGATGGCCCAGACTGGAAGGTGTTTCTTCGCATAATCCTGTGGTCAACCAAATTCCTCGCACGACCTTCCCGATGCATATCCTTTTGTCGAAGAGCAGACCCTGCTGAAGATGAACGTCCTGCCATCCACTACAACTCCAGCCAAGGTATTCCACACCGAGGTGAGTTGTAGTACGGTATGCGGAAAGAAAAAAGACAGTAAGCAAAGGTCCCTGTAACGCTTTTCACAGAGCAAGCGATTTTGATTGTACTGTGAATAGCACCACGCCGAAGAGGTGTGTGCTTGTGAGGTTCGGGTAACGCCGCCGTGTGATTCCCTACAACCATGCGGCCCATGCCACACACGGGCATCCAGCTTGATGATCAGCTAGCCGGCTGACGCCCAACAGGTCGTTGGATGTGAAAAAAAAAAAAAAAAAAAAAAAAAAAAAAAAAAAAAAAAAAAAAAAAAAAAAAAAAAGACATGGACATTGGATCTGATACTCCATAGGAACGTTGTAGTGTAGAACACCTTTCAGCTTCCTCAGGATCAGAACGGCATCCGGGAACCCACCTTTGAGCTCTCAACCACCGCTGTTGCATCACCATCAACGAGAAACCCCAAGTTCTGGGCCCAGCAAGGTGGTATCATCTGAGTATGAACGGCCGGCGCCCTGCAGAAAGAGAGATTTCATCTTTCCCCCAGCTGTACAGTCATACTGTGCCAAGGTTGTACAGTAGCTGCGGTGACTGGATGACTTACATGATAGTATCCTCCAATCCACCACTCTCGGCCTCGAATCATCAGATTATCAATCAAGAGGGATGCCATCGAACGAAAATAAGGTAAGAGCACTCACCGCCGATCCTTGCAAAATGGCAGTTGTGATATCCTTGGCACCCAAACTCCCAGGCTTCTTCATCCTCGTGGCTCGCCGCTGGCCGCATGTTCTCGGGCCTAGTTTGCTCGGCATGCTTAAAATTGGGGGACCGAAATAAAATTAAACAAAAAATCGCCCATCAGAGTGGCGCATACACTACATACCAGAAATATTTGGATCCGGCTGTCATGGCTACCCCTTCCCTGCAGGCAGAAGGAGCATCACCGTAGCAATACATACCACCATGCGGCACGGGAACGGTTGGATATTGCCCCAACCATCAACAGTCTGTGAGTCGTGCCAGTCAGTTTCTCTCGCATCCTAAAGTTATCAGCAGTCAAAGCTTTTCTTAGTTTCTCGCAAATGCTTCGAGGCCTCATCTCGTTCATGTACAATTTGCATGATATAGCTTACCATCTTCCTTCTGTGTGATTCTTTACAATATCTTGTAGATTTGGTGTCAGAGGAACATGCAGCAAGGAATCGACTTGCCTCATCAAGGCCCACTCTGTTCTGCCGCCGTCCATCATCATCTTTCTTCGGCTTGGCAACCAAACCAAGGCACCACTGAGAGAAGGCGGACCGTTCGATACATCTCACCCTGGCCGGGGACCATTTTATGTGGACCCTTGCCGACAATATAGCGGGCCATGAGGAAGGCCACGGGCTAACCCAGTGACTTGGACTGTGAAGGAGGAAGATTTTCTGATGTGATGAATGCCCTAACAACGGGTACCTTGAGATTGGCACTCCGTATACTTTCAGATACGCTCAAACTGTACAATCCAATACTAGTGTACACTGGTTTGTTCGTTAGCGTGGGACTACTTGCAGGTTCAAATAGGGGAGAAATGTGTGATCTAGAGGATATGATTGGTTCAAAATCAACAAAAAACGTAGAGTGAGAGAGAGCTTCAAAGAGCCTGAGCCTTCTCAGTAGTATCCCGGACACGATGCCCAAAAAGGAAACAGTTCCAGCGCTTTTCCAGGACTTACAATCGTCAAAGTCCACCGAACCAGACTTCGGAAAAATGTCTATCGAAGTGCCACACCAACAATCATATCAGGGTTGGAATGTACCACCTATAAACTACACAGCTTCTATAATGGGGGCCATGGCCACACTTCGACGATTTACCAGCAGGCACTACACTACGTAAAAGTGTAGGTACGTACCTTTGTCCGTTTCCTCGCCCTATGGTGCACATCTACCGGTGGCA
Source organism: Neurospora tetrasperma FGSC 2508 (assembly GCF_000213175.1). NCBI lineage: Eukaryota > Fungi > Ascomycota > Sordariomycetes > Sordariales > Sordariaceae > Neurospora > Neurospora tetrasperma. The sequence goes on from NW_009799101.1 coordinate 3,340,998, forward strand.
CCCTCGAAAGCTACCGTGCTCTAGTGCAACTGTACTCCATCAAGAGTCCATGTCCATCAGTGCCATCCCACCAGTTGAAATTCACCACTTACATGTCTGTGGGGTTGGCAGCTTTGTTGTCCCAGCCTGGTATGCCAGAACCCGTTCTCCAAGTACCCCCTACCCTTGCCTGCAGGCATGCTTGATGCGTGCGTTTTTGTTTCCCCATGGATTCGGTTCGGACGAAGCTCCAACTTCTCATTGCCCATGGACCATGCGGGGGACGCTCATTGTGTTGATCCTGGCAAAGGTCGATAGATGTGATCACCACCCTGATGGGTCTCTGTCTGTCTGTCAGTCTGTCTGACTGTTCGGCCGTGGCAAGGAGGATTGATATAAGTAGGACCTCTCCCGCCACTGACATCCGAGATATTGCTTTGTGTGTTCTCTGTATCCCTAACCAGATATCCATATTCTGGGATAGAATATTGTCACACATTCTCCCTGTCTATCTATTTGATACCCCCAAATCACAGATTGTGTGTACTCCTTCAGTTGGAACATAAACACCAGACAACACAATACCATGCGTGTCAACGCTCTTCTACCGTTGAGCGGCCTTATTGGCACTGCTCTGGCGGCATGCCCCTTTGCCGACCCTTCTGCTCTTGGTCGCCGTGCCGAGGGCGGCGAGGTTGACGCCCGTCAGAGGTTGAAGGAGGTTGAGATTGACGACAACGGCGAATTCATGACAGCGGATTTCGGCGGCAACATTGAGGAACAGTTCAGTCTGAAGGCTGGTGGCCGGGGCTCGACATTGCTTGAAGACTTCATCTTCCGTCAGAAGCTCCAGCACTTCGACCATGAGCGCGTATGTCTTCACTGCCATGGCCCAATTAGCATAAAGATTTCTAGCTAACGTATATCCGATACCAGATTCCCGAGAGAGTCGTTCATGCCCGTGGTGCCGGTGCCCACGGTATCTTCACCAGTTATGGCGACTGGTCCAACATCACCGCCGCCTCCTTCCTGGGCGCCAAGGACAAGCAAACACCGGTCTTCGTCCGCTTCTCTACCGTTGCCGGTTCCAGGGGTTCCGCCGACACTGCCCGTGATGTTCACGGCTTCGCCACGAGATTGTATGTTGACCACGTAACAACCTTTCCCTTCACCTCTTGAGCAGGGCGTTAACTTGTATCCAGCTATACCGATGAGGGCAACTTCGATATCGTCGGCAACAACATTCCCGTCTTCTTCATCCAGGATGCCATCCGCTTCCCCGACCTTATTCACTCCGTCAAGCCTAGCCCCGACAACGAGGTTCCCCAAGCCGCCACCGCCCACGACTCCGCTTGGGACTTCTTCAGCTCCCAGCCCTCCGCTCTCCATACCCTCTTCTGGGCCATGTCTGGCAACGGTATTCCCCGCAGCTACCGTCACATGGATGGTTTCGGTATTCACACCTTCCGTCTGGTGACCGAGGACGGCAAGTCCAAGCTCGTCAAGTGGCATTGGAAGACGAAACAGGGCAAGGCCGCTCTCGTCTGGGAGGAGGCTCAAGTTCTCGCCGGCAAGAACGCCGACTTCCACCGTCAGGATCTCTGGGACGCTATCGAGTCCGGAAACGCCCCTTCATGGGAGCTCGCCGTTCAGCTTATTGATGAGGACAAGGCCCAGGCTTACGGCTTCGACCTTCTTGATCCCACCAAGTTCCTTCCCGAGGAGTTCGCCCCTCTCCAGGTTCTCGGTGAGATGACCCTCAACCGCAACCCTATGAACTACTTCGCCGAGACCGAGCAGATCTCCTTCCAGCCCGGCCACATTGTTCGCGGCGTCGACTTCACCGAGGATCCCCTGCTGCAGGGTCGTCTCTACAGCTACCTCGACACCCAGCTCAACCGCCACAGGGGCCCTAACTTTGAGCAGCTCCCCATCAACCGCCCTGTCTCTGGCGTCCACAACAACCACCGCGACGGTCAGGGCCAGGCTTGGATTCACAAGAACATCCACCACTACACCCCGTCTTACCTCAACAAGGGCTACCCCGCCCAGGCCAACCAGACCGTCGGCCGCGGCTTCTTCACTACCCCCGGCCGCACCGCGTCTGGCGTCCTGAACCGCGAGCTCAGCGCCACCTTTGACGACCACTACACCCAGCCCCGGCTCTTCTTCAACTCGCTCACCCCCGTCGAGCAGCAGTTCGTCATCAACGCGATCCGCTTCGAGGCCAGCCACGTCACCAACGAGCAGGTCAAGAAGAACGTTCTCGAGCAGCTCAACAAGATCTCCAACGACGTGGCCAAGCGCGTGGCCGTCGCGCTCGGCCTCGAGGCGCCCCAGCCCGACCCTACCTTCTACCACAACAACGTCACCCGCGGCGTTTCCATTTTCAACGAGAGCCTCCCCACCATCGCCACCCTCCGCGTCGGCGTCCTCTCCACCACCAAGGGCGACTCCCTCGACAAGGCCAAGGCCCTCAAGGAGCAGCTCGAGAAGGACGGCCTCAAGGTCACCGTCATCGCCGAGTACCTTGCCAGCGGTGTCGACCAGACCTACTCCGCTGCTGACGCCACCGCCTTCGATGCCGTTGTCGTGGCCGAGGGCGCTGAGCGCGTCTTCAGCGGCAAGGGCGCCATGAGCCCTCTTTTTCCTGCTGGCCGTCCTAGCCAGATTCTTACTGATGGTTACCGCTGGGGCAAGCCCGTTGCTGCCGTCGGCAGCGCCAAGAAGGTGCTCCAGAGCATCGGGGTGGAGGAGAAGGAGGCTGGTGTTTATGCCGGTGCTCAGGATGAGGTTATCAAGGGCGTTGAGGAGGGCCTCAAGGTGTTCAAGTTCCTTGAGCGTTTCGCCGTTGATGGTGATGATGAGGAGTAAGTAGATTGGATACCAATGGAATGACCAAAGCGAGGAGGAAAGGGTAATGCTTAACGAGCTGATGATGAGAATTTGATGATTTGTCCGTTTTGGAAAACGAACAAGCGATCCATGGGGAGGTTGAGCTTTGGATCCAGGGGGTTAAACTTTTTGTACATATCTTTACCTACCAGTACTTAATCTGAAAGAAAAAAAAAGGGTACGAGATGCCAGAAATCCGAATCTTTGCTATTTGATGAGTTCGAAGAAGTAACGGCAACAATGCACCAACATGATGCGTCGCAGGAACTATGGGTCACGTGGATGGCTGCAGAATGAGTTGTCAAGTGGTTTCCGGCCTTTCCCCATCGAACTATTGGCTTGGGAATGGTTGTTGTTTTATTGAAGTCTCGTGATGTTCAGGTCATGGTGTCGTGGTGGTATTGTGTGTGCTTGCATGTCGCCCGTGGTCGTCCATGCTTCAGTAAAGGTGCGGACAGCGTCAACTGAAGATCGCCGGTTGCACAACCAAAAAAGAGAGACCAAGATGTGTGTTACTGCTTTATCGTAATACCCGCCCTGGCCGTATGATCTCGATATTATGTTTGGTGTTGAAAAGATCAAGCACGCAGCTGAAGGAATAGATTAATGCAAGGTAAGTATCAACTTACCCGACAGTAGAGCTGTTGCCGCCGGCACTAAACACGCCGCTGGGGCACCGCTTTGGGTCCACGTGTGCTGGGCTTAGGCGGAGCCCTCTGCACGTCTCCCGCTGCAACCGCGCCTATGGCCGATGACGTTAGCAGTCCCCTATCGCAGCAGCTGGAGATAAGGCTACCTAGAGGTACATGCGACAACGGGCAGCAACCATCAGGGTGCAGCTGACACACACCTAATTCAACACCTATCACCTATCCCGTCCATCGCCATCCATCCCGACGTGTGCGCACGCTTTCATCCCGTGTCGCCGACGCATGATGGTTTGATCCTAATATCCCCGCGATTCTCCACCATCAAACCGTCGAATCAGACACATCAAACGGCGAACGGAATCAAGGCAGCCGACACCGGAAGTGGGTTGGATCGCGGAGGACGGTCAAGGCGATTCACGAGTCGTGAACGCCAGTTGCACTCTTTTTAAGACGGACTTTCGACATTACAAGGACGCCGGCAGCATTGAATGTCGGCAGATCAGCCCAGTATTAGACTTGGTCCCATACCGACAAGTTCCAGCGGAGATTCCAGACATCTCCAAGGGTCGACGACAGCTACCCGTGACAACGGACCACCAACTATCATGGATCGACTAAAGAACTTCCTGACGCCGGTGAAGGCAACCGACGACGAGTATGAGCCGCTGGCAGACGACTCCTCATTGACACTCGAGGAGGAAGGAGAGACATACGAAGACCAGGCGCCTTTCTCATGGATAGAATACGCCATCTTCGCCTTGATCGGCGTCGCCATGCTCTGGGCATGGTATGTCCATGATACCCACTCGCGATACTTATCCTGCTAACCACCCATTGACACTACAGGAACATGTTCCTCGCTGCTGCTCCCTACTTTCAAACCCGGTTCGAATCCAACGAATGGATCCTCGCCAACTCCCAATCCGCTATCCTCTCCGTCTCGACAACCGCCAACCTCCTGGCTCTGCTCGTCTTGATGAACATTCAGTCCTCAGCCAACTATCCTTTGCGTATCAAGGCCTCTCTGATCGTCACCATTGCCGTCTTCGGACTCTTGACCATCTCGACTGTCGCCTTCCGCAATGTCTCCCCGACCACCTACCTCGTCTTCCTGCTGCTCATGGTCGGCGCCTCCGCCTGGGCCTCCGGCATGTTGCAAAACGGCGCCTTCGCCTTCGCCGCCAGCTTCGGTCGACCGGAGTACACCCAAGCCATCATGGCCGGCCAGGGCGTGGCCGGGATTCTGCCCCCTCTAGCACAAATCGTCTCCTACCTCGCGGTGCCTCAGTCCGGCGAATCCAATCCTCCCTTCAACTCAACAACTGCCGCCACCACTACTCTTGACAGCACCCCAGAAGCGGCCCCCAGCACCTCGGCCTTCATCTACTTTCTCACCGCCGTGCTAGTCTCCCTTGCCACCCTCATCGCCTTCTACCCCCTCGTCAAGCGACACACCGCGCTCGTCGAATCCCGCCTCATGCTCGACGAAGACACCCAGCAACAACTCCTCTCGCAGTCCATCATCTCCCTCGAGGAAGCCGAGCGGCTTCGCCGACACTACGTCAGCCCTTCTACCCTTTTCCGCAAGCTCAATTGGATTGCCGTCTCTGTCTTTTTGTGTTTCGTCGTAGCCATGTTCTTCCCCGTTTTCACAGCCAAGATCCTGTCCGTCCACGATGACTCTGTCATCTCCCCTGGCCCGGGGGAAAAAGCGTCGTCTATATTTACTCCCGGAGCCTTCATTCCCCTCGGCTTCTTCTTCTGGAACCTCGGCGACTTGCTCGGTCGCGTATCCCCCATGTTCCTCCCCTTTTCACTGCGGGATCGCCCCGTAGCCTTGTTCGCGGTGGCGGTCGCGAGACTGGTCTTCTTGCCCATGTACTTGCTCTGCAACATCCGTGGTCAGGGAGCGGTGGTGGATAGCGATCTGTTTTATTTGTTGGTGGTGCAGTTGCCCTTTGGCTTGACGAATGGGTGGTTGTGTACGAGCAGCATGATGGCTGCCGGGGAGTGTGTGGATGAGGGCGAGAGGGAGGCGGCCGGCGGCTTTATGAGTATGTGTCTTGTAGGTGGCTTGTCGGTGGGGAGTTTGGCTAGTTTTAGCGTTGCTAGCATCTGATGTCGTTGATGTTGGTGTAATTCCTTTTTTCTCTTTTGTTTTTTTTTAATCTCCGATTTCGTTTTCTTTTTTGGGGAGCGAAATGTTGGATATAACGTAGGATGGAGTGGATGGACTGCTTGCAGGCACATTGTGGTTTGTGTTAGCGAACTGGGAAGGTTAGAGGCGTTATGGTGTTGGATTGCGTTAGCGAAGGTCTTGCTAGACTAGAAAGATCAGACCTGTGATGAACTCGTGGCATTTAGAAGATATATACCCAATCCCAACATAAAATAGAATGTCAGTAAATTCCCAGTCCCCAAGACACATTATCGCAACAGATATCATGTAGTTGGAAGTTTGAACAACGTTGACATGACGCAGGTTCATATGTATGTTCCATAGTAGTACAACGGAGTGAGGAGTCGCATAACAACCCTGGGGTATTGTAAACTTATCCTTCCCATCCCATCACATCATCTTCCTCCACCCTTCTTCATCTGTTTGTCCGTCCGTTCGCCTGGCTGTGGCGGTCCATCCTCATGGTGTATCTCAATAAAGAACAAAAAACTTTTTTTTTCCCCTCTTCCCTTCGCTCTTTACAGTCATCATCTCTTCCTCTTCTCCCTTCTCTAGAAGTACACTATGTACTACTCTCCAAGAAAACAGAAAAGAAAGAACCCAAACAACCCCATTTTTCTAGGTGATGTTCGTTCTTTTTGTAGGCCCATCACCAACCCACAAACCAATGATATCAATCCATGGAAACGAAAGCCAAATGTGCCACCACCGTCAGAAAAGCGTTGAAAATCAAAGAGTAATCGATCATGGGGTTCCGGTTCGTGACTCCACCCCTCCGAAACGCCGTTGGAAAATCATATCAGAGAAAGAGTAGAACCCGCTTGCCTGAGAAAACCAAGAAAGGAGGAGCGGAAAAAACTGTACGGCAAAATGTGATCGGCACATGGAAGAGCGTAGCACGCCCGCAATATGACAGTCCCCAGGCTCATCTATCTTGGTTCATAAGCCGGTGGGGGAATGTCATGCTGGTGGCTCTCCTCCCAAAAAGCAGGATTGCGGTTCTTCTCGTCATACACACGGCGGGCAATCTCACCCGCAATTTTGGTGATCCAAGCTTGCTCAAGAATCACCGAGGACATATCTGGCTGAGGACCAGCACGTCCCCACTGTTGTTGTTGCTGTTGCTGAAACTGCTGCTGCTGGCCTTTGGCATCTGCGTAGATTGACGCAGTGGATTCGGCCTTTTCGGACACTCTGCTGGAATACGACGGCGGCATCTCCTGCGCCGACGTTTGTGGAGCTGGGCTGCTAGGGAACATGGAAGGCTGGCGAGTATACACATGCTCCTGGGGAGAGGCAGCCCGCGAGGGCTGGGCAGTCACGGGCACACTTGGGACAGCAGCACGCGGACCAGACGATTCAGAAGCCCTGGCAGATGTAGTAGCGTCTGTGGGAGGCCTGAACCTCACCTTGCTCTGGGATGCAGCCAGATCATCTTCTGGTACCTCCCGTATTGTTGTAGGGATGACAGGTTCAGACATGGGTGTACGGGTCGAAGCCTCGGAGTGGCTATCGCCAGCTTGGCTGCTGGTGCTACCGATCTCGCTGACAGGCTCACTCGCCGCCGTCTTGCTACGCAGGTTGACGACCCGCATCTTCTTCTTGCGGCCCGCCTTGGAATGCCTACCAGAGCCCAGAGACAAGCCCGTAGTGGCGGACCCCATACTCACCAAGGTCGGCCTGGATAGAGCGTGACCACTAGCCTGACTGCTGTTGTCTGAGAAAGTGTAAGTATGGACACTTCCCTGGTACGAAGACGTCCGGTGGAGGTTGGGCGTAGATGCCGGAGTAGCTGTGGCATCAGGCTTGTCAGACTGCCCAGCCCAAGCTCTGAACACTACCTCGAGAATGTTTGGTGTTAGGAGAGATGAGGTACGGTGAGCACGGGCAAGGGCATCCATCTTTTCGAGGTTCTTTTGCGAGAACAACGATTGTGTCTCGGGACCCCCGTCAAGAGATAGTGACGAAATCTCGGCAGGATCCAGACGATGGCCATGCGCATCCACAGCGTCAAGTGGTGGTGTTGCCAGCGGGTTTATCGCCGCATCACTTTCCTCCTTGGCTTCCTCATCCTCCTTTGGAACCTGATCCGGGCACCACAGTTGAAGCGAGAGACGATGGATGATTGCTGGAAGTTCATCCATGATCAGGTCTCGCAACTTCATCTCGATGGTTTTTTGAAGGTAATCCCTAACGAACTGAATGGAGTCGAAGGTCGAAGAGACCTTGAGAGACTCGAGAGGGTCATTTCGAAAGACTATTGTGAGGCCCTTTTGCTTGGAGAAAACTAGGATGATGAAGGCCGACAGCTTGATCTCGGACAGGGTGATCTGAAGCGGTATTGTAAGCGATGACGATGCCGTCAGGGGTTCTGGTGACGTGAAGCTGGGTTTGGCGGATATGTACGTGTTTAGCGGGTTCGCCTATCAGTTGATTTATTAGCATCACTCTTGTTAACCCTGGACAGTCTTGGTGTACTATGGTGATATGGGTAAGTTAAACCCGTGGATCAGGTCGTTGGACACACAGTGCCCACGAACCTTTAGCTTTAGTGGTCAGTGCAAGATACCTGACAGGGAGGTAAAACTTTTGCTCGTAACCGCAGTAGCGCAAAAGAGACGTGCAGCACCTGGAGAGACCCCTGCCAGGTGATCTTCGGTAATTTGGGGCAATGCGCCAAGGATGCCAAGTAAAATCTCCAGCCTTTCGGGAATTTTCTCGCGGGTGGGTGCCCAAGCCAGCTGAAGCACGAACGAGAAAGCCGTCCTCAGAAGTCCTGTTGTATGGTTTTTGTAATCCACACATATACAGTGTATCACCAGTCTTGAGCTTGCCAGAGCGCTGAGCACTTGCCCACCAGCTCGCCCACTCCCTTGATCCGAAAAATCGTCATGATCCACGTCGGCTTGAAGAAAGCATGTCCCATGTTCGGAGCACTAGCCACAGTGGAGCCATGTCGTCGGGAGTAGGTACTGGCAAAAGTTCGTAGCGCTCGTCCAATGGTTCCTCGGATATTCATGTTACCGCACTGCGCACTGCGCAGTAGCTTCCTCGACGAATGGTGGGGGAGAGAAAAGGCAAAAGCAAAAGCTCCCAACATGGTGTGAGAGCCATTGACAAAAAAGCCTGGAAAAGCCGTACCTGCACTCGTGTTGCCAAAGTCAAGAAGGCGTCGCCAGAATAGCACATTTTGAAAATGCCGCGGAACCTGTCCTCTGCCAAATCTCCTATTTCCAAAATCTCCAGGTCGGGCGGCACGGAGCCAAGGTTGAGTTCGGTCACGAAGATGTCATCGACAATGATCGGGGGCTTGGGCGACTTGTTCAAGGCTGTCGTGAGGAGGTCGCGTGCCCGTTCGTAGAAGCCGGCGTCGGCCGTCAGCGGCGACCAGTTGAAGTTGAAGGCCATATTGAGTTGGCGTTGTCTTTAGTCAGACATGGCAATCGGAGGGCGGGTGTTGAATATGGTTGCTTCCGTCGGTGCGGAGGAGACGCTGGGTCGTCGAAGATTGCTGGCCAAATTGCCAACAATGACGGAACTCGGAATGCGACCCGAAATACGATGCGTTCGACGATGCGCTCGGGATCGGTCGCGCAGCAGTGGTGACAGTAGATATTCGACTCCCCGATCGAAGGATGTTGCGGAAAAAGAGACCTGGGAGTCCGGAGGTTGTGCGGTTTGGTATTGTAGAATTGGCAGAATTGCCCGGGGTAGCGGGTGTTGTAGGTAAGTTCACGTGCTGAGGTCGGCGGGAGCTGGAGATTACAATGGGGTCAGGATGTGGACAGGATGACCATGACGCTATTTTGTGGGCGGGCCTTTTTCTGAAATTTTTCGCGCGTGTCGCTCTTTCGTTCACTTCATGCACTGCAGTCAGAAGCAGGCAAGTGTGACTGCGTCAGGGTGCAAGGTGGTAGAGGTACGTGGGACGCTGTGTGGCTTGGGGGTAGCAGTGCGGGTGGCACCGGATCTTCTGACGCTGTCGCTGATGCTCACTTGGCAGTCCCTCAGTGGGCTGACATTGGCTGGGGCGGCGATTTGGGTACAACGAGCGCCTGATATGCTCAACTCCTGCTCGTTAATCGAACCGCGTGGAAGGCGTTTTGTCGTTCAATCAAGACTGGTTGAGGAATAGCATTGTTTATTAATTGTCTACACTGCATAATACATGGAAGCGGTCAGGCAGAATGAAGTCTACAAGACAGCACACTAAGTCCGAGGTACGCATTGAAACACGCTCCAACCTATGCAGGGACAGTCGCTGCAACCGGACGTTAGCAGTGTCTTGTCTTGATCTGCTTAATCGGCGCAGCTTGTTTAGCCATAGACGAAACAAAAAGAAAGTGGAAAGGGGAGAATTGATGCGGATGCTGGATGCCCTGCGGAACGTAGGTAAGGTACAACCTACAGTACCTCTACTTGATGCCGTATGAATGGGATGAATGCAGTGGGAGCAGTGGTGCGCTCTTGCCCTGCCGTTGTGAAGCAGCTGGAAACATAGGGCACTGGAACCCCAGCGGCACTCACCAATGACGACGCAGAGCCTCCCACCAAAACCCTCCAAGACAGCCCAGGAGAATGAGGGGAAATAATCCAATGCACTTCAAAGAGGCATATCGCATTGGCACATCGAACCAATGTCTCAGTCATCATTGGAACGGACTGAACGGTTGTTAGGGCCTTTCAAGTGGATCTTGAGCCTCGGGAATGCGGAGGGGGGAGGCAAGGTAAGCCTCACCAGTCGGGGAGAGCCCGGAGGTTTTTTCGACTTTAAATCCCGAGAGGGGTAACCCGTCGTGTGCTTTCGTTGTGAGGGACAGCCACACTTGTTTGTTTGGCTTTGGGCACTGATGAATCTTGTCCGTTATCCGTCGTTATCGGATCCATCGGCAGGACCCGTCACATTCGGGAAGCCTCGGTTTCTGGGGTATCTGTTTGGAGACGGGGACCGGGGCACCGGGCGGGGTCATGAAGATGAACCCGATGTTCTGGTGTCAGTGGAATGTTGTGTCTTCCGGGGTGGATACTCTGGAAAGGACGGTTCCCCAAACACCTACCTTGTGCTTATACGCAGTTACACGTATGTATGGTCAAGGGGGACATCACAGCGGCTTTGTGTCAATACGACTGTCCAATGCTCAGTTTTGCTGTGGTTCAAAAATAGATTCCTGGAACGTCTTCCCTTTCCATTCCGTACCTTGAATCCAAAAGATTGATTGAAACCATGGGTCACTTCGTTGACAAAACTTCATTACCGTAGTCAAAGTGAAAGTTCAATGACAACTGACATTTAGCATCACAATATCAGACGAACTCCATTGCTGCCCTGATGATCTTCAGTGGCAAGAACAACTCAAGCTTCACTCGGCTCACCATTGCCAAGAAAGGCATCACTTACCAGTTACTGTGCCCGTTTGTTTTGGTTACACGTTGCCGCTAGCCCCAAACAATTCCTACCTTAGCTGAAACCGCGCCTCCTTTCTACGTCACAATGTCAATCAGCAACTCCAACGGAAAACAACAAGCCAACTGCAGTCATTCATTGTTCAACTTGCAAACGAACTGAATTGTAGTAAACGTAATCATGTCACCAAAACCAGTAGCAGACCTAGCCAGCTTGAAAGGCACCAATTGCCAGTTCAAGTTCATCGGTGAAGGCGCCGCCAACATAGTCTTTGAGGTTGTCTTTCCTGAGGAAGACATCACCACTCAGGATGATGGCGATAGTCAGATCTTGGACATCCTACAAGGTGACTATTACCTTTAGCCCCATTCACCACATGAGACGTCAATACTAAGATCATCACAGGGAAACTCTTACGAGTACCAAAGGCCAATACCAAAGCCTTTCCACACCCCGAAATCCTTCAGTACTGGGAGTCATCCATCAGTCCACTCTTCGATAACCCCCAGGAAGACCTAGTACAGCAGCACCTCATTCGTCTGGACAATTCCGTCGTCTCACAACTGAATGCAATTCTTGAAAATGAAGACGCCCAGCGTAGGGCAGATTTCCAGGGTACCAAGGTGGCCGAGGCCGAGTATGGCATGTTGGTTGAGGATATGAGGAAGAGTTTGTCCCTCTTCACCTTTTCCCCCCCTTCCCTCCAGCTCTTTTGTCTCTAACTTAAATCCCCTTCCCCCCGCAGAATTCCCATTAGACTTCCTTCTAGAATTCAAACCCAAATGGCTCACCCCTTCCCCCTCCGCCCCCTCTACCGCCACGCGCTGCCGTAACTGTGCCCGCGAAGCCTACCGCCTACACAAATCGCTTCGCTCCGCTTCCTCCGACCAAAACTCCTCCTGTGCCCTTAGCCACGAGCCACCGTTCTGCCCCCTCGAGTACCTAGCCGCTCAATCCTCGCCCTGCTCTCTAGCCCGAGTCATCGCATCCATCAACCTCTCCGCCATTTCCGCTTCTTTGGACACCAAGCCAGCGACGAGGGAGAATCCCGTTGGTGTGCAACCGGCTGTTTCTCTGGATGGCGAGGACGATGGCAGGCCAGGAATGGACCAAGTAGACGAGCGCTACCGCGTCGCGCTTGTTCACTGGCTGCAAAGCAATTCGTTGCTGCCCAAGCTGCGGGACGCGCAAGAGAGCTTGGACCCGGCGCCGGAGGGGACGAGTGACCAGGAGAAGCTGGCGTTGGCGATGACGTTGAGGGATTGTACCTGTTTTGTGAGGATATCGGAAGACTCGAAGGGAGGCTTGAAGGTGGAAGCCAAGCTGGCGGATTTGGATAAGAAGAATTGGGAGGCCAAGTTGGAGTATTGGAAGGGGATGGATGAGGTGTTGAAAGAGGGGGGGTATTATGAGGGGGTGGAGGTGCCGAGGATTCGGACGAGGTGTTTCATGGAGGTTGGGGCAGGGGAGGCGGCCTGAGAGTTTATGCCATTGATGTTGTCATGGGCTTTCAAGGGAGATGGATGGGCACTTGTAATGGTGATGGTTCGGTGCCGTGCTGGCCTTTAACAACCCTAAATGATGAACGATAAAGCGCCGTTTTCCTTACCCAACACTAGCAATGCAATTTGTGACTCCCTGGCTGTTTAGCACCCATGAACGCCATAACTCCCTTTACTCAACATAATCCGAATCAGATGCCACACGGTAACGCTGCCTCCGAGCCGCCTACTGCGCTGAACGCTCCTCGACTTCCTTCTAGGCAGCCTTAGCGCTCTCCGCCCTCAGTGCCTCCAGCCGTTTCTGCTTCTTCTCCAACTCCTCCATCATCTGCTTCTTCATCTCATCCACCTTTAGCTTCGCCTCCTTGAGCTTCTGAATCTCCAACTGCTCCGTCTCCCGACTGAACGGCTGCCCGGGTCTATTAACCAGAGGAATCATCGCGCTCCTCTCCAGCACGCCTCCCTCGGACTTTTGTATCACAAACGGCTCCTCTTTTGACTCATTATTGTTCTTCCCGTCCTTGTTCGTGCTCACACTAGCCCGCGAGTGACTCCTCTCGTGCCCTTTCTTATTTCCGCCCTTGCTGCTGCTCGCCCCGGGCGTGTTCGCGCTGGTCGGCGTCGCGGCGCCACTACCGCCGCCGCCGCCGCCGCCGCCGTCTTTCAGTGTTGAAGCCGATGGCGGGAGGGCGCCCGAGATGAGGATATCGTAAAAGGGCTCGTAGGGTTCGTTGAAGATCTGTTCCTCGTATACCCAGGAAATGACCTCGCCGCCGTTGAGGCGCATAGCTTCCTTCTCTTCTTCGGTGCGGCCGAATGGGTGCAGGCGCAGATGGTGATAGAGCGTTTGAGGCTTCTCGGAGGATTCGGGGACGTAGTACAGCTTCATGGTGATTTCGAACTCACCCCAGCCGGTCTCGTGTATTTGGAAGGGTTGGCCTTTGACCCCTTCTACCACTGGACGGAGGGACACGGTTGATTAGCTTAGGTCGAAGGGGATGGAAGGAGGTATGAGAACCGGATGTAGGGACGTACTTCGAACATGGTTTGGAATGGACTCGTGAAGCTTAAACTGAACGCGCCGAAGCCAGTACGTAATGTCCACATCGTCGATGCCCTTGATGAAAACGGTCCAGGAGTGCGTGTGATCATCTGGAACGCCGGGCGGTTTGGGGTTGGTCTTTTCGTCGAAGGGCCGTGCTGTTGTTCCGTAAACGAAGGGTCGAAATATTTGAACGCCCTTGACACGCTTGCCTGTAGGTGGTGCCATCTTGTTTGGCGGTGATGGTTATGGATAGATTGAAGCTGTTCGAAGTGTTGAGATTCGCGCTGCTTCGCGGTGGTTTCGACAGACGCGGTAGGCCAATTGGCAAAGCTATAGTTATAGCGATATAGACTAGCTGGGCATACGCAAGTCGTTTATCAGACCTGAATTCGACTACACCACTGTGTACGGGAGGAGTGATTCTTGAAGAAGTGAAGATGGCGCAACGAGAACAAAATGATGATTACAGGATTACAAAAGTGCCACCACCAGCAAGGTACCTGCATGAAGGATGGAGAAAAAAGTCGGGCGTGTTCCAGCCTTGAATGCGGGGCAGAGAAGCCCAACTGTTAAGGTTCCCTTTCCCTCCGGGGTTTAGCGGACCCTTGGCCCTGCGAATTTATCGAAAAACATCAGTGCCACCCTTGTAGATGATCGTTCGATAAGGATTTTTCGAGTCTGGATAACGGATCGGGGCTCTCCATGATGCAATCGTCTGGGGTTTCGATTGTTTACTTCTGCGGATAGAAAATCGGGGAGGAAACCTGGAAGGGTAACCTAGCTTATAGCCGAGAAAGAGTCTGACAAACATAAAAAGAACCTAACCAGCCAATCTGTTTGAGCTGCCTGTTCTTCAGATAATCTCTTTCTTCCCAAGTTCTCACCGTCAAGCAAGCTTCCATCATGTCGTCCGCCGCAAAGAAGCTTATCGTCGCCGGAGGCAACGGTTTCCTGGGCTCCAGGATCTGTCAGGCGGCTGTCCACAGAGGATGGGATGTAACATCTATCAGGTATTATACTCAGACACCTCCCTCCTTGACTGATCATTTCACCCTTTGCAAATGGTTGAACTGACCACCTCTTCTACGTCCAGTCGCTCCGGCCAACCCAACTGGTCTTCCGTATCCGCCTCCCCCTCCGCTCCCTCCTGGTCGACCGCCGTTTCTTGGGAGCGCGCCGACATATTCCGCCCCGCCGAATGGATCGCCCTCCTGAACGGTGCTGACTATGTTGTCCATTCTTTGGGCATCCTCCTCGAAGCCGACTACAAGGGCGTCATCTCCGGTCGGGAGTCTCCTATTGCAGGCCTCCAGAAGGCCTTCTCGCCCCGTCACACCCCAAACCCGCTCGAGCGTCGTCCTGGTGACGAGCTCCATCCTCCGACCAACGCGAACCAGTTGACCTACGAGATGATGAACCGCGATAGCGCCATCCTGCTCGCCAAGGAGGCCGCTAACAAGGGCGTCAAGGGCTTTGGCTACATTTCCGCTGCGGGAGGAGCTCCCGTATTGCCGAGCAGGTATATCTCAACCAAGAGGGAGGCTGAGGACGTGATCGCGCGGGAGTTCCCCGGCATGCGGAGTGTATTCTTCAGGCCGCCATTCATGTACGACAGCTCGCGGCCTGTGACGATGCCGTTGGCGGCGATGACCATGGCGGGAAGTATCTTCAACGGGGCCACAGGAGGAGTGCTATCCAACTTCTTGGGGAGTGCGGGGACGAAGCCTCTCAAGGCAGATCTGGTTGCGGAGGCGGTGGTGGAAGGATTGGACGATACAGCGGTTAAAGGGGCAGTTGAGGTCCCCGAGCTGGAGACGTTGGCGAACAAGGGTTGGAGGAGAACTATGCTTTGAGAGCAAAGAATCGGCTCAAATGGTCTGTATTTTACCTGAATCATAACCTTGGCAATGTATAAAACGATGATGCTTGACATATAAAAACCAGTAATCAATCCTTCAACGCCGTTTCCTCTTCGCATGAAGCCCAGAGTTACCCTACACCATGGTTCCTCTCTCAAAGCTGTCCCTAATCTCTGCCGTGTACTTGTTATAGAACCTCGACAGCTTCTGGTTGAACTGCTTGTTCTTCTCGTTGATGTACGTGACGTCCGCATCGTCGCCGTTGTTCGCCATCCGCTCCCTCCTTTTCTTAAGGCTGGCCTCCTCGGCCTTGCGCATATCGGCCACCAGTCGATCAACGGCCGCCTTGTCGGGCTTGTGTTGCGCGAACTGCGTCGAGTCTGCCGTGCTAAAGAAGGTGCCGTCCTTATCAATCGCAATCATCTCTCCATCCTCTGTCTCAACAATCTCCAATGTACCAGCCGCCGCAGCCTTTTCGATCGCCGCCAACTTTTCGCGCGTGTACCTCTCCAGATCGGGTCCTCCCATGTTGCGCAGTTGCCGCTTGTAGGACTTTTCGGCTTGTTGGTTGTAGTCGCGGAAGGCAGTGTCATCGCGGTGCGCCTCCTTCTTTTTCATACGCTTGTCCCACCGCTCTGATTCCTCGACCGTCCAGTCCCAAGCCCGCTTGCGCTCAAAGTCGCCCCCGGCATCTTCAATGTCGGCTTTCAGCAGCTTGTGAGAGGCAATCGCGTGGCGACGGCCGAGGGCAGTGAGTTGGCTAGGGTCGCTCTGGAGGCGCTGGGATTCTTTGGTGGCTTCTTTGAGATTTTGCTGCGAGGATGACTTGGCGCGGGCTTGGAGGGCACGGAAACGCTCGGCACGCTCGCGAGCTTTGGCGGCCGCAGAGTCTGCAGCAGAGGTGGATGTGGGTGGAGTTGACGAGGACTGAGATGTTGCTGCGGTGTCAGGTTGTGCGGTCTCCGAGGCTGATAGAACCGGTGGTGGTGAAGATGACGTCGTTGCGAGCGCTGCTTCTGTGACCGATGGCTCCTCCTTGGAATCGGTCACGGTCTGATTATTTGGCTCTGTCGTGGACTCGGCGACGTCGTTTTCTTGTTGAGTGACTTCTGCCTTGTCTTCGGGCTCGGTCTTTCTTTTCTTTTCAGGAGGCATTTTCAATAGACTTCGTTTTGTTGAGATGTGTTGTGTGGGTACCTAAGTAGTTGTGTGGTGTGAAATCCGGATTGTGTCAATGAAGCGGAAAGAAAACAGCCTCTCTGAAGCTGCTGCGCTGTGCTGTGCCTGGGCTGGTCTGGACGCTGGGGCCAGTGCCTGGCAAGACGGAAAGTGGAATGCTGAGCAAGCCTTTCTACAGCGATTGTATACGATAGAGTGATGCATAAGTGGGCCGTGAGAGCCTGTCTTTTAGGTTTAGCGCCGATCATTACAGGACATTTAGCGGCTTTCTAGCGCTCCTTCCCCAGATTTTGCAGACAGCGCCAAGAGGGGGGAGTTGAACGTCTCGGCCCGCCTCGTACCTTCTCCGTGCCGTCTTCGACCAAATTGAACTTGCACTCTTCACCATAAAGTACCTTTGTACCTGTTACACAGAACACGGCATCGCAACCAATATGAAAGGAATATTAGGCAGACCGGCCGAGGAGATGAGGAGAAAATGGAAGGCACCGCGGGAGGGTGCAACCGGTCAAGAGGGAAGGAGGGTTTACTTGACTGATTGATGGTTCCTTGAGTGCTCTCCTTCTCGCCGTTACCCTCTTGCCCTATGCCCTATGCCGCCAGCTTCGCACATTCAATACTCACCTTGTATTTCTTCACAGTTAAAGTTGGTGACACAAAGCCCAGCCTCGTTTCCTCCCAATCACAGCAGTTCCCAGCCGCCAGTAACGCCTACAGTCGTCGCGTATCTTGTCAGGTAAGGCTGGATCGCCAAACTCTCACGCGCAAGTGGACGGCAAGCATGATACCTTATCGGAGGTGTTGCTGGCCTGCATTATCTCGGCTTCAGCTAGTCGCGATATCCTCACCAAGATGGCACCTTCGGGCATTCCAGCGAGTCCAGGTTTCGGCCGCCTACTCCATAATGCCCAAAAGGAAGAAGAAAGAGAAAACCACAGAGAGCTTGGTTGACGTTGATGACTCCTTTTTCACCTCGAATTCTCAAAAATCCGGGGACATCCAGGGAGTTGAAGCTGGACTGGATGAGCCTCAAGTGGAAAGCCCAAGAGTCCGCAGAAAGGAGATGCGGGAGCTTAGGAACCGGTACTTTTGGAAGCACTGGGTGCAAAAGCACCCAAACTACGTCTGGAATAGGGCTGGTCGCAGAGATCAACAAAGGTCCACGATCAACAAAGATGGACTTCATACAAAGACCAATGATGAGAGTGTTGTCAACTATCCTGAAACCGAAGCTGAAAGAAGACAGGAGAGAGTCAACCTCTGGAATACGTGGGTTATGAACCACCCGACTTTCAAGCACAGCAAATTCGGCCAATTAAGAAGCACGGGGAAAATCAAGGGCGATGGTCAAGCCAGCCTCATGAGAGATCGAGCTAACAGGGTCGGTCGTTACTTCAGAACCCTAAGAGTCGGTCAAGAAAACAACACTTTTCTTCGTTTCCAAAAGATTCCAGTGAAAGATCGCTTGATGAAGAGACTCGTTCGGAAGATCGACTTCAGATCCGCCAAGTTCGGCCAAGCCTATTTCAGGCGCTTGAGAGTAGGCCAGATTCACAATGACTTCCTCAAGTTCCACAAGGTCGACCTGAGAAGGCCTCAGCCAGGGCGAATCTACCTCAGAAGCCTTCGACTTGGCAGTGATTCCAAGTTCGACAGGTTCAGGAAGATTCTTTTCGACGCAGATGGCGACCTCAAGGCACGCAGGAAGAAGGAAAGGAGAAGCAGTAAAGACCTAACGGAAGACCATTGGAAGAAAATGACTAAGAAGACACCCGAGAATATCGCTGCCGAAGAAAAGGAAGAAAAACTGGCAAGAGGAATCCCCGACCATTGGACGATTGAGCAATGGGAATACATCACCAAGTTTCCCAACCACAGGACTGCAGAGGAATGGAAGAGGATAAGGAACTTCTCAAGTAATCTCGGCCACAAGCGAGCTATCGCGAAAGCGGTCGAACTAGAAACCTATCAAATATCCGACCTGGTGCTGGAGCTGGACGCCCACGACAATCCCTTTGTTCGTCCGTTCAACGCAGACGATGCAGCTGAACAGACCAAGCAGTGGCCGCACCTCGACCCAGATCAGCAAGAGATTGTCAGACGCGCGATCTCTGTCGCCGAAACTGTTGCTGAATCCAAAACAAAATGGAAGTCACCATTGTTACCATTCGATCACCGTCGGATAACAGAACGTGATGTCCTGTCAGTGGCATTACTCGGCCTTGTCTCCGAGTCCACGGGGTTACAAAACCACCCAACATCGGAATCAGGCACTCACGAACCAAGTCTTGGATTCCTCACCATGTCCGACCTCCTCGAAATAGGTGTACCTGTTTCATACTCAACAAACCCTCAGCGTCTCACCCACCTCCTACTCCACCGCATCGAAAAAGCCCAATTCCCCGCCCACCAAGAAGTCAACTTCCCCCCATCCTCGCTCTTAGAAGCCCTAATTCAGTCCTCATCCTTCCACCAGCTCCGCCGCATCATCGCTCCCCTGCTTCACACAGAAGAAGGCTGTTTTCTCATCTCTCAGTGCCAGGATACCATCCTAGCAGCATGCAGCAGCAAAAACGGTTACAGTGTTGATGACGAGTACTACGTCTCCACGGTCTTTGTCTTTCTCAGAACCATCGCCAGCCGTTTGGCAATGATGGATCTTAGATTTGAGATACCCGCGGACCTTTGGCCTACTAATTATGCTGATCTGTTCTTTCTGGAGTGTCCGGGACTAGTAGTAGCGGGAGCGAAGGAGCAGGATGGTGGAAGCGCTGGACAACTTGAAAAAGATGAAGAAGAAGCACAAGAAGAAGGACAAGAACCCCTAGAGAAGGACGCGGATTAGGCATCCGTTCAGGGTATTGAGCTTCCTTTGAGGTCGGGAGAAAGGTCGCCCAGTTGAACGAAGTATTGGGGCCAGTCTTGCATTTTGGTCGGGGCAAGGCTGGATGAATTAGATGCTTGTGTTATCATAGTCAGTTTTTGTGTGTCAAGGTAACCTTTCTTGCAGTAACGCTAGCCAAAGCGTACTGCCCCGTTCCATAATCATCCAGTTAACTGATTATTATTGCTAAATAACTTTTCCAAGAACCGCAAACGATATTCAAGTTGCACAACCCTCGTTAAGCATCGCCCGGGATTGGCTCCCACGTAGAAACTACCTTACTTGATATCTTCAGCGTTGACTCACTCACCACTCCAACTTTCCTCAGCCCTGTAGATTTAAAGACATGATGAAGGCCTAGGGTATGGGTGGTTGCAAGCCGTCGGATTTCTCAGTGTACACATGAAAGCTGAGACTTTAGCCTGGGGGAAGCATATCATTGGATCCAGTCCGCGCGCGGTAGCCGGTGTGTGGGAACACAACATAATCCCATCGGGGAAGAAAAGCCAAGCATTTCTTCTCCCTCCCTCCTTCCTTTCCTTGGATCACATCCACCACAAGACTCGACATGGCAGAAGGAACGACCTCACCCACAATACCTTTGGTTAGTCTGCAGAGTGTGACCTCGTAAACTCGGGTACGAACCGAAAGAAACTTAGACGTGTTTTGATCAGGTTGTTGTCGCGCAGTTGCCCATCGTTCCGTCTTCAGCCCAATACCGGAGGGAATACGGAGTGATACCTACCCCTGCGCCTCTTCTCGTCTTACACACCACTATTACAGTCTCAGTGTCTCGCAAAAGCCAATCATGGTAGCAGTAACCGCTTGGTCGGTATCGGGTCGCAGATTTTGTACGACTGCTGGGCTGAACCTTTCAATTAACGTTTTGCTTTCCGACTGGGTTGCTTTCTTGTTCTCAAGACCATCGGGACGCCTCCAGGTGGCTATGAGTCTAGGCTGGGTCCCTGGACAGGTTTCTGTTGAAGAGGGACGAGTAGACGAGTGATGGCCAGCTCACCGTTAGGGCTGTCTCCTCCGACATCGTCAAACTTGGCACCGCGATGTTTTCTTCGGGGTTAGTTGTGAAAGGGAAACTTCCGTAGAACCCTCGTTTGTTTGTTGGCCCCTCTCATGCCTTTTGCCATCTTCTTCTTCTTCTTCTTCTTCTTCTTCTTCTTCTTCTTCTTCTTCTTCTTCTTCTTCTTCTTCTTCTTCTTCTTCTGTCATCGTCAGTTCCATCCTCAACGAGTGCTGTCTGATCACTCTTCAGCTCCGCGTTGCTGGAGTGCCTACGCCGCCGCCGTGGTTAAGTGAAAGCATGGAAGGGGTTGATCCGATCACTCGCTTGTCAATATGACTTCTACTCAGGTCCTATGTCTAGGAGCATCGTCGTGGCAGCCTAGACCATCGACGACGCAACGACCTTCACGATCGCCGCTCGTTCCTCAGTCATGGAGACTTCTCCTAGTGCCCTTATTTCTCACCATCATCCAAGTCTCCCACGCCCAGCTTGACCCCATTAGAAACTTCTGCCGAATTTTTGGCCACCAAACCGCCGTGATCGACAACAGGCTCTACATAGACGGTGGTTTCATCAACTACAACCCCATCTCCCAGTATCCAGCCAACTACACGAGTGAGCGATTCTGCCACCCTGCTGCGGTACTCTCACGGCTAACGTTTGTCTCACAGACACCGCTCTCCTCTACCTCGACCTCTCAACCATCACCGAATCCGGCATGCCCCCTCTCTTGGCCACTTCTCCACCAAAGAACTCCTCCGTCCCCTCCGTTCACGGCGCCGCCCTCTGGGCCGACCAACTCAACAAGCGATTGTATCTCTTTGGCGGCGAACCTCCTCCTTCGCTTCCTACGTCGAATTACTACCTGCCCTCGTTATGGTACTTTGACGCTGTGTCGGAAGGGTGGGGACTGGTTGCCCCCAAGAACAACCCAAATCAGGTGAAGATAGACGGAGTGTCGTACGGAGCTGGGGCCAGTGTGGAAGAGAGAGGGGAAGGGTATTATTTTGGTGGATGGATTACTGATAGTAGTACGGGGAATTCGACGGGAGTGGCGTCAGGGGGGTTGGTGAAATTTGATTTTGATGAGGGACAGTGGTCGAGAAACGAAGGGCCTGATCAAGATGAACATGCAAAAGTAGGGAGGGCAGAAGGAGCTATGGTGTTCATCCCCATTGGGGATGGCGGGATGTTGGTTTACTTTGGGGGACTGATGCAGAGCCAGAGTGAAGATGATAAAAAGAGTGGGAATGTGACAACAGAAGGCCAGCCGATGGAGATGATTTATCTGTATGATGTGCTGAGTAGTAAGTGGTACGTGCAGAACGCAACGGGGGAGGTTCCGGGTAAGAGGAGGCGGTTCTGCGCCGGTGCGACGTGGGCAGGTGATAAGAGCAGCTATAATATGTGAGTGTGTCCTCTGATGGCCCCTCTTCAACCCCTTTTTTCTGGCATTTGGCCATTGACAAGATGCCAACAGATACATCTATGGCGGTGCCTCGACTCCCCCGGACAACCACTCTGGTTACGACGACGTATACATCCTTACCATTCCCTCCTTCCAATGGCTGAAGCTGTATCCCAAGCCCTCCGACAACTCTGATCCAAGTCAGAATAACCAGCAAGGGGGAGCTTACCCCCATCACTCTCTGACCTGCAACGTCATTTCCCAGGCCCAAATGCTGATTATTGGGGGAAGCTTCCCCCTCTCGACCGACTGTGATGTGCCCTCCCAGTTCGGCACACATAATCTCGACCTAGGCGAGCAAAATGCCAAAAAGGAACCGTGGCAGTTGTTCGACTCAAATTTGACCACATATGCCGTGCCGGATGTGGTGGTAAAGGTAGTGGGAGGTGGGAAGGACGGCGGAGCGACCAAAAGGGAACCTGAGAAGGGCTGGGCACATCCGGATTTGAAGGTCCTGCTGACGAGGGGAGCAAAGTTTGCGGCGAGAACTGCAACGCGGAGTGTCCCGAGTGCGACAGGTAGTTCTGATGCGAACAGAGGAGGGACAGACCTTTCGAAGGGGGCAATTGCTGGAATCGCGATTGGTGGAGCAGTTGCTATTGTTGCGGCGCTGGTCGGGGCTTGTTGGTTCATCAAGCGACATCGACAACGAAGGATTCTGGACCGGAAGAACAGAAGGGAGAAGTCTCTTGCTGATGGCGCCAGGTTGGGTACTGTGGCTTCACACTCGGATGTGCCACCATGGAGCCCGGGGATGACGGCTACAACCGGATATACATCCACAAGTCCGTGTTCTGACGGCCCGTTCCAGAGACAGCAACAGGGGAATAGCACTTTTTCGGTCAATGTTCCTCGCCCGCCCGCGGAGTTGGAAGGAAATACGTACTGGCAGGGGCCAGACGGCGTAACGTACGAGCTGACAAGTCCGGGGTCGGTGGTATCTGAACAGCACCAGCAAACTCTCCAAACCAAGGTCGATTCCCAAGGACGGGTGTGGATGCAGGTCCCACCAGCAGGAAGAGGTGATCACGGTAGTCCTATGTCAAGGCATAGGACAGTAACCAGAATTGGGTCAGAGTTTGGGACGCCCACAACAACAGCAGCTGACCCTCATGGAATGGAATCCCCACCGACACACTCGCCGACAGAGCCACAAGAACTCGGCGTCAATCCGAAACGCGGAAGTACGGATGCCACAACAATCTTGACGGGTTCGGCAGGCTGGGATGCGGCAAGGGGAAGACCTAAGCATCACACTTTCTATCATCCATGAACAGGCGTTTCTGCTATAGTGTCTCTTAGCCTTTTTCGGCAGAGATCCTGAAGCTTCGGCATTGTTTAGGCCTAAAGAGTGTAGAGGATGGCCCAAGTCTGCCAGTACGATACCTGCATGTAAACATACCAATCATCTTCTTCTGGTATTCGGTTTAGGGGGGGAGGGGGGAGGGGGGAGGACTGTCCAGCAAGGTTGAAGTGATATCAGAACGGGCGCGCGGAGGACCAAAGGGAACACAAATGTTGGACTCCGTCCTCGAGTTTTGTAGAATTCGGATCAGAGCCGAGATCGTTCAGTTCACAGCGAGAACGTGACTGCAATCTCCCCGGCCGTTCAATTGCGCACCGTGGCCACCCGACAGGAAAAGTCACACCTTCCTTGACCTCGGCTGATATGTCACCTAAAACTCAGGTTTCTCTAATGTCGTTCTTGTTGCTCATCTCGTTCAAATGGAAGGCGCGATAACTGGCGACCAGTCAGAAAGGCAATGGTCACAACCCAATGATGACGTGATGGGTGTGCACTTCCATCCTCTGGGAAGGTCCGAATGGTGAAGAACAAGTTTAGGGCGATGCCCTGATGGATGCTTTCTAATCGAGATGTCGTCGCTGCACGTTGAAAATCTGTCGATCGCCTCGTAAAGTGTACCAGCAACTCCATCATGGCAAGTGGTTCTTTTTCGGTGTTTGGTGGCAGGTGTCGAGTTGGATTGCAGACGTGAACACAAACAATAGTAGTATGTAGCTCAGGATGTGGTAACTATGGCCGTAATTACGGTAATGCCTCCACCCTTTACACCTAAGTTGTGATCCACAGTACCAAAACCTGAACCTACCGGTGGATAATCGTACTACATATAGTATTTACAGCGGCATATTCGTCGCCATGGTAACGGCAAGCTAATCATATCATCCGGGACAGTTACAGCGCGACAATCTCCATCTATCTCAAGTTATCTCCCACTTTCTCATTCCCGTCGTTCCACCTGCAAGACACGAAGCCGTCCGCTCACTACCACAGTCATGGAATCATTTCGACCGGCGCCCATCGAGCCTTATCGCGTACTAGTCCACAATTACCCATCCCACGACCCCGACGCCAACCGCTTCGCCCAAGCCTACGAGTATGAGACCGATGGCCTCAAGAGAAACGCGCTTATCTTTCTGGGTGGTCTTGGTGACGGCCCTCATGGTATCCCATATGTCAAAAAGATAGCTAATGCTATCGCTGGTGAATCTGACTACGCGGTCTACGAACCCCGACTCAGCAGCGCCTTCTCGGCCTGGGGATACGGTAGCCTCCACAACGACGTCAGGGAAATTAGTGCTTTGGTCAAGTATTTGCGCACCCCGACGTTTAAGATGGGCAGGATCGTGCTGATGGGCCACTCCACGGGCTGTCAGGACTGCATGTACTACGCCACACACGGCGATGAGATGGGGCTCGAGAAGGTAGATGGGTTCATCTTGCAGGGACCAGTGTCGGATCGCGAGGCGATTCTGGCAGTCTTTGAGGAGGAGTCGCCCGGGAAGGGACAGGCAAGGATGGACCTGAGCGTTCAAGTTGCGAAGAAGATGATAAGCGAAGGAACGGCGCAAGATTGCATGCCGCGAGAGTGGTTGCCAAAGGAGTTTTGGGCTTCTCCGGTTTCTGCTTATAGGTGGTTTTCGTTGGCGAGCTTTGGGTGAGTTTTCTTTGTCCGTGTTGTGGTCAACAGTGCTGACGATGGATATCTCATATCAGCGGTGACGATGACTACTTCTCGTCGGACCTACTAGATGAAAAACTGGCCGAGATTTGGAGCAAGGTTTCCAAGCCGACTCTTATTCTGCCATCCGAGAACGACGAGCATGTTCCAGAGTGGATTGACGTTGTCGATGTGATGGCCAAATGGAAGAAATTCTGTCAGGAGGATGTAATCTCGAGCTTATCGGGCCTCATCCCCGAGGCAGATCACCGAGTGGAATTTGGCCCGGCTGGGGAGCCGGCGAACCTGGCGCAAAGCTGGCTCTGTGATCGGGTGCATGCCTTTCTGAAGCAGCTGGAGCGACACGGGCAAGAAGAAGCCATTGATGCTGCCACCGAGTCCCAGTAATCTGTGACCGATAGCCGTAGATCACATGTCAGGAATCAAAGGGGACTTTGGTGATATCCTCGCATTCGGGGACTACTCAAGAAACCATGGATGACTAATCTGGATCAAGGATACATCGCGGATCCCTTTCATGATGCCCCTGGTGGTCCCCGTAATCACTGGAGCTCTCTCCGGGACACCGGGACGGGATCTTTGGGTGTCGCTGTTTGGGATTTTGGTCGCCGAAGTGCCGCTGCGGGTCTTGGAACTCAGGTTGCTATTGCCCTGGCTAAGCCCCGGGAGTTCGGCGACCCTTTGACTCAATGATACCTTACGAAGGGGCATTCCAACAGCTACAATAAGGCCGTCAAGACAGAAACACCATCTTGGGTCCAACTATATAAAAGAAGAATAAACCATCCCGCAACTACCGCATTTTCTTTCCGGTCAACCATCTCCAAATCCAACATCCCAAACTACCTCTACCAAAATGTGCATGAGCGCGACTTGCCCTACCTGCTGTAAGTTTCTGTATCGCCTGCTGAAACTTTCATATACAGCGTATCCAATCACCCCCCGCATTTGCTTATCGCTGCCTCTGACTTCAACCCCGCCATCGCTTGTTCGAGCTCTCAATATGGCCTCGTAAACCGGGCACTCGAACTGATTCAAGTTCATTTCTGTTCACTAACGACTTCCAACAGCCAAGCAAGCGTGGCGTGGCTGCGGCTCCCACGTCCCCTCCGTCTTCGCGGGCGTCCCCGAAGACAAGTGGTGCACCTGCGAGCCCAAGGTCGAAGTCAACGGCGTTCAGTATCCTCCTCAGGCGAAGTCTACGGGCTTTTTCAGCGGACTGATGGGTGGTAAATAAGCGGGATGATACCATGGCGTTCATGAACGACGGGGTCGAGAAAACTTGGGATGATGATGGGATGCTTTAAATCGACAATCAAACATAACAAGACCACTGATGTTCGGAACTATATGCCCGGCATCGGCGTCGTCATGAGGGGTCCGAGGGGGCCTTTGCACTTGCTGCCTTTCATTGATTGGTACATTTCACTCAAGTTCTCGGCTTGCACTGGCCTGGCTTTCTCTATCAATGACTTTTGCTGACTCACCTATCTTCTTATTTTTCATTGCTCCTCTTGCCTTATCATACTTGGCCGACAAAGCCTCATCACCCATCAGTGATCATCCAGGTTGACAATCTCTTTCCACTCAACCAAACAATGACGCCCTAAACCTCACCTTCTTCCCATTCCCATTCCCATTCCCATTCCCATTCCCATCCATACCACATCCTACCTCCCGGGTATCTCCCGATCCCCCTTATCCCCATCCCCTTTCTCCCCTTTACACACAAC